>NC_081556.1:103840950-104202825 GCF_963082655.1 Stomoxys calcitrans | reverse complement strand
AAATCGGATGAAAATCAAGGCTTCTAAGGGCTCAAGAAGTCAAATCCGGGGATAGACCGATTCGGATCATACTCGCATGGTTATTGAAAGTCATAATTCAAGTCTTTTTTTAAAATTTCAGCCAAATCGGATGAAAATGGAGGCTTCTAAGGGCTCAAGAAGTCAAATCCGAGGATCGGTTTATATTTGGGCTATATCTATTAACAGACCGATTTGGGTCATACTTCGCATGAATATTTAAAGTCATAACTCGATTTTTTTTCCCAAATTTAAGCCAAATTGGATGAGGAAGGACCTTAGGAAGTCAAAACCGGTTCTGGTTATGGACAGATTCGTATCAAACTTGGATGTTGGAATTCAAAACTCAAGTTCTTGTTCCAAATCTCAGCCAAATCGAATGAAAATTCAGGCCTCTATGGGCTCAAGAAGCCAAATCCGGGGATCGGTTTATATAGGGGCTATATCTGTTTATGGACCGATTTAAATCAAACTTGGCATGGATGTTGGAAGTCATAACTCATAAGTCCTTGTTTCAAATTGCAGCCAAATCGGATGAAAATTGAGGGCTCAAGAAGTGAAATCCGGGGATCGGTTTATATGGGGGCTATATCTGTTAACAGACCGATTCGGATCATACTTCGCATGGATATTTAAAGTCATAACTCAAGACTTTTTTCCAAATATCAGTCAAATCGGATGAAAGTTGAGTCTACTAAGGCCTGAGGATGTCAAAACCTGTTATGATTATGGACAGATTCGGATCATACATGGCATGAATGTTGGAATTGGTAACTCAAGTCCTTGTTTGAAATCTCAACATAATCGGTCGAAAATTCAGGCTTCTAAGTGCTTAAGATTTCAAATAGTGGGATCGGTTTATATCTGCTTAAAACCGGTTCAGATCATACTTGACATGGTTGTTGGAAGTCATAACTTAAGCCCTTGTTCCAAATTTCAGCCAAATCGGATGGAAATTGAGGCTTCAAAGGGCTCCAGAAGCCAAGTCCGGGGATCGGTTAATGTGGGACTATATCCAAATCTGAACCGATATGACCCATTTGCAATCCCCAACGATCTACATAAATAGCTAGTATCTGTGCAAAATTTCAAGCGGTTAGATTTACGCGTTCGACCGCTATCGTGGTCGAACCCATACATACACTTTATGGGGTCTTAGATCAATATTTCGAGGTGTTACAAACCGAATGACTAGATTAGTATACCCCTTGGTGGTGGGTATAAACAAATTGACACGCCCTAATGTATATACTTCGTCTTCTATTACGAGTTCGTCTAGATTTTCAATTTCAATGGTGGCCTCGTCCTTCGGTGTGTCCTTAATAGACTCTCTAAAGGTGCCCTTGTTCCCTTCTATTGACAATACGAGGAGCATGGAGGCAGTTTTAGTCCTTCCGACGGTTTGCACTACGACTTCAGCATCATGAGGATTGACCTCCTCCCTGAGGTTTTTCATGGCGTCAGCGTAATTGGGACCCTCACGGGGATTTTATGATGACGGCGTCTGGATGTTCTCTGGACTTTTTTGGCCATGGTTTTCTTCTAGCCTTTTTCTCCTTGGCTCCTCTTACGATTGGAGCCTCGATAGCATTTGCGATTGCAGGATTTTCGTTAGCCCTTTTCTTCGGCTTCTTTTCCGGGTTTGATGACGCTGGGCTGGGCGTTTCGTTTGTTCTGAGTGTTCATGTTAGGGTTCTGATATATTCTCCTGGACTTGCAGGCTTCTCCCTTACTCTGCTGTTTGCCAGCTTCTTCGGTGGCCGGCAATCACGTCCAATAGTTCGAATACACTCGAATACACCGTTTTGAACATATTTCCTGATGTATCTCTGCATACCTATTCCTGCCTTCATTTTTCGACGGACGGTGTGGCACCTTGCCGAGACTTCTTCCTCCGATATTCTCATCTTTGTTATGTAGTCCTGTTTTTCGGGAGCTTTGCGTCTAAAAGATTTCCCTAGAAAGGAGTACATCGGCAGTGCCCGTGAGCTGCTAATCTGCCGCTATTTGTGTCCAAAAATGTAGTTGCCCTTTACAGTTGGATACAGAATAACACATCCATCAGCTCGTCGCTTAAAATCCAAATTCCTTCTTCAAATCATATTCCATTATGCGTGGCAGGGTCAAGGTTCCCTTGATTAGGGAATCCATGGGGGCATCACTCGCCAGAGTTGTAGAGCATCCCCTGTGGATGGATACTTAGGCAACTGACGGCATCCATTCGCCATGTCTCAAATACGTCTTTGGGTATAAATTCACTTTTCTGGCATGTCCTCGGTCTTCGCCGCTCGTGGTCGTTAAAGTTCATTCGCGCGCTTCTTTCATTTTGCGACGAAGCTCATTTTTGGCTCAATGGGTACGTATATAAGCAGAATTGTCGATTTTGGAGTTAAGATCTGCCAGAACCATTGCAAGAGCTACCAATGCATCCAGAAAAAGTCACAGTTTGGTGCGGTTTATAGGCTGGTGGCATCATTGGACCGTACTTCTTCAAAGATGATGGGAATCGTAACGTAACTGTGAATGGTGAGCGCTATCGTGAGATGATATCCAACTTTTTTTTTGCCCAAAATTCAAGAGCTCAAATTTTTCAATTCGCACAGCACTGTTTGCAAAGTTCTTAAAACTTTCCAGTAGCCCCACAAGTCTGCTTAGAAACTGCAAAAGGTTTCTAAATCCTAGCTATAGACATGAATGAGAGACAGTTAGGTTAGGTTAAATTGAAAATAGGGTGCATATACTAAATCGCCCCATGCCATTATGGGAATACAACTTAGCCAGTAATCGGCTTGTTGTGTACTCTAAATACTAAAAAATAACCTCGAAAGAAAATGTTAAGTTAGGAATTCCTTGCAACTTACAAAATCCTTAATTGTTTTCCATACCACTCCTCTAAGTTGGTTCATGTCTGGTATTGTATCCTCATCTAAATGTCGGTACATGCTCCAACGTCTCATCATCTTCCCTGCATGCCTTACACAAGCTATCACCTGCCACACCGATTTTCCATAATTGAGCTCGTAGTGCTACGTGTCTCGTTATAAAAAGCTATACTGGCCTCCTTCTTACGTCCTTGCAGTAATAGCCTCGTCCTCTCACAATCCGGATCTCCCCATAGGTTTTTCGTCGTCCTGCCGACCGCTTCGCTGTACCATAGGGTTATATGCGTATTCGATATAGGAAAAGCTCCAACGCCCCATCATCTTCCCCACATGCCCTACACATTTTACCACTTGCCGCACCGATTTTGCATAAGTGAGCTCATAGTCCTATGTGTACTATTACGATATCGAAAGCTATACTGACCTCCTGCTTACTTCCTTTCAGCAGTAGCCTCATCTTTTCACAATCTGGATCCCCCCATAGGATTTTCGCCATCCTACCGACCATTTTGCTGTTCCACAATGTTGCATGCGCATGTGTCGACCAACTCCCTTAACTTGGACTGCATCGACCCGAAAGGCTTCGGGTTAATCAAGTTTATTGACGGCAGTCCTCTGGCCTTCGCCGCCAAATCGTCTACCCTTTTATTTCCCCTAACTGCGCCATAGCCCTGGATCCCCCCATAGGATTTTCGCCGTCCTACCGACCATTTTGCTGTTCCACAACGTTGCATGTGCATTTGTCGCCCACTCCCTTAACTCGTACTGCATCGACCGGAAAGGCTTCGGGTTAACCAAGTTTATTGACGGCAGTCCTCTGGTCTTCACCGCCAAATCATCTGCCCTTTCATTTCCCCTAACTCCGCTATAGCCCTGGATCCCCCATAGGATTTTCGCCGTCCTACCGACCATTTCGCTGTTCCACAATGTTGCTTGCGCATTTGTCGCCCACTCCCTTAACTCGGATTGCGTCGACCCGAAAGGCTTGGGGTTAACCAAGTTTATTGACGGAAGTCCTCTGGTCTTCACCGCCAAATCGTTTGCCCTTTCATTTCCCCTAACTCCGCTATAGTCCTGAATCCCCTATAGGCTTCGGGTTAACCTCTGGCCTTCACCGCCAAATCGTCTGCCCTTTCATTTCCCCTTACTCCATTAAGGCCCCGCACCCAAATGATGCGAATTTTGCCGTCCTTAGAGAAGGCCTTAATCTCCTTCTTACACTGCAAGACTGTTTGTGACCTTACCCTCTGAGTTGTTATTGCCCTTATGGCAATTTTACTCTCGGTAAAGATGTTCACACTCGACGTCCTCGCGATAGCACCACACTACTTCACGCTTTCCGTGATCGCCTGAATCTCCGCCTGCAGGACCATATTATGGTCAAGCAGTCTAAAATTGAACTCAGTCCCTGGGTTCTCAATGTAGATCCCCCCAGGCCCACTTTGTCCTCTAGCTGTGATCAATCCGTGTAACATGATCTTCCAGATGGCAATGCTAGGGTTCCGTCAATACAAGACTGTGCCGCTGGCAGCAGTGCCTCGCACTCGACTTTAAGGTTCATCTCATTTCCCTTCCTTTCAGCTTTCCTATCGTCGCCTCGATTATACCGCGAAGATATGAGCTGCTCCCATCCTCAATCCAAGGAAAAAGAAAACCTTAGTTTGGAATTCCATCCTACTTAAAAATTCCCTATTGTTTTCCATGCCACGCCCTTAAATTGGTTCATGTCTGGTATTGTGTCCCCACCTGAGTGTCTGTTAGCCGCGAAAGCAGGGCCATAACATAGGAAATGCTCCAACATCTTATCATCATCCCCACATGCTATCACTTGCCGCACCGATTTTGCATAAGTAAGCTGGTAGTCCTTTGTGTGCCGTTATGACACCAAAAGCTATACTGACCTCCTTCTAACTTCCTTACCGTATTAGACCGTCTTCTCACAATCTGGGTCTCCCTATAGGATTTTCGGCGTCCTACCAACCGTTTCGCTATTCGTCGCCCTTGCTTTAAAAAGGCTTGGGGCGAAAGGCTTGGGGTTTACCAAGTTTATTGACGGCAATTCTCTGACCTTCACTGCCATATCGTCTGCTTTCTCATTCCCAGTTACTAAGCTCTGGCCGGCATCCGGTTGATGGTTACAAAGGTTTAGATTTTTTTTTTTAAATTATTTTCAATTCAGTTCTTTTTTAGCTTTTCCGATGTTAAAAATGGCCAGAATTACCTTTTTGTTCCTTGTTGGCATTTCTTGGGAAAGTTTGACATTTTGCTCTCTTTCGCCCTCTTTCTCTCTCTCTCTCTCTCTTTCTTTATTACTCTTGAATTCCTTAACATTTACAGTTACAGTTTGCTCTGTAGAGTTTCGAATATTTCTCTTGCCTCTTTTAGTCTGCTGATGATCTGCCTTTGGCCGCAGTTATGAGTTGCCCATTCTCTTAAATATGCGCCCAACCATACGAATCGCAAGAAATATACGCTAGGCGTTGTAGTATGTTTAACATAAACAAAATTGTTTTAACAGTTTTAAAAATAAAAATTATAAAAATACTTGAATTCATCGCGCTTTTCGCTGATTTTTCATTCCTTTAGTCAAACAGTCATACTACTTATTGTTGCGTTTGTTGGTGTTGTTGTTATTGTTGTTGCTGTTGGTGTTGCTTTTGTTTTGTTATAAATAATCAAACCGAACTGCCGAACCAAAGAACTGTGCTGAACGGCTGAGGAAAAATTTTTGTTGAAAATTTGAAAGTGATTTTTTATAGAACGCGTTATGTGGTTGGTGGGTATTTTGGGGTTACCTCTAAAATTAAAAATGGCTCAAACAATACAGCCAGTCAGCCAGCTAGCCAGCCAAACAGCAAAGAAACTGAATCAACAGCAGGCAACTGCAGGCAACATCGAAACAGTCATGGGCACATCCGTGGCGCATCAGCAACAACAGCACAAGCAGCATAATCAACAGCAACTCAACAACCAACGCCATTTGTCAGCAACGGCAAACGTGAAGCAACAGTTCGGGTCATCATGCATAAAGTGGCTAAAGCAAGAGATATTCAGCAAAAGTGCGTTAGTAAAAAAAAAAAATAGTTACAAGTTTTGAAAAAAAAAATTTAAAAGAAAAAAAAAAAGCAAAATTCAGTTTTCATCCACTTTAAGAAAAATCTGTGTTTATTTTTAATGCAATTTGTGTTGTGTTCGTTTTGTTTAAAAATAACATCGAAGGACGTTAACGGGAAATATACAAACAGCAATGTTTGGTGTGTAATCAAAAAGAAAAAAAAAAGCCTAAAGAACACTATATTTCAAGTTTTCATACCCTAGCTTCTCCGTTACCATACCCTTTGATCTGTTTTAGTGAAGTGATCTCCCTGAGAAAATCATAAAAAATATATCAAAAATTACTTGGCTTCCAAAAATACAAAATTTTAATTTTCGCAAATTGTTTTTTTTTGTCATTTTGTGTGTGTTTCAATAAATTTAGAATTTGTTTGCATCTCCTGCGCCTGGTCTGAATGGTGTCTCTCTCTCTCCTACTCTCCTCTTAAGACCGAAATCAAATGCTGCTCTTAAATCGTTTCAAGTGCTGTTATATTTAACATGTGTTTATATTTGTATTGGCATTTCTCTTAGAAAAATCTATTGAGTGGTGTTTCCTGAGCGTGTGTGCGTGTGTTTGTTAAATGCAGTTTCTCTCTTTTTGTGTCTTGTCTTGAGAATGTTAAAAAAAAAATAATCTCACTGTGAAATGTAAACAAAGCGAACTAAATATCCCAAAATAAATTTTCAAACATCTGTTCTTATCAACATCTGCGGCAAAGAAAGCAAGCAATACATGAAAATTTCCCTCAACTTAAAAGTGAAAAGGGTATAAATGTTCTTAGTGCCATCTGTTGGGAATTCTTTGTAAATTCCTTGTAATTTAGTTATGCTTCAAACCAATATGACGTTACTAAATGATCGCAGCACTTTTTCTTGGATGTTTCATAGAGGGCGTCTTAAACGAGAGTAAGTATACAAGGGTTGCCATAGTTGATGGATGCCGTTGAAGATTGGCCATATATCAAAAATGTGTAAAAAATTTCGATAGTTTACACTGGTCTAATTAGGACGAACGGAAATGTTTTCGAAAACCAAATGTTCTGGTTTAAGACACAATTTAGGAAACATTTTTATTAATGTTGCCTTTCGATAACACTCGGTCTCAAGAGAAAATTTCATGGAAATTTTGCTTTTAAAGAAAATTTCATAAACATTTTGTCTGTAGAGAAAATTTTATGGAAAATTTCTCATCCCCTAAACCCACCATATATATGTAAACCAATTACGACAATATGATACTCAAATGAAAGGTATTAATTGGTAGAAAACGTATCCGATATCCAGTTTTAGGACCAAGTATTAGGGGACCACCCTAGAGCCCAAAACACCCCCAAATCGGACATTTTTATCGACCATAACAATATGGGGCTGCAATGATAGGTATTTGAAAGCAGAATACGAATCTGATATCCAAATTTGGGATCAAGGGTTTGAGAAGCCGCCCCTCCACCAAAACACCCCCCAAAGAGGACAAGTTTACCGATCATAGCAATATGGGTCTCAAATGAAAGGTTTTTAGGAGAAGAGCACGAATCTGATATCACCATAAGGGAAAAAGGGTCTACGTTGCCTTGACACCCCCGTAACACCCCCCAAAAAGAGGGGTATTTTAGAGTATAACACGAATGTGATATATATTTTCAAGACCAAGTCACTCAGTGGCCGCCCCATCACACAAAACACCCCCCCCCCCCCCCCCCCACAGTTAAAACCGGACATGTTTGCCGACTATTGAAACGCGGTGCTCAAACGAAAGATATTGCGGAGTAGAGTACGAATTTGATATCAACATTCAGGAACAACTGCCTAGGGGACATTAAAACCCCCAAATAGGACGTAATTGTCATGGTGAGCAACATGACAATTTGGGGCTCAAAGAGAGTGGAGCACGATATTGATAGCTTTTAAGCCCAACCCCCAAGCCGGACATATTTTTGTTAATCGATTTTGGGGACAACTATTTGAGGGACTTATCCCAAAAACTCCCCTTAAACCAATGACAAGTAAACCAATGGAGTAAAGTACGATGCTGATACTTTTTGCGGGCTTAGAGTCTCACAAGAACATTAAAAAAAGTTCAGCGGTAGTTATTCCCTCCTAATGCGACACGCCATTTTTTTCTTTAGAGAAAATTTTATGGAAATTTTGTCTTTAGAGAAAATTTCATGGAAATTTTGTCTTTAGAGAAAGTTTCATGGAAATTTTGTCTTTAGAGAAAATTTCATGAAAATTTTATTTTAGAGAAAATTTCATGGAAATTTTGTCTTTAGAGAAAATTTCATAAAAATTTTGTCTTTAGAGAAAATTTCATGGAAATTTTGTCTTTAGAGAAAATTTCATGGAAATTTTGTCTTTAGAGAAAATTTCATGGAAATTTTGTCTTTAGAGAAAATTTCATGGAAATTTTGTCTTTAGAGAAAATTTCATGGAAATTTTGTCTTTAGAGAAAATTTCATGGAAATTTTGTCTTTAGAGAAAATTTCATGGAAAGAGAAAATTTCATGGAAATTTTGTCTTTAGAGAAAATTTCATGGAAATTTTGTCTTTAGAGAAAATTTCATGGAAATTTTGTCTTTAGAGAAAATTTCATGGAAATTTTGTCTTTAGAGAAAATTTCATGGAAATTTTGTCTTTAGAGAAAATTTCATGGAAATTTTGTCTTTAGAGAAAATTTCATGGAAATTTTGTCTTTAGAGAAAATTTCATGGAAATTTTGTCTTTAGAGAAAATTTCATGGAAATTTTGTCTTTAGAGAAAATTTCATGGAAATTTTGTCTTTAGAGAAAATTTTATGGAAATTTTGTCTTAAGAGAAAATTTCATGGAAATTTGTCTTTAGAGTAAATTCCATGGAATTTTTTCTTTAGAGGAAATTTCATGGAATTTTGTCTATAGAGAAAATTTTATGGAAATTTTGTCTATAGAGAAAATTTCTTGAAAAATTTTCATGGCTTAAGAGAAAATTTCATGATAATTTTGTCTTAAGAAAAAATTTCATGGAAATTTTTGGTCTGTATAGAATTTTTTTTGGCGTTACTTCAACAAAAGGCCGAGTATCTGGCTCCTCATCTGGCCACTATTTTCACAGCGTGCCTAGAATTTTAATATACTCCAAATACTAGGCAGTAGGCAAGGCTGGTATTTTTATCCAAGCCCGGCAAGGCAAGTTTTGCAACACCAAAGGCCTACAGACCTATAAGCCTTATATCCTTTCTGATCAAGAGTAGAACCTCCAGCGAACTACTCAAATAAGAACGTCATGCCTGTATCAAGGGAAGGGCGGTGGAGACTGCCCTGCACGTGGTTGTGCATAAAATAGAAGATTCATTCGATGCTAAGACGAGCACTTTGGCGGTTTGCATTGACATCGAGGGGGCGCTGAATAATATGCGCACCGGCACATTGAGACAATCCTTAGACCATTACTGGATGGACCGTGTCCTTAGAGACTGTATAAACATATACTTAGGAACAGGTGAATTAATTCGGGTCCCATGACATAATTATAAGAGAGAAAGTAGCACAAGGCACGCACAGGGGGGCATTTTATCGCCACTCCTATGGGTGACCTATTACGGATGCTGACTGAGGCCGGATTTGAACCAGTCTGCTAAGCAGACTTCTTAGGAGTAAGGATTTGAACCAGCTATGCAGAAGGACCGTTAGGATCTTGCATATGGCATATGACTGGGCTGGACCCAGGGGTTTCAATGTTAACCCAGAGAAGACTGAAATATGCCTGTTCACGAGGAAGACGAGGGTGGCCAACCGCGTACCACGTTTCCTCAATAAAACGATTTCTATATCTGACAAAAAACTTAGGAGTGACCTTGGATAGGAAACTGAATTGGAAGTGTCTTCTTCAGTAGCATACCGATGTTGGTCATTATGTAGACGCCTCGAAATGCCTTAGTCCGAGAATAATCCACTGGTTCTACAGGATCCGGATTACACCTACACTCACTTACGACGTAGTAGTTTGGTGGATTGCGAAGGAAAAAAAATGAACCTTAAGGATTACTTGTAAAAGCGTGCTAAGTTCGCCCGGGCCGAATCTTGCATACCCTCCACCATGGATCGCATTTGTCAAGTTACTTGCCCGCTATCTCCTTATAGGTAAACATAGGACAATCGAAAATAATTGCTATGCTAAATGCATTGCAAATTTTGACCATGATCATTCCACTAAGGAACAGGGGCAAACTTCTCACATATCAATGAGTGCAGTCCGATTCAAGTTTAAGCTCAATGATATGGGACCTCCTTTTTATAACCGAGTCCAAACGGCGTGCCGCAGTGCGACACCTCTTTGGAGAGAAGTTTTATAGGAGGGAAAAACCGCCGCTGAAAATTTTTTTTGATAGTCTTGCCAGGATTCGAACCCATAAGTTCAGAGTCATAGGCGGACATGCTAACCTCTGCGCTACGGTGGCCTCTTTGATCGATTTATATGGCAGCTATATATCAAAACATAGACCGATGTAGCCCATTTACAAACCCAACCGGCCTACACCAAGAGGAAGCATTTCTGCAAAATTCTTGCGCCTAGCTTGATTCCTTTGATAGTTAGCGGGCTTTGGACAGACAGACTGACAAAGGCACGGACATGGCTGAATCGTTTTAAAATGTCATGGGGTATATTTCCCCGTCGAGGGTATTTAATCAGGTTCAGAGAACATGTTGTCTTCTCCTAGGCAGGGCGATGAAGACCACGTTCAATAGAGCACTGGAGACCATTCTAGATATCCGACCCATAGAGATTAAGCGTGACGCAGCCATTGCCTCTAGATGGCAGAATGGGTAGAGGATAGCAGCAGGTCCTACCATCGCGGTATATTCGAGGTGACGATAGGAAACCTGGAAGGAATGGAAAAGGTTTCCGATCGGATACCTGAGACGACATTTAAGGTAGAGTTCGAGGCGCTACTGCCAGCGGCACAGGCATGGATTGAACTCATGTATTGTCATCTGGAAGATCATGCTACATAGATGGATCAAAGCTAGAGGACAGAATGGGCCTAGGTGTCTACATTAATAATTCAGGAACTGAGATCTGTATCCGACCGTTTAACCATAATACGGTCTTGCAGGCGATAATGCGGGATATGACGAAATGCGTAAAGTGGTGTGGAGTTAACGCGATCACGTCGAGTATTAATGACATCGTGTTTTACGGACAGAAAGGTTACGAACATGGGACATAAAATCCATCACTGGCTACCAAATGTGGCAGCCATAGGCCAAGACTGGCCACAACTCCGCCTAGAACAACCAATATATAAGCCTTGGCCTTAAACCCCACTTACTCCCCACGAGTTTCTGACAGGAGTATATTGCCGCGATGGTTTTTCTAATCCATGACTCCATGTTCAGTCTACAGTCCAGTCTGCTATCCAAAATCACCCCTAAAAACATCGCAAACTGCGATAACTGTAAAGTCGCCGTCTGCAGAGTGGGTAGCCTAAAGACCGGCATCTTTCGCCTACGCGTAAGCAGAACCAGTTCCAAGCTTCTGACATAAGTATAATGCAACGGAGGCCTCTCTAATCCTTGAAACCATGTTCAGTCTACAGTCCAGTCTGCTATCCAAAATCACTCCTACAAACTTTGCCGACTGCGATAACTGTTAAGTCACCCTCTGCAGAGTGGGTAGCCTAAAGACTGGCTTATTTCGCCTACGCGTAAACAGAACCAGTTTCGTCTTCCCCGCATTCACACCCATGCCACAACCCTTCACCCATGTTGTAGTACACCCAACTGCTTCATTCAACACCTCCGAAATCGTGTCCAAAATTTTTTGGGTTACCTATTCAACTTAAACCTTAACCTTGTCTTTAGGGAAAATTAAGTCTTAAGGGGAAATTTTATGGAAATTTTGTCCTTAGGGGCAATTTCATGAAAATTTGGCATTAGGGGAATTTTATGGAAATTTTGTCTTTAGAGGAAATTTCATGGGGAAATTTCATGCAAGTTTTGTCTATAGGGTAAAATTTGTTTTTAAAGCAGTCATGTCGAAAGTGATGAGAGAAACCCTTTATGCCAAACTTCGAGAGAATCGCTTTATAAATGATGATTGTCCAAATCTGAGCTATATCCAAATCTAACCCGTTTTCTTCCAATTGTAATAGGCTTCGTCTCCCTTGCCTGTATCAAATCTGACGCTGATTGTATGAAAATTGCGATCTGTACCTTCTATGTTCTTTAAAAATTAACATGGACAATCAGACAGAGGGACAGACGGACGGACAGACAGACAAACAGACGGAAAGACAGACCGAGGAATAGACAGACGAACGGCCAGATAGACGAACAGAGCTAAATTGAATCAGAAATTGATTCTGCAACGATCCGTACACTTATCAATGGGTCTATCTCTCTTCCTCCTGCAAATGCAAATTGCTAATTTTGCCCATGAACATTCCATTAAGGAACAAGGGCAAACTTCTCACATATCAATGAGTGCAGTCCGATTCAAGTTTAAGCTCAATGAAAAGGGGCCTCCTATTTATAGCCGAATCCGAACGGCGTGCCGCAGTGCGAAACCTCTTTGGAGAGAAGTTTTGCATGGCCTCATAGTACCTCACAAATGTTGCCAGCATTAGGAGGGGAAAACCAACGCTGAAAATTTTGTTGTAATGGTCTCGCCAGGATTCGAACCCAGGCGTTCAGCGTCATAGGCGGACATGCTAACCTCTGCGCTACGGTGGCCTCCTTTCTTCCTCCTGCACTAAGTTATAATAGCCTGTACTTCAGTAATGGCTCAGGGTACAATTATAGCGGTACGAAATTAAGTCATAATTCAATTAAGCCCCAAACGGAAAATGAAATAAGCCCCAAACTTTTATACATGAAAAAAAAACAACAACAACATTTAGGGAGTTTTTGCTGCTTTATTCCATTTTAAAAATTAGGCCTTAATTTCGTATGAAATAGGATCCCAAATTTTAAAAAAAAGCCCTAAATCTAATTTTTTTGGGCTTCATTCAATATGAAATAAAGCCCCAAAAAATTGGCCCCAAATTTTGGGCCCCTATTTAATTTTAGTTTAGGGTGTTTCTTCATTTCGTTGCGGCCTTATTTCATTTTTAATTTTGGGGTCTTATTTTCATTATGAGATAAAGCTCCATTTTTGGGCCTTTTTTCCGTTTAGGGCTTTATTGCATTGGGGCCTTATTTCATACCGCCTTAGTTATAGGCCTGGCAACTGCAGTATACAGACAGTCGATGGCATGCGGCTTAAACCCCCAACAAATGCCAATTGGCCTTATGAGGATTAAGGGCAAGTGTTGCCTTTTTCACCATTTCAAAATTTATTTAGTTTATAAGTATTGCAAAGAATTAGCCTCTAAGTAGATAAAATGAAGCATAGTTTATCTTTCAATTTAATGTTAAACCGCATGGAAAGCCTATTGCAAATCAACACATTTATTGAGAACCCTTTTGTTGAAAAATCTGCCAAACATGCACCAAAACTGCTTTTTGATTTCATTGAAATGGCTTTTAGTAAAGTAATCCATCAACTCTGTATCCCAAATATTTCACTTTGGTGTTTGGGACTGCCGTAGGAGCAAAAAAAAAAAAAAAAAAAATCCCAAAAAATTGCTCGGTTTTTTTTTGCATTCTCGAAATGCATCATGAAGTTTGCCTCTTCTTTCAGTAGATTTTTTACAATTCTTGCCGTTTTTTGCTTTTTTGTTTTTGTTCCACTCAATACTTTTGGTCACTGGTGCTGCTGTGGCTGTTTCTATCCATTTGGCTTAAAGCCAATACCAAATAGTTTCGAAAATCAAAAAAAAAAAAAAAAATACTCGGAAAACAACCCGGACTCGTGAGTGCTAGAAAACATCAACACCAAAGGGAAAAAACAGAAATGGTAGCCAATTCAAGTGAAACGAATGAAACGTTTTCAAAATGATCATGGCGGCTAGCAACTGTCGAATGAGAGAGAAAGACCAATTTGGGCAGGGAGGGGAATAGAAGACAACAACAAAATATTGCTTAAAGCACTGTGGGAGCAAAGGATTCAAATGTGGGGGGGAAAGCCAGAATTTTTTATATCCCCAACCATAGAAAGGTATGCCATAACTACCACCCCACGCGATACCATACTAGGGTTTTTTGAAGCAAATATCTGATACCTGTCCTCATAAGTGAGTAATAGACCACTTTGCAAGGCATTTGGCTCACTTTAAGTGACTTTGTAGCGATGGGCCTCCTTTATGTACACTCATGGGACCAAATATGTGTTTAGATATTTAACCAAAATGCTCGGGAAAAAACTCAAAAATAACAACAAGCTCTACCAACTAGGAAGTGAGAGCAAGCAGTGCTGAAGAACTATTTAATCCATAGGTCAAATCCGTTCTGCAGTCTGTCCGCTTGACAAAAAAAACACAGGCTCCTCCCTATCTTACAATAAAATATTGTAGTTGCTAAGAGCGGGGTCACCTGTCCTGAAGGACCTTTTGGATATGCTCCAAAGGGGTTTTACCGCGCAGTATACCAATATGTAGAAGGTCTGTAGATATACAGCGTCTCCTAGACTCGGAGAACGATCAGTCATGCAATGGACTTAGTCATATCAATGCTCCTGTGGGCATTGTGGAGTATCTAACTCCGTCAGACGAGGTTTAGGAGGTCGATATGATCTCAGCTTCCTCTTCTCTAAAGTCGGGACCTTCAAATCCTGCGAAGTGGAACCGTCTCCACCTGTGAAGATACACAATACCATCATGACGTGTTCTGTATCTTTGAAAGCTCCGCCAATCCCACAGAGGTCTATCAAGCGGTTGAAAGCAGGAGGCACCGTCCTCAAAAGGCAGAGTGCACTGGAACTTGACATTTCAAGTGAAGGTTACCTGCTGCTACTTATCCCACAGGTAACCTTAAGTGGCAGTGTGTCATCAGACTCACTCAGATGCTTTCGTCCATTGTGATACTACTCACCTACGGAGTAGGTTAGGTAAGAGTGGCAGTCCTCTACAGGCTTATTAGACAATTTAAAGTCCATTGTGATACCAAAGTAGCAACAAACCAAGGCCACTGGTGGCAATCGAACCCACAACCCCGCTCTGGCAATCCGAGCACGCTATCAACTCGGTTATCGGGGTGCCCATACACCTGCGGAGTAAGAAATACCTGAAAGCCAAAAAGGAAAAGGTCTTTCGACGGGCTAGCTATTAGCTACAAAGGTTTGTTGTTTTGGAGTGTTAGAAGGAAATGATCCAGTTTATCGACAAGTGGGACCTTTTAATGACATCAAGAAGAAATTGAGATTCTTAAGACCATCTGTGGACGCTCACGGCTTGTAACCCTTTGTATGTGTATGTGTATGGTTTGCCCAAAAAGTAATTGCGGATTTTTTAAAAGAAAGTAAATGCATTTTTAATAAAACTTAGAATGAACTTTAATCAAATATATAATTGCCATTTTGTTCGATAACCTTTTGCCATCTTCCTGACAAATTTAATATTCCACGCCCATAGAACTTCTGGCCTTTATCTAGAAAAAAACTGAACCAAGTGCGATTTTATAGCCTCATCATTGCCGAAAGTTTTACCATTTAAGGAGTTCTGCAAAGATCGAAATAAATGTTAGTCTGATGGTGCAAGGTCAGGGCTATATGGTGGATGCATCAAAAGTTCCCAGCCAAGCTCAAGCTCACCAAAGATGTGTGCGGTCTAGCGTTGTCCTGGTGGAATATGACACCTTTACGATTGACCAATTCTGGTCGCTTCTCCTTGAGGGCTGTATTCAATTTGTCCAATTGTTGACAGTAAACATCCGAATTAATCGTTTGGTGCCTTGGAAGCAGCTCAAAATATACCACACCCTTCCAATCCCACCAAACAGACAGCATAACCTTCTTTTGGTGGATATCAGCCTTTGAAGTGGTTTGAGCTGGTTCACCATGCTTAGACCATGATCGTTTTCGACTAACGTTGTTGTAAACAATCCATTTTTCATCTCCAGCTAGGATTCGTTTAAAAAACGGATCGAATTCATTGCGTTTAAGGTGCATATCGCAAGCGTTGATTCTTCGGTATCCAAATATCAAGCTTTTTCACAAGTCCAAGACTTTTTATGTGATAATGAACAGTTGATTTTGGTATATTTAACTTCTCTCCCATCTCACGCTCAGTTACATGACGATCCAATTCGATTAATGCTTTGATTTGGTCATCATCAACTTCATTTGGCCGACCGAAAAATCCGCAATTACTTTTTGGGCAACCCAATAGATAAAAAACGAGACATTTAATCAATCCATACATCGCCTTGCTCTGCATGTGATAAGAAACCCTCCAATAATCAGGGCGGATGGGAAGTTGTTGTAGCCACATCTACATAGAATTGTGGCGATCCTCTTCAAGGTCCTGTATGTAAGCAAGCTCGTTCCGATCCGAGGGATTGCCGCGGGAACAGGGTGGCCATTGGTTATTTAAAGGCGCTAATAACCCGCCTTGTCATATCGAGCATCATAGGCACTCAGTATTTATGCAAGAGCCCATGCCGCCCGGCCTCTCATTGAGACTCTACGCTTGATACCGCTGATTGTACGCGACTGCCTTTGCAGCTACTCCGTATGGAGCATATCAATATCCGAAACATGTGGACGTGGCCGGTAGCTCGCAGCTAAGCTTCTCGTGACAGCTATGATCATCACACTGATGGGACCTCAAAGTTCCAGCTGTGAGTGGTGCTAACAGCTTTCCCGTGCCGGACGGAGAGGATGGATATGGGTAAGTTGGGTTTGGCAAGTTGAAAAAGAAGAACAACAATCCACCCCATGCCACTAAGGGTATTCATCTAAGCCAGTAATCGGCTTGTTATGCGCATTAAATACGAAAAGTAACCCCGAGGAGACCCGTAAATACAGCGAAAGCCATACTGACCAGTGAACTGCTAGCGGTGGTATTTTTCTGAATTGCGGTAAACTCAAAGAATTGCGGTGTTAATATCTATTGCAACTGCAATTGATGCGGTGTTATGCTCAGCACCCTGATATGTGTGATGATCGTATGAATACGCTTACATTTATTGTCATGTAGCGTGCCACCGCTTTTAACATCGTCTTTGCCCATGGCGGTGTTTTGAGTGAATGTAAGACAAGAGTGGAAACACCGCATCAACACAACACATTGCGGTGTTGCTCCCCACATGCCCTACACACACCATCAGTTGCAGCACCAATTCTCCATAAGTGAGAACCGTAAATACAACGAAAGCCATACTCGCCAGAGAATTTCAAGTGGTGGTATTTTTCTGAATTGCGGTTAACTCATAGAAATGCGGTGTTAGAATCTATTACCACCGCAATTGATGCGGTGTTTTGCTCAGCACGCTTACATTCACTTTCGTGCTTAGCGTGCTACCGCTTTTAACATCGTTTTTGTTCATTGCGGTGTTTTGAGTGAATGTAAGACGAAAGTGGAAACACCGCATAAACACAACACATTGCGATGTTGCTTTTTGCAACGATGAAAAAACACATTAGTTTGGTCGATGACAGGCCAGAGTGCCCTAGCGGTCGGCCAACCATCCGCCGAGTCCCATCTTGCCACCGACGCCACTCTGGCCATCTCATCTATTATGTTCAGTAGCTCGACAAATGGCAAGAAGACAAGACTGGTGACTGGTTCGCCAGACGAACCCCTCCTGGTGAATTCGTCCGCCTGCTCATTTTCTGAAATCCCTTCATGTCTTGAATTCCATGAGTCCACGTGCTGTCTTACTGTTCATATGCAGAGTTTTTAAATAGGGATGCTACAAAAGTAGACCGGCAGGGACAGCAAATGACGCCATATTTTTTGTGGCTTTTTTGACAGGCCACCGCGTGCCCGCGGCAAAAGAAATCGAGTTCCATACATAATGGCATCGAACGTACCTTCACAGAAATAAAAAATTTCATTGATTTCCAAAACCGTTTTTGTTTTATTTATAAAAAAAACTTTGTTGCGCTCTTATTGAAAGACCCTTTGGGGCGGTAAATCCCTTACCAGAATTTGTCTTGCGGCTACTGTAATGGCACAGACCTCTGCCTGAAAAAACGTACACTTGTCCGGCAGTCTCAGAGACAAACTCATATTGCCTCTGACTCCATCTTGGAGCCATTAGTGAAAATCGAGGTCTCCTCTTTCTCAAACACAGCATTCGCCTTCCATTTATCCTTCCCGGGAAAACGAATCCTGAATGTCCTTATTCCAATCGTTACTGGCGCCAGGTAGGTGAAAATATTTTTCAGCTTACCCTCCGCATCGACAACATTCAGAATGGAACTGTGGCCGTACCTGTCCTCCTTCAGCATGCCGAGCTCGATCAGCCTAAGCGCTACCTGGGCGGTGCAATTCTGAATATAGGCCCCAATGGACTGTATATCTAGCATGGCTTCCAGACCTGCCAGCGGTGTAGATCTCAGTATTTCTGTGACTCCGGCGCAGGCCAGTCTGTGGACCTTCTTGAATTCCCTCGTACGAATCAAATTAAAAAACAAAACTGAATGCATATTAGGGTGGGTCAATTTTGATTAGTTGGTTATCAAAATCTACGACAAATTCTTAGAAGTTTTTTCCAAGAAACCATGGGACTAAAATTTATGTTGAACTTCTGTTTTTTTGACGACGAAATCAGAACTTTGATTGATTTGGGAACTTTGATTGATAATCTACTTAGGGTGGGGGTTTTAAAGAGACATGTTCAAAATTAATAGAAATCCCCTTCCCATATTCAAAAACCTGAATTTAGGGTATATCGACGAGGGGGAAGGCCCCACCCAAACGGGCATATTATCCGATTGTAATAATAGGGTTAACAAGTGAAGCTTGAGTGCAAATAGAGTGCGAATCTAATATTAATGTTGGGACACAAGTACCTGTGGGCGGAAATTCTGTGCTCTTTACTTATTCATAAGACCGATTTGGGATAATATTTTTAGGATTCGCTTTGCCGGAAGTGAACTATTAGAGGACGAATGGCGTGTTTGAGGAGATCTCAGTCTTCACTGATGGCTCCAAGATATAGTCAGGACTGGATTCGGTGTCTGCCACTTGATATCGGTATGTTGCTGAAACTGCTGGACTAGTGAAAGATCTGTGCCGTAACCATAGCCGCGAATCAAATCCTGGGTAGGAATTTACAGCACTTGAATATGTGGCGAAATGTGTAGAATCGCAAAAAAATAGAGGCTCGTGACATAGTGCTGACTTCGATTCCCAGACACCATGGTATTCCGGAAAATGAGAAGGGGGACGAATATATCAGGAAGAAGCGAATCAGTTGCTTGTCTTAGATCCGTACCATTTGTCGATTTACTGAACAACGAATGGAATGATATGGCCAGCCAGTGCGGAGTCGTTGTCAAGGTGGGAATATGGATGCCAGGCTCTCTGGCCTACCACCATACGAAGGAGCATTATCCAAATTGGTCTGTACCCTGATATAGCTGTCATATAAACCAATCCCCCGAATAATCTTCTACAGGGATTTCGCAGAAATTTGGTATGAAAAGTATACCAACTAAGTTTGTGGAAATTGTTCGCAGAATCCATGGTGGTGGATTCTAGATTTATACCATATTTGGGTCGGACTTCAGGAATCTTTCCTCCTTTATTAAATTCCATCGAATTTAGAAAATAAATGCGTTTTTACGTGCTTACGACACTATGTCGGTAGATAGGTCTGTATGCCAGCTATATCGGAACATATAGTCCAATCTGAATCGTACTCGGGTTAGATGAAAGAAGGGTTAGATTAAAACAACTCACTGTTTAAAATTTCAGCGGAATGCGGTTTTTATGGACTTAAGTCCTAAATCGGTGTATATAGCAGCTATATCTAAATATAGTTACATTTGGACCCTATATATGTCGAATATCGGGAGTCTTTATACAACTCACTGTTTCACTTCCTTTATTTTGAGGGGTGGCACAGCCCACAGGCTAGTCCGCCAAATATTTATATAAAATTCATTTACTACTCCCAAATACCTTTAATTTGATACCCATATCGTGCCAATCTGTAAACATGCCCGTTTGGATGTGTTTTAGGTAGGGCGTTCCCCCAAGTTGCTTGGCCCACATTTTTTTAACAAACTCGTGTTTTTAACCGAAAGTTTGGCTTAAAACGCTTTTTCCATATTTGTATTCTTTCGTTGGATTCCATCGTAGCGCAGAGGTTAGCATGTCTGCTAAGCGCCTGGGTTCGAATCCAGGCGAGATAATCAGAAAATGTTTTCATCGGTGGTTATCCCCTACTAATGCTGGCAGCATTTGTGAGGAACTATGCCATTTGATAAAATGGTTTAACAGCCATTTAATAGCCATGTAAATAGGTGTCGCAATACGGCACGCCGTTCGGAATCGCCTATAAAAAGGAGATACCTTTAATTGAGCTTTAACTTGAATCGGATGATTTCATTGATATGTGAGAAGTATGCCCCTGTTCCTTAATGGAATGTTCATGTGCAAATTTGCATTTTACTTTCGTTTGAGACCCCTATTGTCCCAATCTGTAAATATGACCGTTTGAATGTATTTTGGGGCGGGCGCTCCCCCCAGTTTTTGGCGATTTTTATACCCTCCACCATAAGATGGGGGGTATACTAATTTCGTCATTCTGATTGTAACTACTCGAAATATTCGTCTGAGACCCCATAAAGTATATATATTCTTGATCGTCGTGAAATTTTATGTCGATCTAGCCATGTCCGTCCGTCTGTCGAAAGCACGCTAACTTCCGAAGGAGTAAAGCTAGCCGCTTGAAATTTTGCATAAATACTTCTTATTAGTGTAGGTCGGTTGGTATTGTAAATGGGCCATGTCGGTCCATGTTTTGATATAGCTGCCATATAAACCGATCTTGGGTCTGGACTTCTTGAGCCTCTAGAGTGCGCAATTCTTATCCGATTGGGATGAAATTTTGCACGACGTGTTTTGTTATGACATCCAACAACTGTGCCAAGTATAGTTGAAATCGGTTCATAACCTGATATAGCTGCCATATAAACCGATCTTGGGTCTTGACTTCTTGAGCCTCTAGAGGGCGCAATTCCTATCCGATTGGAATGAAATTTTGCACGACGTGTTTTGTTATTATATCCAACAACTGTGCCAAGTATGGTTCAAATCGGTCCATAACCTGATATAGCTGCCATATACACCGATCTGGGGTTTTGACTTCTTGAGCCTCTAGAGTGCGCAATTCTTATCCAATTTGAATGAATTTTGGCACGTAGTATTTTGTTATGATATCCAACAACTGTGCCAAATATGGTTCAAATCGGTTCATAACCTGATATAGCTGCCATATAAACCGATCTGAGATCTTGACTTCTTGAGCCTCTAGAGGTCGTAATTATTATCCGATTTGCCTGAAATTTTGTACGACGGATTCTCTCATGACCATTAACATACGTGTTTATTATGGTCTGAATCGGTATATAGCCCGATACAGCTCCCATATAAATCGATCTCTCTATGTTACTTCTTGAGCCCACAAAGGGCGCAATTCTTATATCGCTCTAATAGCAGAGCAAATCTTTTCTTATATCCTTTTTTTTGCGTAAGAAGAGATGCCGGGAAAAGAAATCGACAAATGCGATCCATGGTGGAGGGTATATAAGATTCGGCCCGGCCGAACTTAGCACGCTTTTACTTGTTTTTTTTACAAATCCATGTTCTTAGATTTTTATAAAGGTGCAAACAAAAGTCCGCTTAAATAGGTGCACTCATTTTCGAGATTTGGTATTTTTTGGTAAGGGGGGACGGTCCTCCCCCTTCATTTGGCAAATATTTTATTTTCTAAAAAAATTTTATTTTTACAGAAAATTTTGTTAAAAAAATAAGTTTCATAAAAATTTTTGATAGAAGTTCCTCCTTTTTTCGAAACTATCCTAAAATTTTTTTTAGAATGATTTAGTAAAAATTTTTTTTTTTGGAAAATTTCACCGAAGTGCTTGTTTTGCTGAAAATATTTGGAAAAATGTTAGTTTATCAAACTAACATTTTGCCAAATATTTTCAGCAAAAGAAGCATTTCGGTGAAATTTTCCAAAAAAAAAATTAAATATTTGGTAGAAAATATCGTTAATTTTAATTTTAAATTAAATTTTCCCATAATCGCGTATTTTAGTCGAACTGGCTGGCCAATCGACTGTTACACACAAAAGGGAGATGGTTAAATGAGTTTTAAAGAAGAGATATTGCCAGATTATTTCAGACAAATCTGGACACAGATACCACACCTCTGGTGGACGCTTTTCGATTATTGGTTAAATAATCATTTCCAACACCATCGTGGATCATAGCCGACCGTCTGACCGGTCTACCGTTCACATCACACTGTTTATTCTTATGTAGGTAAGATCATTGCACAACGATTATGTGAAATCTTCTTAACTACTAAGTTTTAGTGCGATCTCAACGAAGGCAAGATTTTCTGATCAACATCCCTTCAGACACAGATTTTTTCAGACAAATCAGGACACAGATACCACACCTCTGGTGGACGCGTTTCAATTATTGATTAAATACTCATTTTCAACACCATCGTGGATCATAGCCGTCCGTCTGACCGGCCTATCTCTCACATCATACTGTTTATTCTTATGTAGGTAAGATCATTGCACAACGATTCTGTGAAATCTTCTTAACTACTAAGTTTTAGTGCGATGTCAATGAAGGCAAGATTTTCTGATCAACATCCCTTCAGACAAACTCTAATACCCCTATTGGTATTACTGTTCATTTCTTTCTTTAATTGGCTATGACAGAACACTTGTTCTACTAGCCGAACGCATAATAGCGTTCCAAGCGCCTCGATCTTCTGTGCTCATTCTAAAATCTCTGACTCCAAGTTTCGAGGTGTCTCCCACAACTTGATCCTTCCATCGGGCTTTTAATCTTCCCGGTTTGCGTGTACCACCGTGTTTGCAATCAAAAGACTTCTTTGCTGGAGCTTCTTCATCCATTCTGACAACATGCCCTAGCCAACGCAGCCGTTGTATTTTGATGCGTGTAACTATGCTATCGTCGTTATACAGCTCATACAGCTCGGGTTCATATGTCGCTTACACTCTCCATTAACGCAAACTGGTCCATTTCGAAGAATCTTTCTCTCAAAGACTCCAAGCACTGCCTCATCTGCTTTCACAAGTACCCATGCTTCAGAACCATATAACAGCACGGGTAGTATTAGTTTCTTGTATAGTGTAATCTTCATCTGTCGAGAGGTGGCCTTGTTTCTAAACTGCTTACTTAGTCCAAAGTAGCATCTGTTTGCCAGTATTATTTTTCACTTCGTCTCAAAACTGGTGTCATTCGTTTTGGTTACGGCAGTGCCGAGGTAGATAAAGTTACTGACTATCTCAAAGTTGTGGTTCCCAACTTTCTCCATTTTCTTTATCTGCTCGGTTGAGCAAGGCTTTTTGGGAGTTGAAACCATCCATTTCGTCTTATCTCCATTTACAGCCAGACCCATTTTCACTGACTCTCTTTCGATTCTTTCAAAGGATAAGATATCGTCGGCATAGGCAAGTAGCATGTTCTCTCTTGTGATTAGTGTGCCATATCTATTCACATCTGCATCTCGTATAATCTTCTCCAGCAGGATATTAAAGAGATCACACGATAGGCTGTCTCCTTGTCTGAAACCTCGTTTGGTATTAAATGGTTCGAAGAGATTCTTTCCTATTCTTACTGAGGAACGTAGGATCAGCAAGTGTCATCCTGCAGAGTCTTATTAATTTTGCAGGGATACCAAACTCAGACATGGCTTGAAATACCTTAGAACGTAAAGGAGTATCGAAGGCGGCTTTGTAGTCAACCAAGAGATGGTAGGTGTTGATTTGTCCTTCTCGGGTCTTTTCCAGGATTTGGCGCTGTGCGAATATCTGGTCTAGGGTGGATTTACCAGGTCTAAAGCCGCATTGGTAGGGCCCAATTATCTCATTGACTTTAGGTTTTAATCTTTCACACAGTACGCTCGAGAGTATCTTGTATGCGATGGGGAGGAGACTTATTCCTCTGTAGTGGGCACATTCCGTCTTGTCTTCTTTCTTGTGTACGGGACTTTGTAAGCTGAGGTTCCAATCATCGGGTATGCGTTTTTCTACGCTGATGCTTACGCCTTATCAGCGTTTCGCCTCCGGTCTTAAATAGTTCAGCGGGTAACCCGTCGTCTCCTGCTGCCTTGTTGTTCTTTAGTCGAGTCACTGCTACTGGGACCTCATTCCGACTAGAAGTTAAACATTCTATACCATCATCAGGGATTGGTTCTGCGATATCCTCTTCGCCGCCAACGTCGGACACTGGCACTTGGGTAAAATGTACTTTCCATATTCCATAGCATGTTATCTGCGTCAGTTACCAGATTTCCTTCTTTTTCTCTGCAGGAGGATGTGCCTGCACCAAAGCCATCGGTTTGATGTTTAATTCTTTGGTAGAATTTCCGGACTTCATTCTGACTCCCGTACATCTCAATTCGCTCACACTCACGTCTTTCCATTCCCGTTTTCTTTCTGCGGAATAGACGTTTCTCTTCTCTCCTTTTCTCCCGATACCTCTCCTACATCTGGCGCGTTGCTACTGATTGCAGGGTGGCTCTGTATGCCGCATTCTTGGCTTCAGTAGCATCTTGGAGTAAGCTTTCGGTACCTAAGTACAGATTTCGCAACATTTTCCATGGAGTGGGTAATAGTTTGCCACTGCGCCATTATATCATCGGAACAAGGAGTGATTTCATCAAGCAGTTGGGTTAGTCAAGTGGTGTATGCCGCTGCCATTTTTTCAATGTCCAGCTTCTAGATTTTTTCAGACAAATCAGGACACAGATACCACACTACTGGTGGACGCGTTTCGATTTTTTGTTGTTGTTATTGTACATTCTTATATATTTTTTAATCGTCATCATCGTGGCAAAGCATTGCTTCTCTACATACAACTTTATCACCAAAGTGGTGAATTTTGGTGAATTCTTATTAGGAAACGAGCTTCACTCGTTTCCATATTAGAAAACATGAAACTGTTTGTCCTAGTTGCTCAGTGCTCAGAGTGCTATCATTTGTTTTTTTTTCGTTTGGCTTGGCTTTTTACAGCCCGGGAGATTATTAAAGGAGTTTTAAAGTAAACATTTGCCAGATTTTTTCAGACAAATCCGGACACATATACCACACCACTGGTGGACGCGTTTCGATTATTGGTCCGAGAAACATTTTCAACATTATTCGGTCAAACCGACGTTAAAAACCCTAATAATTTTCGTTGATAATTGTCAGAATTTGTCAATACCATCCGGCCAAAGCGACATTAATGATCCTAAAAATTTTCGCTGATATTAGCCAGAATTTTGTTTTTTTTTTAAATTTCAAAAGTTTTTATTAAAGTGGCAGGCATTTGAGATTTTTGTGAATTATTGATCCTTTAATTCAGAAACCCCTTGAAACGATCAACAAAAAATTTGAATAAATCCCATTTTAACAAATATCTTGAATTTGCCTTTTCATATCCCTTTTGCATCATTTCCACTGTGCCTCCCTCCTATAAGGCACTGATTATGCCGCCAAAAGCCTATGTATGCGTTGGGAGAGTTTTCAACCAAATGATACATTAACATTTGGTTAAAAACTCACACACACACACGCACGCGAAGATCATAGAGAAGCGTTCAACCGTTCATATTTAATGCGTTTGTGTGTGTAAACGCACATGTATGCTTTAAATGTCTGTGCAATACGACCATAATCTGTAGACATGCGGCTGTGATCATCTGTATCGAATGCTTTGAGACAATCCCAGAACCGTCAACGAAACGTATGGTCTAAAGCCAAAAAAAAAACGACAACAAAAAACTGGCAACAACGCAGCCATCGAACTACCCCAAGGCCCTCTGCATCAAGAGGAAAATCTTAGTGGGGTTAGAATTTTTGTTTTTTTTTTTGTGCATTTAGTGTTTTTTTTTCTACATCTGCACTCGACTGAGGTACTTAAAGTGGAAAATGTCATCAGAGACAACGTCAACATTGCGACGTTGGCCACAAAACCGCCAATCGTTGACTTCCAACCAAAACGGACGAAGAAAATTGAAAATTTCAGCTGTCTTTGCGATGGTCGATTTAAATCGAAACAGAAAAGAATTGAATAGAAATTTTCAATACCTCTATGTAGTCAAAGGGAAATTGTGTTTTTTTTGTTGTTCTCTCTCCCAAAAGTTTTCTTGACATTTTCTCAGTTTTGGGGCGGTAAAACACGCATGGCGGCATCGCCTACATTCGCAGTGGCGCACCGTTGCACCAAGTTTCCACAACAAACGTCAAAATCAATTCAAGTTTTTTCTTGGTGACTTTGTTTTTAATTATTTATTATCGGCTTCTTGTTGAGCATTTTCTTGTCATTTGTTTGTGTTTTCCGTTCGTTGTTATGGCTTTTCCATTTTTTTTTTGGTTCTAAATTTTTTTTTTTTTTTTGATGTGACTGTTGTGAATTTCTTGGCTTCTGGCCAAAAAAGTGGCAACAAATTGAAGAATCTTAATGAACATCACAACAAGACGAGGCAACCGTTTTAACGACCGACCTACCGACAGACGATCATCACCATAAGCCACTTGCAGCAGGGATGTAGGGGGGGGGGCAACAAAGCATAGCTGCTTAGACTTGTTGGGGAAAGAAGGCTGGCTGCCGTAAATTTTGGCCGATTCTAATGAAAGAAAAGGCGCGTGACTGATTCATTGGCGCACCATCAACTAGATCGTAAATGTATGGGTGATCAAACCCATACAGATGTTGGCTAGTTCCTCTAGTTACAAAGATATATAGATTTTATGAATCTTGGATGGAAAGATTTGCTATAACAGTTGAGCTCAAAAGTCTGCATACATTAGGACCATTTACAATATTTAGAAGGAAATTGACAAAACAAAATTGTAATGATTTGCAAAAAAAAGCTAAGACCTGGAGGCCCCATATCCCCCTTTCATCTTATTGAAATTTTTCCGTCCAAATTAAAGAAAATTTTGGAATTTTGTGTTTGCTTCTCTTTCGAGATGAGCTCAATGATCGGTGACTTTTTTTTGCAATGGAAAAGGAAAGCCAGAGATCGCAACACACACCAACCACTATGGGACGCGTTTCGTCATTTGGTAAGAATAACTCATTGGCCATATTAGGTGTGAAGGCTTCAGAACTTGAATATGGTAAAACGAATTTATGAGGACCGAAGCTAACCTACAGCATTCATGCCAAGTATTGTCTGAGTTTCTGCCTAACCTAATGATTTATATACAGTCAAAATGTTGTGGTTTGTTGGTATGTTCTCAAACTCAAAAATGGTTGCTTAATTTTTCTTAATAGTTCACACAATCTAGAGTTTAGCTCCAGTTGAGTACTTCATCTTTTGATATCTTAAAGGATTAGGGGGTGGACCCCTAATCCCAAATCCGGATCCGGATCTCATCATAGGATTCGCGCCGTTCTACCGATCATTTCGCGGTTCCACAGTGTTGCATGCGCGTTTGTCGACCACGCCCTTAACTCGGACTGCGTCGACACGAAAGGCTTCGGGTTTAGCAAGTTTATTGACGGCAGTCCTCTGGCCTTCACAGCCAAATCGTCCGTTCTTTCATTCCCCCCTACTGCGCTATGACCCGGCACTCAAACAATGCAGATTGTGCCATCCCCAGAGAAGGCGTTAATCTCCTGCTTACATTCCAAGACTGTTCGTAACCTTACCGTAAAGATGTTCACACTCGACGTCCTCACGTTAGCACCACATCATGCTTTCCCTGATTGCTGGGATCTCTGCCTGCAGGATCATATTATGGTCAGTCAGTCGAAAACAGATCTCAGTGCTTGGGTTCTTAATGTAGACCCCTAGGTCCACTCTGTAATTCCATCTCCAGTGACTTAGAAATTACTAAATTATTCCATGAACATTCCATTAAGAAACTCTCATATCAATGAGTGCAGTCCGATTAAAGTTTAAGGTCAATGATAAGGGGCCTTCTCTTTTATGCCGAGTTCGAACGGCATGCCGCATAGCGACACCTTTTGGTAGAGAAGTTTTAACATGGCAGAACACCTTACAAATGTAGCTGGCATTAGTAAGAGGATAATCAACGCTGAAAATTTTGTTGACGTTCGCGCTGGAATTTGAACCTAGGCCTTCGGCGTCATAGGCGGATATGCTAACCTCTGCGCCACGGTGGACTCCAGAGACTTAGTTGGTGTGATTCTCAAAGATGTCTTATAGGCAAATTATTTTCTGGACGTGATGCGTCTTATGATGCGTATTCTTTCCATCGCTGTCTGTCGCAAAACGTCAAAGTCCGTCTGACCACATTCTCCTAAAGTCAGAATATCCTATTTTGACTCTGTGACTCTTTAGCAGAATGATTTCTGTATTGTGGTACTTTAATTTCACGCATTAGGCGTATTCGATATTGAGATCTTTTTTTCGCTGCTGGTTCCGGTGATGGGGATATTCAATGTTTATCACCAGACGATATTCAATGCCTGGCATCTGTTAGGAATGCGTTGAACTTTGCAGAAACTTGGCTAAAAAACAACAAGGCAGCAGGAGCCGATGGATGGCCAGCTGAGCGGCCATCCACGCATACTCGATGGACTGACAAACAAATATAGCAAAATCGACATAGAATATGAAGGCTATGAACAATGCATAAAACACTTACACATATAGATTACAGATCAACACTTTCTTCGATACACCCCAATGTCCATGTGTAAAATGCAATATAAAATTCATGATACATACAAACAAAATTGTGTTTTTTTTTGTTTTATTGTATTACATGTACTTGTATACATTAATGAATATGTAAATAAATATTTGTTTATATGTTATCTTATGTCTGTGTGTGTGTGTGTGTTTATATGTATGCCGATATTAATCACATCTGTGTGTTACATCGCTTCGCATCGTATGGCACGGCATATGGATGGCATCAGACATTTTGCTTCTAAATGATGACTTGAATGGTAGATGCTCAGACAAATGTGATGTGATGTGTTCATATCGCACATCTCTCTCTCTCTCTCTCTTAAATACATGTACCAATATTGTAAATGGACATAGCTTGAGTATATTATATATACTTAAGTATGTATTTTACATATATATATACTATTTGGTGTGTGCGTGTGTTTTTGCTGCGGGGGATGACAAATATTTTGTTTTCAGATTTTCGCTGCTACTTATACCCAAAGACGTTTGTTCATCAAATGTATGCCCCATGTCGTAGAATATCATGAAAGGTGGGCGGGTGTAATTACCCAAAAACTTTTTTTTGTTGTTTACCTTATTTTCAAAAAATAATAAAAAAACAAAAAAATTCCTAGAATTTACATAAAATTCTACTAAAACAGCAAAGAAATTATAAAAAATTATTAAATGCCAAAGAAAATACAATTATGTGTTTGGGTCAAATTTTGTAATTAGTGCAAGAGTTTTTCTTAAGAACAGCAAAAATTTTTAATTGAAAACATTTAGCTATGCGTAGAGCAGCATGAAGATGAGTGGGTGTGAAAGAATTTAAGCCTATCCATCTGGGTTAACAAACTCCTAAACATGGCTAGAAAAATCATGTGGAGCTGTTGAAAAAGGTTCGGTAATCGGCTTATATATGACTAGCAGCCCGGTGGTTCGCTTCACTGCCCTTTTTAGTGTAGGACTTCCAAAAACCTATGTAGTCACTTGATTTATAAGATTTTGAAGCTTTCCCCTTCTATGTAGAAAGTAGCAAGAAACCAATATATCGGAAAAAATCGTTAAGCCCAATATATTTTGTTAAGGTATAAATGATTCCCCATTTTGAACGCTTTAGCTCAATTCGTAAAGAAATTACCATTTTGTATGTTTAAGTAACTAAATGTACCCTTTCCTTTGATAAAGGGTAATTACTTTCTTGTGGAGATTCATTACCCTTTCCTTGGCGGAAGGGTAGTTTTACTACCTCATTTTCTTAGGAAAGGGTAGTTTTATCACCCTTTCCTTTGGGGAAGAGTAGTTTTACTACCCTTTCTCCTGGGGAACTGCAGTTTTATTACCATTTCCCCTGGGAAAGGGTAGTTTTATTACCATTTTCCCTGGGGAAGAGTAGTTTGGTTACACTTTCCCCTGGTTTAAGGGTAGTTTTATTACCCTTTCCTTTGGGGAAGGGTGGTTTTATTTCGCTTTTCCCTAGGGAAGGGTAATTTTATTGTCCTTTCTCCTTGGGAAGGGTAGTTTTATTACTCGTTCTCCTGGCGAAGGGTAGCTTTATTACTCTTTACTCTGGAGAAGGGCAGTTTTATTACCCTTTTCCCTAGGGAAGGGTAATTTCATTGTCCTTTCCTTTGGGGAACGGTAGTTTTATTATCCTTTCCCCTAGGGAAGGGTAGTTTTATAATTCTTTCCTTTGGGGAAGGATATTTTTAATACCCCTTCCTTTGGGGAAGGATAGTTTTATTATCGTTTTTTGGGGGAAGGGTAGTTTTACGACCCTTTTCATTGAAGAAGGGTAGTTTAACAACCCTTTTCATTGAAGAAGGGTAGTTTTATTAACCTTTCCTTTAAAGAAGGGTAGTTTTATTAACATTTTCTTTGAGAAGGGTAGTTTTAATACCTCTTTCCTTTGACGATGGTTAGTTTTATTAGCTTTTCCCCTGCGATTGGGAAGTTTTAATACCCTTTAACCCGAAGAAGGGTAGTTTTATTACCCTTTCCCGGAGGAAGGGTAGTATTATATCCCTTTCCTCTCGGGAAGGGTAGTTCTATTGCCCTTTCCTTTGGGAAAGCGTAGTTTTTTTTATCGTTTCCTTTGGGAGAGCGTAGTTTTATTACCCTTTCCTTTGGGAAAGTGTAGTTTTATTACCCTTTCCTTTGGGAAAGGGTAGTTTTGTTACCTTTTCCGTTGAGAAAAGGTAGTTTTATTACCATTTCCCTTGGGGAGGGTATTTTTATTACCCTTTCTCCCGTGGAAGGGTAGTTGTATTACCCTTTTTCCTGGGGAAGTATAGTTTTATTACCGTTTCTCCTGGAAAGGGTAGTTTTATTACCCTTTCCCCTGCGGAGTGTATTTTTATTACCCTTTCCCCTGGGGAAGGGTAGTTTTATTACCATTTCCCTTGGGGATGGGTAGTTTTATTTTCCTTTCCTTAGGGGAAGGATATTTTTAATACCCCTTCCGTTGGGGAAGGATTGTTTTATTACCCTTTCCTTTGGGGAAGGGTAATTTTATTAACCTTTCCTTTGGGGAAGGGTAAATTTATTACCCTTTCCTTTGGGGAAGGGTAATTTTATTGTCCTTCCTTATGAGGAAGGGTAGTTTTATTACCCCTATCCTCTGAATAAGTATAGTTTTATTACCCATTTCCTTTGAAGAAAGATAGTTTTATTACCCTTTCTCCTGGAGAAGGGTAGTTTTATCACCCTTTCTGTTGAGGAAGGGTAGTTTTATTACCTTTTCTCCTGGTGATGGGCAGTTTTACTACCCTTTCCCCTGGGGAAAATTAGTTTTACTTCCCTTTCGCCTGGGGAAGAGTAATTTTATTACCTTTTCCTCTGGGGAAGGATAGTTTGATTTCCCTTTTCCCTGGGGAAGTGTTGTTTAAATATCCTTTCCAATGGGGAAAGGTAGAGTTTTATTAATCCATCTCCTGGGGAAAGTAGTTTTATTACCCTTTCGTTGGGGAAGAGTATTTTTTATTACCCTTTCCTCTGGAGAAGGGTAGTTTTATTCCCCTTTCCCCAGGAGAAGGGTAGTTTTATTACCCTCTCCCCTAGGGAGGGGTAGATTTATTATCATTTCCTTCGGAAAGGGTAGTTTTATCACCCTTTCCTTTCGGGATGAGTAGGTTTACTACCCTTTCTCCTGGGGAAGTGCAGTTTTATTACCATTTCCTCTGGGGAAGGGTAGTTTTATTACCCTTTTCCCTTGGGGAAGAGTAGTTTTGTTACACTTTCCCCTGGGGAAGGGTAGTTTTATTACCCTTTCCTTTGGGGAAGGGTGGTTTTATTTGATGAAGAATGGTAGTTTTAATACCCTTTCCCCTGGGGAAGGATAGTTTTATAACCAATTCCCGTGGGAAGGGGTAGTATTATTACGCTTTCCTTTGGGGAAGGGTGGTTTTATTACCCCTTTTCTTTGAAGAAGGGTAGTTTTATAACCCTTTCCTTTGGGGAAGGGTGGTTTTATTATCCTTTTCCTTTGAAGAAGCGTAGTTTTATTACCCCGCTCCTTTTAATAAGGGTAGTTTTATTACCCTTTCTCCAGGGGAAGGTAGTTTGTTTACCCTTTCTCCAGGGGAAGGTAGTTTGTTTACCCTTTCACCTGGGGAAAAGTAGTTGTATTACCCTTTCCCGCAGGGAGGGGTAGTTTTATTACCCTTTCGAATGGGGAAGAGTACTTTTATCATCCTTTCCCGCGGGGAGGGGTAGTTTTATTACCCTTTCCTTTCGGAAAGGGTAGTTTTATTTTCCTTTTCCCCTAGGGAAGGGTAGTATTATTACCCCTTCCTTTGGGAAAGGGTAGTTTTATTATCCCCTCTTTTGGGAAAGGGTGGTTTTATTACCACTTCCTTTGGGAAATGGAAGTTTTATTACACCTTCCTTTAGGAAAGGGTAGTTTTATTACACCTTACTTTAGGGAAGGGTAGTTTTATTACCTTTTTCCCTGGGTAAGGTAAGATTTATTTTCCTTTTCCCTTGGGAAGGGTAGTTTTTTTCCCTTGTCCCCTGGGGATGGGTAGTTTTATCACCTTTTCGCCTGGAGAAGGGTAGGTAGTTTTATTACCATTTCCCATTGGATATAAAAAAACTACCCTTCCTCTGGGGAAGGGTAGTTTTATTATCCTTTCCCCTAGGGAAGGGTGGTTTTAATACCCTTTCCCCTGGGGAAGGGTAGTTTTATTACCCTTTCTCCTGGGGGAGGGTAGTTTTATTACCCTTTCCCCTGGGTAAGTGTTGTTGTACTACCCTTTCTCCTGTGGAAGTATAGTTTTATTATCCTTTCCCCTGGGGAAGGGTGGTTTTATTACCCTTTTCCCTGGGAAAGAGTAGTTTTATTACCCATTTCCCCTTTGGAAGGGTAACTTTATTACCATTTCCCGTGGGGAAGGGTAGTTTTATTACGGGTTTCCCCTGGGAAAGGGTAGTTTTATTACCCTTTCTCTTGGGGGAGGGTAGTTTTATTACCCTTTCTCTTGGGGGAGGGTAGTTTTACTTCCCTTTCCCCTGGGGAAGGGTAGTTTTGTTATCCTTTCCCCTGGTGAAGTGTAGTTTTATTACCCTATCCCCGGAGGAAGGGTAGTATTATATCCCTTTTCCCGGAGGAAGGGTAGTATTATATCCCTCTCCCCTGGAGAAGGGTAGTTTTTTACCCTTTCCCCTGGTGGAAGTTATTTTTTATTACCCTTTCTCCTGTGGAGGGTTGTTTTATTACCTTTTCCCCTGGGGAAGTATAGTTGTATTACCCTTTCCTTTGGGGAAGGGTAGTTGTATTGCCCATTCTTGTGGGGAAGGATAGTTTTTTACCCCTTTCCTTTGAAGAAGAGTAGTTTTATTGCCGCTTCCCCAAGGGAAGAGTAGCTTTATTACCCTTTCCCACGGGGAAAGGCAGTTTTGTTTTCTTTTGCCCGGAGGAAGGGTAGTGTTATTTCCCTTTCCCCTTTGGAAGGGTAGTTTTATTATCCCTTCTTTAGGGGAAGGGTAGTTTTATTACCATTTCCTTTAAAGAAGGGTAGTTTTATGACCCTTTCCTTTGAGTTTCATCACCTTTTCCCTGGGGAAGTATAGTTTTATTACCCATTCCCCTGGGGAAGTTTATTTTTATTTTATTTTTTTTGCCCTTTGTCCTGGGGAAGGGTAGTTTTTTACCCTTTCCCCTGGGGAAGTGGTGGTTTATAGCCACCATAACTGGATGGTCTTACGCGGATGGTCTTGCGCGGATACCCGCTTCTACATGCCTTCTAAAAGGCTTAGCGACAAGCCCCATTACTGACTCCAGTTTACCTGCGTACGAGATAGACACCAAGGGGACACCAGCTTCTCCATATTTTCCCAATTGGTTTTTCTCGGATATCTAAAGAGCCTCCTCATTATCTCATGCAACAACCAATCTCATGGCAGCCGGTTGTACGTACCGGATTGATCCGATGAAGTCCGTCATCCGCAAGGGCTGCCGCCTCAGTGTACAACACACAGCTACAACAATGACAACTATCTCATACACCATCTGGTGGGTGAAGTCGTTCCAAATCTAAGATTTTAACTGAATCAATGTTTGTCACAAGCGTTGTATCAATGAATTGTTCCCCGATCCGCTTGTATAACCTTAGGTTATTCCCCTTAAGTTTGTGTACAAAATGTATTCAAAAAGCGACACATTTCTGTGGTTTATATCCCTGTTACGCCATTGAATGTAATGCGCGTTGGCGTCGTCCCCAAGTATAAAGACATTAGCTGTAGAAAGCTCATGCCCCCTACACTTTTGGGCAGCGATGTCGGCATGGGCCATTCTTATATGGCTTAGGGTGAACCCTGACGCAAAAGTCTTTGCAATTTCCCTTATCCCTCTCTTTTCCACAATCCTCAACTAGAAGAAGTGCGAAAGTCATCTGCTAGAAGACGTGCGAACATCATCTGCTAGGAGACGTGCTAGCGTCATCTGTCAGAAGACGTGCAAAAGTCATCCTCTTGTAATGTCAACCAAAGAGCAATTTTGTGATATTACTCATCTGCACTAGCCCCATCATCATGTCCGCGGAATTAAGACCAACCATGTTGGTAGAGAGAATGATGCGTCAAAAAATCCTTGCGTCAACGAATTTCTTGAAGTTGTCTTCCTCAACTTTTGCTATGGATTCCGATAGAGAACTCGAATTAACTGTAGAATTAGAGTGAGTTGCCCTTGTTTTGGGAGTCCACTTTAATGAATACTCTGCCTGACTTAAGCAGCAGGATCTATGAAAGGTATTGGCTTTACAGTTGTGTCCTTGTCTAGGCGCCAAGTCCATTCATTTACGGTCTTGGGTTTGTGTATTCGGTCTGTAACAACATACAGTAGTGTCGTTTGCCCTAGTATTTGTGATAAAAAATTGGCTAAATTTTGTATTAAAAAAAATTGACAAAATCTTATAAAGAAAACTATTTAAAAAAAAATTTTTATAAAAAATTTTTGACATTTTTATTGAATTTTGACAAAATCTGGTCACCTTTGTTAATAATTTCAGTTTCTAAATGGCTATGTAGGAATCGAAAAAATGCAAGGTGTGGGTGTTTGTCTGGTTTTTCTATCATCACTCATCATATGTGCATTTTTGCTTCTTAATGTCTTTTAGTTTATATAAACGCTTTTTTTAATGAAAACTTTTAATGAATATGTTTTTCTGACATTTGTGTTTCGTTACAGTTTTATTTCGACAAAAAAATGCAGCAAATGGAAATCTTTTCATCGACACAACAAAGTCAGTTGAAAACTATTTAGTTTGAAATTTTCATACTGAATGGCTCAAAACCCCATACCACCAGTATGAAAAGCAAAAAATTCTATATGGACTAAAAACAAGAGGTAAGCTTATTAAAAAAATTATGAAAGAGAATTAATACGGAATAATTTTTATATTAAAGTCATATAAAAGGTCATAAAGTCTCGTGAGATTTATTATAAAAAAATAAACCAAAAACAACAAAAACTCAAATTCTTCAAAATAAAAAAAGTATTTTTTTAAAATCAATTTCCAAAAATTATATTTGTTGAAATAGATTAAAAATATTATAAAATAAAAAATGAAATTGTTGAAATTTTGACATATGATAGAGTTTGAGCCCCCGCTGAAAATAGGGTACTAGATTTTTTGATATCCGAAGGGAGGGGGGGGGCGGACCCTCCCCCTTATCATAATTTTCAAAAACGCCAGATCTTAGAGATGGGTGCACCGATTTAAGCGAAATTTCAAATGCCACCTTATGGTACCCCAAAAACACGAAATTGGTATAAAATTTTGGGGTCAAATTATCTGGGGGGACGCCCCATCCCAAAACCCACTCCAACGGACATGTTTACCGATTGGGACAATATGGGTATCAAATGAAATGTATTTGAGAGTAGAGTACGAACTTTGCATACAAATTTCATCCTATATGTCGGGGGGTCTCCTAAAAACACCAACCAACAGAAAATCAAAAGTTGGGCGATCGTGACAATATGGGACTCAAATGAAAGGTATTTGGGAATAGAGTACGAATTTGATATGTTTGTTGGGTGTAATTACGTAGACGGTCGCCCCAAGCCAAAAAAAAAAAATGAAGGCGCAGTAGAGCGGGCCGGGCTCAGCTAGTTTCTATAAAAATTACATTTTGATAAAATATTGCCAAATGACGAGCTTGCGAGACTAGAAACTACCTTACACACTCCAGGGACACTGGGATCTGTGGGTATGTTATTGGGCTTTTTAAAGCGATCTGGATGGTTCAAAGGTAGGAACTAGAAGGCATCTTCCTTCTTCTGTTCCTGTGGTATCGCAATGGACGAAAACGTCTAAGAGAGTCTAATGGCAGACTGCCACTTAAACCTAACCCAACCTTGCCAAATTTTTGTATAAAACTATAAATTTCAACTTAATTTTCTTTAAAACTAAAAACATTTGGCAATTTTTTTTTAATAAAATTTTTACTAATTTTTCTAAGAAAATAAAAATTTTACAACAAATTTCTTTAACAACAATATCTTGATAAAATTCAATTAAAAATAAACAATTCATTAAAAAAAAATTTCTGTAAGACAAAAAAAATTTAAAAATTTAAAAAATTTTTTATAAAACAAAACTTTGAAAAAAAAAAATTAAAAAAAAAACAAAAAAAAACATTAAAGAAATTTTTCTATTTCATACAATAAAAAATTAATTTTTGAAAAAATTTTCTCTACAAAAAAAAAATTGTGCAAATTAAAATTTTTAAAATTATTTTTTGGATTGTGTCATGCTCAGAGAAGGCGCTAATCGCCTTCTCACACTGCAAGGCTGTTCGTGACCTTACTGTCCTGGATGTTATTGGCCTTATGGTCATTTTACTGTCCGTGAAGATGTTCACACTCGACGTTCTCGCGTTAGCTCATTCTAAAATCTCTGACACCAAGTTTCGAGGTGTCTCCCACAACTTGATCTTTCCATCGGGCTTTTGGTCTTCCCGGTTTGCGTGTACCACCGTGTTTGCCTTCAAAAGACTTATTTGCTGGAGCTTCTTCATCCATTCTGACAACATGACCTACTCCTCTCTACTCAAAAATATGAAACGTATTGTGGATACCATGATAAAAAGTAGGACATCCAGCGAACTGCTCAAATACAAACAGCAAGCCTATGTCAAGGAAAGGTCGGTGGAGACTTCCCTGCACGGGCTAAGGATCCGAACCAGCTTTGCAGGAGGGCCGAAAGGGTCCTGCAGATGGCATACGACTGGGCTAGAACTAGGGTTCCCCATGTTAACCCAGAAAAGACCGAAATTTGCTTGTTCACGAAGAAGACAAAGGTGGGCCAATTTAACGCACCAACACTTAGAAATGATCTTGGAGAGGAAACTGAATTGAAAGTGCCATAGGAGAAGGCTCACAGTAGACGGGCCCAACGCAGCCGTCGTATTTTGATGCGTGTAACTATGCTATCGTCGTCATACAGCTCGTGGTTCATACGTCGGTAAAATTCTCCGTTAACGAAAACTGGTCCATACATTTTACGAAGAATCTTTCTCTCAAATACTCCAAGCACTGCTTCATCTGCTTTCACAAGCACTCATGCTTCAGACCCATATAACAGCACGTATTATAGTCAGGCGGTCTAAAACAGATCTCAGTCCTTTGGTTCTCAATATAGACCCTCAGGCCCACTCTGTCATCTAGTTTTGATCCATCCGTGTAACATGATCTTTCAGATGGTAATACTGGAGTTCCGTCAATCCAGGACTGTGCCGCTGGCCGCAATGCCTCGCACTCGACCTCAAGTGTAGTTTCAGGTATCCGCTCGGAAACTCTTCCCTTCCTTTCAGGTTTCCTCGATTATAACGCGATGGTATGAGCTGCTCCCACCCTCAAACCATTCTCCCATCGCCTTAAGTATTATAGCCGCAGTAACTGTCTCACAATTAATCTGTATGTCTATGGGTCAGATATCTAGAATAGTCTCCAGTGCCCTAGTGGGGCGTGGTCCTCGTCGCTGCGCCTATGCAAAGACAACATGTTCTTTGAACCTGTTGTATGGTTCTTATGTTGTGTGGTGGTGCGTCAAATTGGCCCACCTTCATCTTCCTCGTGCACAGGTATATTTCAGTCTTCTCTGGATTAAGATTGAGACCCCTGGGTCTATCCCAGTTATATGCCATATGCAAGACCTTTTCGGCCCTTCTATTTAGTTGGCTCGAATCCTTACCGCTAAGAAGTATTATAACATCGTCTGCATAGCAGACGGGTTCAAATCCCAAAATTTGAGAAGAAATTCTAAAAAAAAAGTTTTCGACTCAAAGGGTATAAAATTTTCAAGAATTCGAAGCTTGTTTCAGTAATTTTGTAAATTTCCAAAAATTTGTTGTTTCCCATCCACTGTGAAACACCTGTCATGTTGTCATGGCAAGTATAAATCATTAAAATATCAATTAGAAGCAGCGTCGCAGTGGTGCATGTGACGGTCCCAACGCCCACATCTAAGTGTGGCCAGTCATAGCATTTGCAGGTCAGTCGTCAGCCAAGCTGTCGTTGTCACTTCTTCCTGCGATAGTAATGTGACTCTATGTTAGAGATATTACAAATCTCACAATAAATAATTGAGAATCTTGTTTACGTTTATCCTTTTTTTTTTTTGCCCAGAGAAAAAAGGACTGCTTGGTACTCTGCAAACGGGGTTTGTGTGTGTGTGTGTGTGTGTGTGTGTGTGGAAAAGCCTCGATGACGTCGTAAATGGTTATTTAATAACATCTCAGTGGAGCAAGGATGATTTGTAAAGATGTAGCATAGAATAACAAATAAGTTGTTATTAATCCAATTAGGACTCGTCTTTTTTGTTCTCTATCAATGGTTTCTATGCAGGCCCAGGTAGAGCAAAAACGGCAAAAATATTAAAGCATAATAAAAGAAAATTAAATCCATTATTATCTTATTAACTGCCTTAAAGAATTTGTATACCATTACCATCAGAGCCATAAATTAACAAAGGAGTAAAGAGAAAAGTTCTTAAAATTTTTATCGCTACAGAAAATTTCATGGAAATTTTGTCTTTAGAGAAAATTTCATGGAAATTTTGTCTTTAGAGAAAATTTCATGAAAATTTTGTCTTTAGAGAAAATTTCATGGAAATTTTGTCTTTAGAGAAAATTTCATGGAAATTTTGTCTTTAGAGAAAATTTCATGGAAATTTTGTCTTTAGAGAAAATTTCATGGAAATTTTGTCTTTAGAGAAAATTTCATGGAAATTTTGTCTTTAGAGAAAATTTCATGGAAATTTTGTCTTTAGTGAAAATGTCATAGAAATTTTGTCTTTAGAGAAAATTTTGACTTTAGAGAAAATTTCTTGGAAATTTTGTCTTTAGAGAAAATTTAATGGAAATTTTGTCTTTAGAGAAAATTTCATGGAAATTTTGTCTTTAGAGAAAATTTCATGGAAATTTTGTCTTTAGAGAAAATTTCATGGAAATTTTGTCTTTAGAGAAAATTTCGTGGAAATTTTGTCTTGAGAGGAAATTTCATGGAAATTTTGTCTTTAGAGAAAATTTCATGGAAATTTTGTCTTAAGAGAAAATTTCATAGAAATTTTGTCTTTAGAGAAAATTTCATGGAAATTTTGCATTTAGAGAAAATTTCATGGAAATTTTGAATTTAGAGAAAATTTCAGGGAAATTTTGTCTATGGAGAAAATTTCAGGGAAATTTTGTCTTTAGAGAAAATTTCATGGAAATTTTGTCTTTAGAGAAAACTTCATGGAAATTTTGTCTTTAGAGAAAATTTCATGGAAATTTTGTCTTTAGAGAAAATTTCATGGAAATTTTGTCTTTAGAGAAAATTTCATGGAAATTTTGTCTTAAGAGAAATTGTCAGTGAAATTTCGTCTTTAGAGAAAATTTCATGGAAATTTTGTCTTTAGAGAAATTTTCTTGTAAATTTTATGGTTTTCCAGGTCAATGTTATGGAATATGTTTCAAAAGGACCCCGGCGTGTAATTCTATACTCCCAAACACCTTCGCCTATCGAAATTTCATCCCTGAACTGTATCTAGAAGCGCCTCCATATGATCCATCTCACTCGTCATTATTGTTTCTTTTTTGGCAGCCATCATAACCACTCTCGGTCAGCATAGCAATCCGAAATAATGAATAAAAAAAATTGTTTATCTTCTCTTTTGATTATGGGAGGTGTAGTGGGGTTAGAGGGGTCAAATAGTGGTATGTTTATGGCTTTCATAAATTTCCATTCACACACTGGTATGTCGTTGGTAAGAGGAGGAAAAAATGCAAAAAAATTATATCAAATTGTTTGGTCCAACTTTAAGATCAGGGGGAATGAAATGAAAAGTGAAAAAAAAACAAATTCGAAAACAAAAACATGATCATAATCATGCATAAGCTAAAAAAATCTAAATCCCATGCCCTACATCTTAAGTGGTATTCCATTAATTTTTTTTTTATTTATTTTCAATCAAGAATGTTCAAGAGTTAAACTGAAGTTGTGGACTTTTGTCGGCTAGTTTTCGTTAATGAGCCACTGTGCTATCTATCAGAGGTATATCGGCTAGCCCTCTACACTCCTTTTTGCCCATTCTCTTGTTGATATAGGGTATCCAAATTTCGACCTGAGCCTTTACCCACTCTTTGTTAAATGATATTTCCTTCAATTCTTTGGCCTCCCCTTTTCAGTGGTCCCCCTATTTGAGGCATTAAGACCAGACGTCAGACATTTTTGTTTATTTGAATGGTTGTCGAGTTGGCTGGTTGGCTTGGCTCCTTGTTATTGCCGTTTTTCTAGGGAAGCTTCGGTGTATGTTTGCTTCTTTAGCCCCCTAAGAGATTTACCGACACATCGAAATCATTGAAAAAAAAAAAAAAATAAACAACAACAAAGTCTCTGGCAGCAACTGCCTATACACACACACGCACACACACACACCACGACAAAAGTCCAATGAGAATTTATGCTACAGTTGTGTTGTTTTCGTCTTTTTGTGCGTCATACCTGCACATGAATTGTCTTCGTTGCCATTGTGGGGCTTATTTGAAAGTGATTGAAAACAATTTCGAAACCCGTGCATACGTTTGGTATTGGCATTTCAAAAATTTGATATCCCCAGCAAGGATCTTTGTCAGCGGAAATTGTGAAAAGTTGCAGCAAATGTGATAGTGGTTAGGCACATGTCTCCTTTGATGGGATGTTAACTTGGATACAATTTTCTAAGAGATTCTATTTTTCTTAACTAGAGTTATGTTGCAGAGAAATTTGGATTTCATATTCGAAACAATAGATGGGGCGAAAAACTGCTTTGGCCTTGATTATCATTGACAAAAGTATTATGAGTATGAATTTACCGTCTGAAAAGTGAAAATGCTAATTTTTATACCCTCCACCATGGGATGGGGGTATACTAACTTCGCTATTCCATTTGTAAGACCCCTTAATGTATATATACAGTGACACAGATAAGTCTACATACCTTTTTGTAAATGGCAGCTTCGTAAACACAGAGTCACGTAATAAAGACGAGATATAACCTCATAAATTTTTGCTAATGGAGAAAAATTTTGGTAATATTTGGGGGAAAAACTTTTTCGTATATAAATTTTGTTTTATTAAACGCATATTTTGAGGGGGATATGTAGACTGTGCCACTGTATTTTCGATCAACTTGACATTTTAAGTCGATCTAGTCATGTCCGTCCGTCTGTCTGTCGGTCTGTGAAAACCACGCTAACTTTCTAAGAAGTTAAGCCAGGCGCTTGAAATTTTGCACAAATAATTCCTTTTAGTGTAGGTCGGTTGGGATGGTAAATGGGTCATATAGGTCCATATTTAGATATAGCTCCCATACAAACCAATCTCCAGATTTTATTTCTTGAGCCTCTTAAGGGAGCAATTCTTACCCGATTGCAGAAATTGTGCACAATAACTTCCCCGATGACCCCCAGCTAAGGTTCAAAGTATGGTTCAAATCTGCCCAAAACCTGATATAGCTGCCATATAAACCGGCCTCCTTATTTGACGTCTTAAGCCTCTAGAGGGCCCAATTTTTATCCGATTTAGCGAATCTTGTACCATGGGGTCTTCTATGACATTTAGTAAATGTACCAAGTCTCTTTGGAATCGGTCTAAAACCTGATATATTGGGTTGCCCAAAAAGTAATTGCGGATTTTTTAAAAGAAAGTAAATGCATTTTTAATAAAATTTAGAATGAACTTTAATAAAATATACTTTTTTTACACTTTTTTTCTAAAGCAAGCTAAAAGTAGCAGCTGATAAATGACAGAAGAAAGAATGTAATTACAGAGTCACAAGCTGTGAAAAAATTTGCCAACGCCGACTATATGAAAAATCCGCAATTACTTTTTGGGCAACCTAGCTCCCATTAAACGGATCTCCCGATTTTATTTCTTGAGCCTCTAGAGGTCGCAATTCTTATCCGATTTAGCTGAAATTTTCCACATTGACTTCTTCTATGGCCTCTAATGTACGTGCCGAGTATCGGTCCATAACCTGGTATAGCTCCCATGCAAACCGATCTCCTGTAACACTGTGAAACAGCGAAACGGTCAATAGGATGGCAAAAATCCTATGGGGAGTTTCGGATCGCGAGAAGACGAGGCTTCGTGCGTCTACAAAGCCTTTAACTCGGACTATGCCGATCCGAAAGAGTTTTGGGTAAGCAAGTTTATTCAAGGCAGTCCTCTGACCTTTATCGCCAAATCGTCTGCCCTTTTATTCCTCTCAACTCCGTTATGGCCCGACGATGCGGATTGTGCCATCCTCCAATCTCCTTCTTACATTCTAAAATTGTTTGAAATCTTACCGTCCTGGTTTTTATTGCCTTTATGGCCAGTCTACTGTCCGTAAAGATGTTCACACTCGACATCCTAGCGTTAACACCACACCACCTCACGCATTCCGTGATCGCCTGGATCTCTGCCTGCAGAATCGTATTAAGCTCAGGCAGTCAAAAACAGATCTCAGTCCCTGGGTTCTCAATGTGGGAACCCCAAGATTACTATGTCCTCTAGCTTTGATCCTTCGGTGTAGCCCCAAGACCATTGTTTCCTCTATCTGCGTAGCATGATCTTACAGATGGCAATACCAGTGTTCCGTCAATGCTGGAAGGTATAGAACTGGCATTTCAAGCACTTCTACGGAAGCTGGAAAGCATAACGCTACTAAAATGCTGAAGAAGAAAAATAGCTCTCCGCTTTCAAATACTCTGGGTAGACCGAGTCAGCTCCCGCGTAATGGAGATACCAGACAGTGTCCTTTGGAGGGAGATAAAGTCGGAACAGCAACGAAGTAAGCGCGCACTGCCCTTGAGTCTTCATGGAGGAATGTGACTTTCAAAAGGATGCCACAGGCATCACAGATAGGAAAGGTGGTCGCTGAGAAAGGTTATGAGCCGCCCTCTTACGCCGAAATGGCAAGGAAGCACAACAGAGATGGCATATGCAGTCTGTGACTTCCAAAGGATGCTACAGCCATCACAAATCGGGAAGATGGTCGCTGAAAAAGGTAAGGAGTTGACCTCTTACGCCGAAATGGCAGGGAAGCATAACAGAGATGACATATGCAGTCATTGATATCGGCTGTGCATCCGGTAGAATTCCACCAGATCGTCGGTGGAAGCATTTGGTAAACGAACGAGTTATCTAACATGTATTGAACTCGGAAGGGGTCCACCCACGGAATTATGAGCTGTGAGTATAAAGGGAACATCATAACGCTGCGCTTTGTGTCAGCGTAATGTATTGATGCCGTCAAAAAGCTCGTTGGAAGTATCCACACTCCCTGGGGCGCAAAGCTCGACCTTGTGAGAAAGATGGACTCCCACAGTTCATAAAGGCGACGGTCTTCATCAAGGATGTGGGCGGCGAAATCGGGCCACGGATCGCATTATGGAAGTCTCAAACAAGCAAAACCAAGAGTTAGCCGTGGAGGGAAGGGGAGGTATTCCACAGGTAGAAGAAGGAGAAAGGAACTCTCCTTGTGATGGGTATTGATCAAGTCCCCGTGACAAGTTTAGCTAAGACTAAATGCATGTCGTACTACGAGGTCCTGGCCGTCTTTTTTATGATTGGGAAGACAAGGATAGGCAAATATCCTCATATTGAGCCATCAAGCTGTGCAGTGGCAAGACACTCAATACCACCTAACGGAAAGGGGGACCCGATGACGAAATTATCACCGACTCTCTCAATATTGGGAAGACTAGGATAGGCAAAGATCCTAATACTAAAACAACAGACAGTGCAGGGACGAGAGACTCAAAGCAGCCTAACGAACAGTGACCCGACGACGGAGCCATTAAAGACTTTGTCGAGGTTAGGAAGACTAGGATGAATAAAGATCCTAAACATAAGACAGTGCAGTGACAGAGAATTCAATGCCGCCTAACGCGCAGGGAGCCGACGATGAGACCATAACCTACACCCAAGAAGCCCATTTACTCAAGATTTGGAAGACTAGCCTATACTAAATACAAAGATCCTAAATATGGAACATCAGACAGTGCTGAGATGGTAGACTCAATACAGCCTAACGAATTTTACTGTCCGTAAAGATGTTCTTACTCGACGGTCTCGTGTGAACACCGCACCACCTCGCACGTTCCGTCATAGCCCGCACCTCCGCCTGCAGGGCGGTAATATGGTCAGGCAGTCGAAAACAGATCTCAGTCCCTCGGTTCTCAATGTGGACCCTCAAGACCACTATGTCCTCTAGTTTTGATCCATCCGTGAAGCCCCAAGACCATTCTTTCCTCCATCTGTGTAGCATGATCTTCCAGTGTTGCCAATACCCGAGTTCTTTCAATCTAAGACTGTGCCGCTGGCAGCAGTGCCTCGCACTCGACCTCGAGTATCATGTCAGCTATACGTACGGAAACCTTCATTCTTCCACATTCCTTTCAAGTTTAGTATCGTCGCCGAATCTCTGTCTGCAAGATCATTTTATGGTCAGGCAAACGAAAACACATCTCAGTCCCTGGGTTCTCAATGTAGACCCCCATGCCCACACTGTCCTCTAACTTTGATCCATATGTGTAGCGTCAAGACCATACTTTCTTCTAACTTTGATCCATCTGTGTAGCATGATCTTCCCGATGGCAATACCAGAGTTCCGTCAATGCAATAGTGTGCCGTTGGCAGCAGTGCCTCGCATTTGACCTCGAGTGTCGTCTCAGGTATCCGATCGTAAATCTCCATTCTTCCATTCCTTTTCGGTTTCCTATTGGCGCCGGATCTCTGCCTGGAAGATCGTTTTATGGTTAGGCAATCGAAAACAGATCTCAGTCCCTGGGTTCTCAATGTAGACCCCCAAGACCACTACTCTAGCTTTGATCAATCTGATCTCTAGCTTTGAATCCTCTGCGTTTGATTCCAGTGTTCCGTCAATCCAAGACTGTGCCGCTGGCAGCAGTAGCTCGCATTCGACCTTGAGTATCGTGCCAGCTATCCGGTCGGAAACCTCCATTCTTTCGTTCCTTCCAGATTTCCTATTGTCGCCAGATATCTGTCTGCAAGATCGTATTATGGCCAGGCAGTCGAAAACAGTTCTCGGTACCTGGGTTCTCACAGTAGACTCCAGACCCACTCTGGCTTCTAGCTTTCATCCATTTGTGTAGCCCCAAGACCATTCTGTCCTCTAGCTTTGATCCATCTGTCTAGCCTGATCTTCCAAACGGCAATACCACAGTTCCTTCAATCCAAGACTGCGCCGCTGGCAGCAGTGCCTCGCATTTGACCTTGAGTATCGTGTCAGCTATCCGCTCGGAAACCTCTTCCATTCCTTTCTGGTTTCCTATGGTCGGCTCGAGTATGCAGCAATGTGGTGTTGTGGTCTGGTGGACGGCGTTTCAAAAGTCCACCTATTGCTCAATACTTAACCGGATCCAAAGGATGGCTTATTTCTGCATCACAGCCGCGCTACCATCTGATGCACTGAATTTAATGCTACATCGGATGCCTCTGGACATTGTGGCTACCCAAATTGCAGCGACCACTGCCGTGAGGTTAAGGTTGCTTTCTCATTGGCCATGTGGCGGCTACAGACACTTTGTTATCCTTGATACAATATCCGATGTTCCAAGCAGTGTGGATTACACCCTACTTGAGCCACTTTTTGATAAAAAGTGCTGTACCACTATTCCTGATAGGACCGATTGGAACTACGGTATCCCTGGTAACCGAAGTTACATAGACTTCTATACGGATGGTTCCAAACTAAACGACCAGGTGGGCTTTGGGGTGTACTCTATATATCTAGAACTGGTGATATCGAAAAGTTTACCCGACCACTGCAGTGTGTATAAAACGGGGATCCTTGCAATTAAGGAAGTGATAGAATGGCTAAGATGTCATTACGACGATTGGCATTAAATTAAATCCTTGGAGAATGTATTTCTGAACACAAAAACCGTCCTCAACTGTCGCAGATCTCTCAACGAGATGGCTGAACAGTTCAAAATTCACCTGTTCTGGATACCGGGTCACAGAGATATCCCAGGGAATTGTAAAGCGGACAAGCTCGCGAGACTTGGAACTACCCTACACATTCCAGGGAAACTAGAATCTGTGGGTACGTCTCTAGCGACATGTAAGGAAAGTTTTCACGTCCTGGCCCGAAGGACAACGAATGATAGATGGCCACAAAGAGGGGGCTGTGAGCATTCCAAAACTATGTGGCCTGGTCCAGACGTCTCAGTCATTGTGTCCGTTATGACAGGTCACTGTCTAATCGGAAAACATGCTGACAGACTGAAGGTTGCCAGCAATGATTTGCAGAAGCTGTCAGTTCACCGAAGAAGAAGAGACTATGGAACACTTTGCTATTCATTTCGTTGAGAACATGCGGCGGATGGGAAAATTCTGTAGTTAAAGGGCCTTTTAAAGCGATATGGATAGTTCAACGGCAGGAACAACAAGTAAAAGCGTGCTGAGTTCGGCCGGCCGAATCTTATATATCCTCCACCATTGACAAACAAAGGACAAAAGAAAAGAATTGCTAAGCTAATTGAATTGAGTGTTGGGGACCATAGTAGAAGTCTATGTGTAAAATTTCAGCGAAATCGAATAAGAATCGGGTCTTTTAGGGACTCAAAAAGTAATATAGGGAGATCGGTGTACAGGGGAGCAGTATCAGATTGAAGACCGATTCAGACCATATTAGACACGTATATTGCAGGTCATGGGAGAAGCCGTTGTAAAAAATTTCAGCCAAATCAGACAATAATTACGCCCTCTTGAGGCTCAAGAAGTCAAGATCCCAGATCGGTTTCTATGACAGCTATATCAGGTTATGAACCGATTTACACTGTACTTGACACTGTTGATGGACATCGTAACGAAACACCGCATGCAAAATTTCAGGCAAATCGGAAAGGAATTGCGCCCTCTAGAGGTTTTAGAAGTCAAGACCCCAGATAGGTTTATATGACAGCTATGTGAGGTTATGGACCGATTTGAACCACAATCGGCACAGATATTTGAAACTAATTGAAATTGAAAGTAATTGCGGATTTTTTAAAAGAAAGTAAATGCATTTTTAATAAAACTTAGAATGAACTTTAATCAGATATACTTTTTTTACACTTTTTTTCTAAAGCAAGCTAAAAGTAACAGCTGATAACTGACAGAAGAAAGAATGCAATTACAGATTTACAAGCTGTGAAAAAATTTGTCAACGCCGACTATATGAAAAATCCGCAATTACTTTTTGGGCAACCATATAACAAAACATCTTATGCAAAATTTCAGCCAAATCGGATAAGAATTGCGTCGTCTAGTGGCTCAAGAATTCAAGATCCCAGAGCGGTTTATATGGCAGCTATATCAAAACATGGATTGATATGGCCCATTTACAATCCCAACCGACCTACACTTGTAAGAAGTATTTGTGCCAAATATCAAGCGGATAGCTTTACTCCTTCGAAAGTTAGCGTGCTTTCGACAGACAGACGGACGGACATGGCTAAATCGACTTAAAATATCATGTTTCTATCTTCTGTTTCTGTTGTATCACAATGGACGAAAACGTCTAAGTGAGTCTGATGGCAGAATGCCACTTAAACCTAACCTAACCTATGCAACGATATTAGGATCTGCTTCTATCCTTTATCCATTCTCCCATCGCCATAAGTCCCATAGCCGCCACTGTGTCACTGCCTCACACTTAATCTGTATGTCTATGGGTCTGATATTGAGATTAGTCTTCGTTTCCCTAGTGGGCGTGGTCCCCATCGCTCCGTTTATGCCAAGACATCATATTCTCTGAACTGGTTGTATGGTGCTAACGTTGCACTTTTTCTCCATAGCAGTTCAACAAACTACTGAAGCGTAAGTAAATATTGGTCTAATCACGCTCCTGCAGAGCCAGTGGACTATCCTCGGATTCAGGCCCCATTTCGAGCCTACGATCCGTCTACATAGTGCCCAACATCTGTGAGCCTTCTCAGTACGCTCCTGAATGTGACACTTCTAATTAAGTTTCCTTTCCAAGATCACTCCTAAGTAGTTGACCTTGTCAGATATCGAAATCGTTTTATTGAGACAATGTGGAGTTTGTTGTTGTCGCACACTTTAAAACAATGTCAATTTAACCAAAGAACCTACGAACATGATTTTAAAACAAGTAAAAATGTGGTAGTTTCTGCCGCGCCGATCGTTGGAACCCACGATAGTAGATTTCACTAAATTTTACTAAGTCTCAGTTAATGCTTGCAACACCAAACATGTTGAGATCTTCTACACGAATTGAGCTGACAACAGTTGGCCTCGAAAATAGGCACCAGTTGCAACAGCTCTCAAATGGGGCTTGTTTATGTCAAGATATGTCGTTATCTGGACGTTGTTGTGCTAACTACAGAAGTGGTCGCAGAGACACTGATGATGCATGACAGCCAATAATAATTATGGCTGAAATGAAGATTTTTATCAATGAATTAACTTCAAAGCTGTACAAATTTTAAAATGTTTCTTGTCCGATTTCAAGACCCTTTCCCTCACTTACTCTCCATTGAAGTATTATGAACTTGATTGCCAGCAACAGATGTGAAAACAACATCTTCCAAGAAATTCTAATTAATGCCTTATAAAAGCTTACTTCCTTTAAGGTGGCGATTTCCTTTATAATCATTGCTCTCCTTTACATTTTTGTCATAGAAACATATTGTTGCATATATGTATCTACCTCTTTATCGAACGAAGAAAAAAAAACACACGTGGCACTTTGTATAAGTATAGGTGGCATATGCACACCCATCATTGTGTGAATACTGCGTGTGGAGACTTTGTATGTCTGCTCGTGACAGGTTAATAAAAATGCTTTTGAAGATTATATTCGCTGTTGATTTTTTCCCTCCACTTTTCAGTTTTAACTCTTTTTCTTTCTTTCTTTTTGTGCGTCATGGTTGCTCCCACCACGAAAGAAAGAGTGGAAATCTTCCATGGGTTTGTTTTTCTTGAGATTTGCTACTGCAATACAGGAGTATTGCCTTTCCCTGATTTCCATTGAATGTGTGTAAGCACAAACCCCAGCTGAATGCATGAACGTACGAGTATGTGGGGTGAGTAAGTGGATGCAATTGCATTTATGTTTGAATGTGTGTGTGTGCGAGAGTGTGCGAGAATGTGCTTATAAGAGTGGGTTGTTATTGAGACTATGGCTTTATTAAGTCACGACTTAAAATTCAACGAAGAGCTGTGCTCCTTCAGGTATTGCATCTTTTCAGTACTAAAATTATTGACTTTTGGCCTATGACTCTGAGTTTGCACCATTATCAATAAGCTTCTATTTCATTGTGGTGTACAGTAACCTAACTAAACATTGATCTGAGATCCTACGGAGTCCACCGCAGAGCGCAAAGGTTAGCATGCTCGCTTATGACGCTGAAAACCTGGGTTCGAATCCTGTCAAGAACATCAGAAAAAAGGATTCAGAATTTCGCCACTGTTGCGTTTGCCTCGTCTTCTGAGTCCGTCAGGAGTTCATCCCCACATGATTCGTTCGATGATGAGTTCCTTACGCATCCAGAGGCAGTTGAGAAAGCAGTAGAACCACTCTTCCTCAGGACACTGGACACTTGCAGTGTGGACGATTCCTCCTTAGATGCTTCACTAGCTGCTGCTGTCGAAGTACTTTTTGAGTTCCGTCCTTCCTCGATGGCGCGCACCTAAAGCCCAATCCAACCGGATGACCCACCCACACAGGGCTTGTTGGGTCCCATTACGATGCCATCCCCTCCTGTCTCGATTGTGGCAGGGGGATTTTCAGTCGCCTGCAATCCGCCTGACTTTTTCGATGTGGTCGATAGTTCCTCAGGCAAGTGTTCAGCAATAATTGCTGAGTCGCCTCCTAATTACCCAACCTCACCGCTTTAGCTTCGACTTGTTGAAACCGTTAGATATACATATCACCTTCAATCTTGTTGAGGTCTGCGAGAAGGCCGGAGTTTAGTACAAATATTGGGTTGCCCAAAAAGTAATTGCGGATTTTTTAAAGGAAAGTAAATGCATTTTTAATAAAACTTAGAATGAACTTTAATCAAATATACTTTTTTTACACTTTTTTCTAAAGCAAGCTAAAAGTTACAGCTGATAACTGACAGAAGAAAGAATGCAATTACAGAGTCACAAGCTGTGAAAAAATTTGTCAAATCTGCAATTACTTTTGGGGCAACCCAATAGTACACGTCGTCTTCAAATGGAAATTTGCCCATGAATATCCCATTAAGCAACAGGGGCGATTCAAGTTTAAGCTCAATGCTAAGGGGCCTCATTTTTATAGGCGAGTTCAAACGGCGTGTCAGTGTGAAACCTCTGTGTGGGGAAGTTTCTTTTTTACATCACTGCCATACCATTTTTATACCCTCCACCATAGGATGGGAGTATACTAATTTCGTCATTCTGTTTGTAACACCTCGGTCTGAGACCCCATAAAGCATATATATTTTCTTGATCGTCATGTCATTTTAAGTCGATCTAGCCATGTCCATCCGTCCGTCGGTCTGTCGAAAGCACGCTAACTTTTAAAGGAGTAAGCAAATTTTGCACAAATACTTCTTATTAGTGTAGGTCGGTTGGGATTGTAAATGGGTCAAATCGGTCCATGTTTTGATATAGCTGCCATATAAACCGATCTTGGGCCTTGACTTCTTGAGCCTCTAGAGGGCGCAATTCTCATCCGATTTGACTGAAATTTTGCACGTAGTGTTTTGGTATCCATGCAACGGCTGTGTTAAGTATCTTTCAAATCGGTTCATACCCTTATATAGCTGCAATATACACCGTTCTTGGGTCTTGACTTTTTGAGCTTTTAGAAGGCGCAATTCTTATCCGATTTGTCTGTAATTTTGCACTTGGTGTTTTGGTATCACTTCCATTTGTGCCAAGTATGATCCAAATCGGTCCATTATCTGGTATGACTGCCATATAACCCGATCTTGGATCTAGACTTCTTGAGCCGCTGGAGGGCGCAATTCTCATCCAATTTAGCTGAAATTTTGCATAAGGTGTTTTGTTATGACTCTCATATAAACCGTTCTGGGATCTTGACTTCTTGAGCCTCTAGAGGGCGCAATTCTCGCCCGATTTGGCTGAAATTTTGCACGTAATGTTTTGGTATCACTTCCAACAACTACGTTAAGTGTGATTGAAATCAGTTCATTATCTGGTATAGCTGCCATATAAACCGATCTTGGATCTTGACTTCTTGAGCCGCTAGAGGGCGCAATTCTCAACCGATTTAGCTGAAATTTTGCTTGAGGTGTTTTGTTATGACTTTCAACAACTGTGCTTAGTATGGCGCAAATCGGTACATAACCTTATATAGCTGTCATATAAACCGATCTGGAATCTTGACTTCTTGAGCCTCTAGAGGGCGCAATTCTCATCCAATTTGGCAGAAATTTTGTATAACGGCTTTTTCCAACATAGGTGTCTAATATGGTCTGAATCGATCAATAGCTTGATACAGCTTCCATATAAACATATCTCCCGATTTTGCTTCTTGAGCCCCTACAAGGCGCAATTCTTATCTGAATGAACTGAAATATTACACAATGACTTCTGCAATGGTCAGCATTCATTTATGGTCCGAGTTGGACTATAACTTGATACAGCTCCAATAGTATAGCAGTTCTTATTCAATATTCTTTGTTTGCCTAAAAAGTGATACCGCGCATAGAACTCGACAAATGCGATCCATGGTGGAGGGTATATAAGATTCGGCCCGACCGAACTTAGCACTCGCTTACTTGTTTCAAATGGCATAGTACTTCACCAATTCCCTGGGTCTCAATGTTCACCCAGAGAAGACTGAAATATGCCTGTTCACTAGGAAGACGAAGGTGGGCCAATTTAACGCATTACATTTCCTCAATAATGCGATTTCGATATCCGACAAGGTCAAATACTCAGATGTGATCTTGGACAGGAAACTGAATTAGAAGGCTCACAGATGTTGGGCACCATGTAGACGGGCCGTAGGCTCGAAATGGGGCCTGAATCCGAGGATAGTCTACTGGCTCTACAGGGGCGTGATAAGACCAATACTAACTTACGCCTCAGTAGTTTGGTGGACTGCTATGGAGAAATCGTGCAGCATTAGGACCATATAACAGGCGGAGCGATGAGGACCACGCCCACTAGGACACTGAAGACTATTCTAGATATCCGACCCATTGACATACTGATTATGTGTGAGGCAGCCACTGCGGATATGAGACTTAAGACGATGGGAGAATTAATTGGGGATGGGAGCAGCTCATATCATCGTGGCACATAGGGAAGAGGTTTCCGATCAGATAGCTGAGGTCGAGTGCGAGGCACTGCTGCCATCGGCACAGTCTTGGATTGACGCAAACCTAGTATTGCCATCTGGAAGAACATGCTACACGGATGGATCGAAGCTAGAGGACAGAGTGGGCCTGGGGGTCTACATTGAGAACCCGGGGACGGAGATCTGTTTTAGACTGCCTGACCAGAATACTGTCCTGCAGACGGATATCCAGGCGATCACGGAATGCGTGAAGTGGTGTGGTGCTAACGCGAGGATTTCGAGTGTGAACATCTTTAACGACAGTAGAATTGCCATAAGGGCTATAAAAACCAGGAGGGTAAGGTCACGAACATTCTTGCAGTGTAAGAAGGAGATTAACGCCATCTCTGAGGATGCCAAAATCCGCATCATTTGGATGCCGGGCCATAACGGAGTAAGGGGAAATGAAAGGGCAGAATATTTGGCGGTGAAGACTAGAGGACTGCCGTCAATATCCAGAAGCCTTTCGGGTCCACGCAGCCTTAGTTAAAAGAGTGGTCGACTAATGCGCATGCAATATTGTGGAACAGCGAAATGATGGGTAAGACGGCGAAAACTCTATCGAGGAGGTCAGTATAGCTATTGGTATTATAAAGGGACACATAGGACTACGAGCTCACTTATGTATGTAAAATCGGTGCGGCAAGTGATAGCATGTGCTGGGCATGCGGGGAAGATGATGAGACGTTGGAGCGCATTCCTTTGTCATTGCCCGGCTTTTGTGTCTAACAGATATCGGCACTTAGGTGGCGACACTATACTAGACACGAACCGACTTAGGGGAGTGGAATAGAAAACAATCAAGGATTTTGTAAATAGCACGTAATTCCTAACTAAAAATTTTCTTTTTAGAGGTTACATTTTTATACCCACCACCGACAGATGGGGGTATATCCATTTTGTCATTCCGTTTGCAACACATTGAAATTTCTATTTCCGACCCTATAAAGTATTGGGTTTTATTTGGCTTTAGAAAAAAAGTGTAAAAAAAGTATTTTTGATTAAAGTTCATTCTAAGTTTTATTAAAAACGCATTTACTTTCTTTTAAAAAATCCGCAATTACTTTTTGGGCAACCCAATATATATATTCTTCATCAACGTAAAAATCTAAGACGATCTAGACATGTCCGTCTGTCTGTCCGTCTGTCTGTTGAAATCACGCTACAGTCTTCAAAAATAGAGTTATTGAGCTGAAACTTTGCACAGAATATTTTTGTGTCCATAAGCAGGTTAAGTACGAAGATGAGCTATATCGGACTATATCTTAATATAGCCCCCATATAGACCGATCCGTCGATTTAGAGTCTTAGGCCCATATAGGCTACATTTTGTTATCCGATTTTGCTATAATTTGGGACAGTGAGTTGTGTTAGGCCCTTCAACGTCCTACGTCAATTTGGCTCACATCGGTCCACATTTGGGTATAGCTGCCATATAGATCGATCCTCCGATTTAGGGTCATAGGCCCATAAAAGCTGCATTTATTATCCGATTTTGCTGAAATTTGGGACAGTGAGCTGTCTTAAGCCCTCCGACGTTCTTCGTCAATTTGGCTCAGATCGGTCCACATTTGGGTATAGCTGCCATATAGACCGATCTCTCGATTAAGGGTCTTAGGCCTATAAAAACCACATTTATTATCCAATTTTGCTGAAATTCGGGACAGCGAGTTGTCTTAGGCCCTTCGACATCCTCCGTCAATATGGTTTAGATCGGTCCAGATTTGGATATAGCTGCCATATATAGACCGATCCTCCGATTTGGGGTCTTTAGCCCACACGCATTTATTGTCCGATGTCGCCGAAATTTGGGACAGTGTGTTAAGTTACGCCCCTTGACATACTTTTGCATTATCGCACAGATCGGTCCAGATTTGGATATAGCTGCCATATAGACCGATCTCTCGGTTTTAGGTTGTGGGGCCGTAAAAAGCGAATTTATTGTCCGATGTTGCCGAAATTGTGGACAAAGAGTTAAGCCCCTCCGCATATTTCTGCTATGGGATATAAGGTATGAGTTTTGCACCGGAAAGGTGGTTTACATATATACCCGAGGTGGTGGGTATCCAAAGTTCGCCTTTTTACTTGTTTGTGTATTTAAAGCACACAACCAGCCGATTACTAGCTTAGGTGTATGTCCATAGTGGCGTGGGAGGGATTAATATCTGCACATTCTTTTCAACCTAACCTAACTTAACCTCATTAATGTAGCCAGCATTAGAAAGGGATAACCTTCGCTGAAAATTTTGTCTGATGTTCTCACAAGGATTCAAACCCAGATGCTCAGCGTCATAAGCGGACTTGCTAACCTCTGTGCTATGTGGTCATGCGAACTACCAATCTTCCAGTATGTGGTAGAAAGATTGGGATTACAGTCTCTTGGTCCCCCAGGTACGGATTCAGGATCTGAGGAAATCCCTGGAGTGCGTTTGCAATTGGTCGAGAAGGAATATCTTCCTTCTTGACTAAATTCAGTTCTGCATCTGGCGAGATCGCCCCAATCTCAGATCCCCGAAAGCAATTAGTTGGCCCGATACCCACCTGCATCGTCACGAGCTGGAGAAGGCCCAGTCATTACCGCAAGGACATCGGAGTATACAAATGACAGTTCATTGACTATCCAGCTTCAATTGTTCCTAGGTATGCAGCCCCATTCTTCTCCCATGTCGACAACTGCTACCATCAAGCTGTCAGCAGCGAAATTAGCAAAGGTTCTTGGACCCGTATTACTATTGTTCGCCTTAGTTGCTTTTGGGCATGGGATGCCCTCCAGGTGACCGCAGCTTTTTGGCTAATTGCAGTGTCCTTTCCATATTTAGACGTGTAGCTTTTGGGGTGACCTATTCAGCTCCTTATCGGTGAGAGTTTTAGGATCACTCGCATCAAGTGTCTCAGTAAACCTTAGAGCAATGCGCCTGTTTTTTTGCATCATGCAACCCACTCTAATGTATTGCCTTTATTGAATGATGCTACAGCTTGCATGTTTTATGTGCGCTTAAGCTTTATATCCATGTATTGCAGTCTGAAGGGATTTTATGGCAGCTAAATTTAGTGCATTTGGGATTTTTTTATGTTTCGATGTTCGCTTGCATAGCCGGCCCATTTAGCCGGCAGTAGCAACACCACGAGGACACAACCAGCTAACCAACAACTGCCAGAAGATCATAAAACACCCCAAAGACTACATCATCATTGGTAAATTTACGATATATGGTGCAACTGGGAGGGCCATTCGAGCAGTAATTGATTTATTTCTAACAAGAGGAAATGATTTGGAAAATAGTTTCAGTTGAATTTTATGCGGATAACATAAAGGCCTGAAGGGGAAGAATGTTGGTACCTAAGAAAAAACATAAAGCCATAAGAAACTGCAAAATTTTATATGAATTTCAGGAGGTTTATGGTCAGATCAGATGATCAGCTTATGTGGAGGCGTCAGTCATTTCAGAAAGCTATTTAGAATGTTTTCGAGGTGGGTGTCAGCGGTCATATGGTGCTACACACTACAAATTTCTAGAAAAAATTTAATCTTTTGGGGTCTCAAGAAGTCAAATCGGGATAACTTTTCATATTTGTGCTATATGTATATGTGGACCTCTTTGGACCATATTTGGTTTGGGTATTGGGCATCTAAGTTGTGCATTGGTGCCAACTATCTCCATAAAAATCGTGGAAAATCCATAGAAGTGGGTTTAAAATCCAACCTTGTAACAATTATTGCAAATCTTAGGGGGTGTGAAAAACTTGTCTTTCATTGGGTCTGTACTGCAGTTGTCAAAGCTGCTATATAGTGTTGTGGTCTGGTGGACGACACGTCTCGTAGCTAATCCATCCTATCTAATAGGTCAACCAGCCTATCTCATAGCGGGATACACCCAGCACACTCGTTAGTTGTGTAAACCATGGGCTGTGTATTACAGTTGTCAAAGCTATAATGCTGTATGGTGTTGTTATCGGGTGGACAAAACTTTAAACCTCCTTCTTGAGTTCATGTTCATCAATTTACAAAGAAAGGCTAATGGGTGATTTAGCCATATTTCTTTTTTTTCTTATCAACTGTGCGGAAATTGAAATTTCGAAGGTCTTCATTTCCCTTGCTCGTGTCTAAATTCCAATATTCAATCTCACAGCTAATCCGGCCAACATCACCCTGTATGCTAGCAAATCTTTTTTACTCAAAATTAAATACCCCGACACACGCTCTATGTCCAAAGAGAGTGAGTTGCGCGAAAAAATATTTTGGCTTTTAGCCAAAAAATGCCATGAAAAGCTAAAAAATAACAGAAAACCGAATCATTTGAGTTGATGTGCGACAGTGCTTGGACAACAATAATTAAGCATGTAAATAAAAAGCCAACAACAATAAAACCAAGTTAAACATTCTGAAAAGAAACCAAATAAGAAACAGCAATTCGGGTATATGGTCCACAACTACACACACCATGTATGGGACAACACACAGGCTGAGATGATCATGGATGGGTAGAAGAAAAACATGATGACGAAAAAAATGGAAGGCGATCACAAAGGAGGAACAGTGGCTCAAAGCAAAGAAAAGAGCTGAAATAAACAATGATAGACAGAATTTTCATGGATATTTCTCTAAAAACAAAATTTCCCTGAAATTTTCTCTAAAAACAAAATTTCCCTGAAATTTTCTCTAAAGACAAAATTTTCATAAAATTTTCTCTAAAGACAAAATTTACATGAAATTTTCTCTAAACACAAAATTTCCATGAAACTTTCTCTAAAGACAAAATTTCCATGAAATTTTTTCTAAAGACAAAAATTCCATGAAATTTTCTCTAAAGACAAAATTTCCATGAAATTTTCTCTAAAGACAAAATTTCCATGAAATTTTCTCTAAAGACAAAATTTCCATGAAATTTTCTCTAAAGACAAAATTTCCATGAAATTTTCTCTAAAGACAAAATTTCCATGAAATTTTCTCTAAAGACAAAATTTCCATGAAATTTTCTCTAAAGACAAAATTTCCATGAAATTTTCTCTAAAGACAAAATTTCCATGAAATTTTCTCTAAAGACAAAATTTCCATGAAATTTTCTCTAAAGACAAAATTTCCATGAAATTTTCTCTAAAGACAAAATTTCCATGAAATTTTCTCTAAAGACAAAATTTCCATGAAAATTTCTCTAAAGACAAAATTTCCATGAAAATTTCTCTAAAGACAAAATTTCCACGAAATTTTCTCTAAAGACAAAATTTCCATGAAATTTTCTCTAACGACAAAATTTCCATGAAATTTTCTCTAACGACAAAATTTCCATGAAATTTTCTCTAAAGACAAAAAATCCAGGAAATTTTCTCTATAAACAAAATTTCCATGAAATTTTCTCTAAAAACAAAATTTCCATGAAATTTTATCTAAAAACAAAATTTCCATGAAATTTTTTTTAAAGACAAAATTTCCATGAAATTTTCTCTAAAGACAAAATTTCCATGAAATTTTCTCTAAAGACAAAATTTCCATGAAATTTTCTCTAAAGACAAAATTTCCATGAAATTTTCTCTAAAGACAAAATTTCCATGAAATTTTCTCTAAAGACAAAATTTCCATGAAATTTTCTCTAAAGACAAAATTTCCATGAAATTTTCTCTAAAGACAAAATTTCCATGAAATTTTCTCTAAAGACAAAATTTCCATGAAATTTTCTCTAAAGACAAAATTTCCATGAAATTTCCTCTAAAGACAAAATTTCCTCTAAAGACAAAATTTCCATGACATTTTTGTGTTAAGACTAGGTAAGGTTGAAAAGCAGACAAATTGCAAATTATGCAAATTCCGTGATCGCCCGGTTCTCTGCCTGTAGGTCCGTATTATGGTCAGGCAGTCTAAAACAGATCTCAGTTCCTGGGTTCTCAATGTATACCCCCAGGCCCACTCTGTCCTCTCACTTTGATCCATCAGTGTAACATGATCTTCCATGATGGCAATACTAGGGTTCCGTCAATCCAAGAGTGAGCCGCTGGCAGCAGTGCCTCGCACTCGACCTCAAGTGTCGTCTCAGGTATCCGATCGGAAACCTCTTCGCTTCCTTCTAGGTTTCCCATCATCGCCTCGATTACACCGCGATGGTATGAACTGCGCGCATCCTCAATCCATTTTCCCATCGCCTTAAGTCTCATAGCCGCAGTGGCTGCCTCACATTGAATCTGTATGCCAATTGGTCGGATAGCGAGAATAGTCTCCAGTGCTCTAGTGGGCTTGGTCCTCATCGCTCCGCCTATGGCAAGACAACATGTTCTTTGAACCTGTTTTACGGTCCTTATGTTGCACTTTTTCTCCATAGCAGTCCACCAAACTACTGAGGCGTAAGTAAGTATTGGTCTTCTCACACTCAGAGCCAGTGGACTATCCTTCAGTCCACTGAAGGATTCAGGCCCCATTTCGACCCTTCGGGCCGTCTTCATAGTGCCCAACAACTGTGAAAGACTAAATTTCCAAGAAATTTCCCCCATTGGAACTGTCGCATTGAGGAGTTTATCGAGAATGCTCTCTCATATTGGACACTATGTACACTGGCTGTAGCCTCGAAATGGGGCCTAAAACAAGGATAGTTCACTGGCTCTACAGGTTCAGATAACATGTTGTCTTTGCATAGGCGGAGCGATGATTACCTAGGCACAGAAGATTCTAGATTTCCGACCCAAAGGCATACAGACTTAAGGCAATGGGAAAATGGATAGAGGATAGGAACAAGTCAAACCTCACCTTATAAACGATGGGAAACCTGGAAGAAATAGAAGATGTTTCGGATGACATAACTGAAAAGACACTTAAGGTCGAGTACGATTCAATGCTGCCAACGGCACAGTCTTGGATAGAGGGAACTCTGCTATTGCCCTGTGCTTGTTCATCGTACATGGATGGATCAAAGCTAGAGAACAGATTGGGCCTGAGGTTCTGCCTTGAGCACCCAGGGACTGATATCTGTTTTCGACTGCCTGACCATAATAAGGCCCTGTAAGCGGAGAATCGGGCGATCACGGATTGCCTGAGATGGTGTATAGAGCTACCAAACTAACGGAAACGGAAGCGGAACGTTTTCAGGGGATCTGTCTGGTTATCGCTCTCTCCGAAGATCAGGTTTGTGGGTTTGATTCTTTGCCACAAGCAAAATTGAAAGGAACGTCGATGGAAGGCTCTGACTGCCTTTGAATGCTCTCTACTTGAGTCGCAACCTGGTAGAAAGGAGTAGGGGACTTAAAAAGTGAACAGCGTAAATCGAAAACCTATTCATTGCCTTAAACATTCAGTGTTTACGGCGCTGGTTTGACCGAGTTTCGCCTTTGGATTTTTGTCAAGGCATCAGGCATTAAATCGCGGTGCCCTGTGCAGATGGATGGAAAAGGTGCAGTTTACCGAAGTTCTGATCATTGGAACAAAGAGTAGTCATTGAGAAAGAGGCTTCAACTTTTGTTTTGCACCTTTATGTTGGGTGTGCGGCAACGATGATCGCCCTAAAACTCATTGAGTATTAGGGAACCTGGCGTGCCACAAATTAAAAGAACATTTTTATGGTCTGAGGGGAGCTGATGAAATGTCGTGGCGACTGAGATCTGGTGGCTGGTTGAGCCCGTCTTTCAGGACCATTCTCTTTGGATGATGGCATCGGTTCAAAAGGCTAAGTTGAGGCCTTTCCCAGAAGGTGGTCATATAGGCTTTACCAGAGGAAAAGGATGATGGCATCGCTTCAAAAGGCTAAGTTGAGTTCTTTCGCACAAGGGAGTCATAAAGGCTTTACCAGAGGAAAATTTTGTTTTCGAAAAATCGAAAAAGAACTTATAATCTGCTGAGTTCTAAGCCATCAAGGAGCGGGATATGCAATGGCCGACGATCTAGCCAGTGCCCAAGGCTCTGCGGACTTCAACTGACCTGAGAGGGTGGATTTCTACAGGTTCAGTTGGGGCACTATGGAATACCGTTTTGGTCATAGCTCCGCAATTGCGAGGAAGAGATAAGTTATGGTATGGTCATAGTATGCCATGACGGGGTGGCCCTACCATAACTGCGGTACAGGATCATGGATGATGAAATTTTTCAGTGTCTGGATTACTTCCTGGGAAATTTAGGAAAAAGCTCTCGCCAGTGAAAGCTGCTATTTCTTTAAGGCGAACACAATGGACAACTTTTGATGAATTTTTTCTCTTAACATAAAATTTTATGAATATTTGTCTTTAGTAAAATTTTACTTTAGAGAAAATTGTTCTCTAGAGACACCAGAGACATGCTAAAAATCAGGGTTTTTATTTCTCTTTGCTCCACTGTTCATTCACTTGATGATGCTGCTGACGACGCGCTGATGATGACTCTCGTGTGTCGCAAATGTTTCGTCTGCTCTTAAGTAGTTCGCTTTGGCTGCTGTTATGGATTTTAATGGCGTCGCGCCTCTTCTATTCAGAAATGAGTAGGCCGATATTTTCACGCTGATGGCAATACTTTATGGCCCTCATATTTTGCTGTTTTTTTTTTTTACTCTTGTTTTTCCCCATTTTCTTGCCACTTTTGATGATACGCTTGTTTTCATAAACAACAAAAACTGTACCCTTTACGGAAATTTAATGGCAGGCAAAAAAGTGAGAATAAAATTCTAGAGAGGCCAAAATGCCAACCATTTTTTATGGAATGCTACCAAACCACCACCTACACCATTCATGAATCACATATAGCTAGCGATAATCATTATGATGATCGTAGCCGCCCACCAGCCAAACAACCCCCAAGTGTCCATCATAATTAAATGCCCTTTTAGTTTTGTTGACATTGCCTTCAGATAGACTTTGGAATGGTTCTTTCGTGGATGCTAAGGATTTTTGATATATATTTGAGTGTTTTGTTTTCGCATTTTGCTCTCATTTCTGTGGTTTGTTAGAGTGCCATTATTTTGTTTGCTTATACAACTCTTGAAGCGATTGCATGTTCAGGTCGTGGTCGCTGATATATTCCATTTCTTAGTTTTGACCACAGAGAAATTTCCAATCTTAGATCTGCGGTCTACAAAAGACAGATTTCTTTGTTTGTGCTTTGGGTATTTTTTAGCAACAGTTCTTAGTCATTATGGAGTGCCCGATGCCGATAAGAATCAAGCGTTCACCCTTAATCATAAGATGTAAATAAAATCAACCTCATATCACGTATTTTTCCCTTTTGCGACTTGTGCGGATTCTGTGGTCGAAGACTTTCATTTCATTGTTCTGGAGAAGGGGCAGAGCCCTAGATTATGTGGCAGGGAAATAGAGAAATCTTTCGTTAATTTAATATCGAGAAAAACAAAAAAAATGGGTTTTATACCCTCCACCATGAGATGGGGTTATACTAACTTAGTTATTCTGCAAGTTACACAACGAGATATTGATCTGCAACTCTACAAAGCACATAAATTCACACATCGTCTTAACTAGGCTGATAAGTTCGGTTTTTGAAACCTGGTTTTTCGGTTTTTGAAGACACTTATCGCTTTCTTGCTAATTCCCATTTTTCGTGTTTTTGATAGACCGGTTGTTCGACCAAAATAACCGGTTTTTTGTCCAAAATAACCGGTTTTTTGTCCAAAATAACCGGTTTTTTTGTCCAAAATAACCGTTTTTTTGTCCAAAATAACCGGTTTTTTGTCCAAAACAACCGGTTTCTTATTAAATTTCTTACCACATGTTGTGTTAGTTATCACTTTTATTTCATTGAAATTTGATATTTTGAAAATATTTAAAATATTTCCCTGGAGGCCAAACTGCATATAGGGGCTCAAGAAGCAAAATCGGGAGATCGGTTTATATGAGAGCCGTATCTAGCTATAGGCCGATTCAGAACATATTAGACAGGTATGTTGAAGGTCAAGCCGTTGTACAAAATTTCTTCCAAATCGGATGAGAATTGCGCCCTCTAGAGGCTCAAGAAATCAAGATCCCAGATCGGTTTATATGGCAGCTATATCAGGTTATGGACCGATTTGCGCCATACTAAACACAGTTATTGGAAGTCATAAAAAACAGTTATTGGAAGTCATAACAAACCTCATGCAAAATTTCAGCCAAATCGGATGAGAATTGCGCGCTCTATAGGCTCAAGAAGTCAAGATCCAAGATCGGTTTATATGGCAGCTATATCAAAACATGGACCGATTTGAACCATATTCAGCGCAATTGTTGGCATTTATACCAAAACACCATATGCAAAATTTCAGCCAAATCGGATGAGAATTGCGCGCTTTATGGGCTCAAGAAGTCAAGACCCAAGATCGGTTCATATGGCAGCTATATCAAAACATGGACCGATTTAAACCTTATTTAGCGCAGTTATTGGAAGTCATAACAAAACACCTCATGCAAAATTTCAGCCAAATCGGATGAGAATTGCGCGCTCTATGGACTCAAGAAGTCAAGATTCAAGATCGGTCTATATGGCAGCTATATCAAAACATCAACCGATTTAAACCATATGAGGCGCAGTTGTTGGAAGTTATACCAAAACACCACGTGCAAAATTTCAGTCAAATCGAATGAGAATTGGGCCCTCTAGAGGCTCAAGAAGTCAAGACCCAAGATCGGGTTATATGGCAGCTATATCAAAACATGGGCCGATTTGGCCCATTTACAATACCAACCGACCTACACTAATAAAAAGTATTTGTGCAAAATTTCAAGCGGTTAGCTATACTCCTTCGAAAGTTAGCGTGCTTTCGACAGACGGACGGGCGGGCGGACGGACGGGCGGGCGGACGTACGGGCGGACGGGCGGGCGTACGGGCGGTCGGACGGACGGGCGGATAGGCGGACAGGCGGACAGACGGTCAGACATGGCTAAATCGACTTAACATGACATGACGATCACGAATATGTATACTTTATGGGGTCTCAGACGCATATTTCGAGGTGTTACAAACAGAATGACGAAATAGGTATACCCCCATCCTATGGTGGAGGTTATACAAATTATTGAAATTCTTGACTTCTTGAGCCTTTAGAGTGCGCAATTCTTATCCGATTTGGCTAAAATTTTGCATGAAATTTTTGCTTTGACTTCCAGTGACTATGCCAAGAATTGTTCAAATCGGTTCATAACCTAATATAACTGCCACTTCTTGAACCTATAACCACCCGTGTTGGCTGAAAATTTGCACGTAAAATTTTGCTGTGGAGGAAAAAGGTGTAAAAGTGGTCGCATATGCTGATGACGTGGCAATTGGGAATGGGGGAAAGTTTTCAAGCACTTTAAGGGATATACTTCAGGATGCTCTACTACGACAGCGAAGTGGGCTATCGAAAGTGGTCGAGACGTAAATCCGTGCAGGACAGAAGTAATTCTTTTCATCAGGAGATACAAGTTACCTACCGTGGTGACCTATCTCCTTGCGAGAAGAGAATGTTCCATTTTCAGAAAGCGCAGAATACCTGGGTGTTTTGTTGGACAGGAAATTGAACTTCAAATCCAACATTTTGGAAAGGGCAAGAAAGGCAACTCGTGCCCTATACACCTGCAAGGGAGCCAATGGATAAGTTGGGGGTTTAGACCGCGTGTCATGCATTGGGTATATACTGCAGTTGCCAGACCTATGAAGCTATATGGTGTTGTGATCTGGTGGACGGCGCTTCAAAAGTCCACCTACTGTTCAATAGTCAACCGGATCCATAGGACGGCTTGTTTGTGCATTACAGCGGCACTGAGGACGACACCATCAGATGCACTAAAGTTACACCTAATGCCTCTGGACATTGTGGCTAAACAAATTGATGCGACCACTGTTAAGAGCCTAAGTGAGATATCCCTTTGGTCATGCGGCGCCTACGAACACTGTGTTATCCTTGATACCTGGGCCGCTTTTATACCCTACACCACCACTGTGGTACAGGGTATCATAACTTTGTGCATTTGTTTGCAACGCTAATAAGGAGAAGAGCTAAACCCATCGATAAGTGTACCGATCAGCTTCGAATCACTTCCTGATTCAATTTACCTATGTCCGTCTGTCTGTCCATGTATTCTTGTAATCAAGTTACAGGTCGCATTTGTTGTCCGACTGTCATAAATTTTGTACCAGTCACTTTTTTGGTCCAAGGACGAACGCTATTGATGTTGGAAAAAATCGGTTCAGATTTAGATATAGCTCTCATATATGTCTTTCATCCGATATGCCCTTTTAAAACTGCAGAAGCCACAGTTTTGATACGATCTTTGCAAAATTTGGTAAGAAGTGCATTTCTTTGACGTCTTAATATGTGTGCAAATTTTCATCGGAATTAGTTCAGATTTCGATATTGCTTCTATATAGAAATATATTTTTCATCCGATATGGCCTTTTTAGTATGTAGAAGTCACACTTTTGGTTCGATCTTTACAAAATTTATTCTATTCTACAATATTTGACTTACCATTACGTGTTCAAAATTTAATCAAAGTCGGATCAGATTGAGTTATAGCTCCCATATATATCTTTCTTCGGATATGTTGTAGTTGTAGCCACATTTTCATGTATAGGTGGCAATCCTCGTCAAGCTCCTGTAGGTGAGCAAGCTCGTTCCGGTCCAAAGGACCGATCGCCGCGGAAACATTGGTTCTTTTAAAGGCGCCAATAACTCGCCTTGTAGTATCGTAGGCATCATAGGCACTCACTATTTGTGGAAGAGCCGGTGCCACCCGGCCTCTCACTGATATTCCCCCTCGATACCGCTGATTGTCCGCGACTACCATTGCAGCTACTCCATATGGAGCATTCCACTATCCGCAACCTGTGGACGCGCCCGGTAGCTCGAAGCTGAGCTTTTCGTGACAGCAATGAACACCACACAGATTGGACCACAATGTTCCAACCTGTGGTGTGGTGCTCTCAACTATCCTATGTCGGGCCGGATATGGTCTATTAAAGCTGTAGAAGCCACAACATTGGTCCGATCTTTACCAAATTTAGAATGAGGTGTTTTGTTCGACGTCCCTATATGTGTCTCAAATTTCATCCAAATCGGTCCAGATTTATATGTAGCTCCCATATACACTTTTTTGCCGATATTTGACCTTAAAACTGCGGTGGCCAGAATTTGGGTCTAATTATTGTTGTGGTTGTAGCCACATTTTAATGTGGAGGTGACGATCCTCGTCAAGCTCCTTTAGGTGAGCCAGCTCGTTTCCGTCCAAAGGACCAATCGAGGCGCGAACAGGGTGGCTATTGGTTATTTAAAGGCGCCATTAACTCGCCTTGTCATATCGAGCATCATACTCGTAGGCACTCACTATTTGTGCAAGATTCCGACCTCTCACTGAGACTCTCCGCTAGATGTCGCTGATTGCCAGCGATTGCCGTTGCAGCTACTCCGTATCGAGCATTCCACTATCCGCAGCCTGTGGACGCGCCCAGCTCTCAGCTAATGTTCTCTTGACAGCAATGAACATCACACCGATCGGCCTTCAATGTTCCGTTCTGTGTGGTACTCACAGCTATCCCCTGCCGGGTCCCATTGTAAAAACATCTTCATGTTCTATTCGAAATTTCAGTCAGTATACAAAATTAAAGTCTGACCAAATTTAGACATAGGTACTGTTTAATTAAAAGTAGTAGATAGACTCGGTGGTGTAGGGTATTATGTAGTCGGCTGCGCCTGACTTTCGAATTTTCTTACTGGTTGATAAAAAGTACTGTACCACTATTACTTATAGAACCCATTGGAGCTACAATATTCCTGGTAATAGAAGTTGCATAGACTTCTATGCAGATGATTCCAAACCAGACGGCCAGGTGGTCTTTGGGGTGTCATATCGAAAAGGTTACCCCAAAGGTTATCAAGCGGAGATCTTGGTCACTAAAAAATTGGTGGAATGGCTAAGATTTAATGTCATTACGACGATTGGCATATATGTATTCTCCGACCACCAGATAGCCAATAAATCCCTGGAGCACGTATTCCTGAACACAAAAACCGCCTTCGACTGTCGCAGATCTCTCAACGAGATGGCAGATGACAGTTCAAAATTCACCTGTTCTGGGTGCCGGGCCAGAACAGAAGCTCGTCCGCTTTACAGGGTATTGTAAAGCGGACGAGCTTCCGAGACTAGGAACTTCCCTACATATTCCAGGGCTACTGGAATCTGTGGGTATGCCTTTAGCGACATGTAAGCTAAGTTTTCAGCACCAGGGCCGAGGGACAACGAGTTATAGATGGTCACAAAGAGGGGGCTGTGAGTATTCCAAAACTATGTGGCCTAATCTAAACTTGTAGAGGTCTACTTCTTTGCTGTCATTGGCTAGAACAGATGTCTCAGTCATTATGTCCTCCATGACAGGTCACTGTCTAATCGGAAAACATGCTGACAGACTGAAGGTTGCCAGCAACGACTTTTGCAGAAGCTGTGAGGAAGTCGAGCAAGAAGAGACTAGAACCCCTTCTGTATGTGTGTCCTGCACTAGCAGGCAGAAGGATTTCCACCTTAAGTTCTCATTTCTTTAAGAACCTGTCTGATTTAGCTGATGTGAACATTCGCAAGTTGTTGGGCTTTTTAAAGCGATCTGGATGGTTCAATGGTAGGAACTAGAAGGCATCTTCCTTATTCTATTCCTGTGGTATCACAATGGACGAAAGTGTCTAAGTGAAACGTCTGATAGCAGACTGCCACTTAAACCTAACCTAACCATTCTAAATATGTTTGTTAGATGAATGGTTATTTTCATTCTGTGCAGTTCATCCATGGTTACAAACCTTTTGCCATACATGCCAAGAATATCCAGTTTACAGAGATGCTCTTTAGAATCTGTTGATTCAATAGCCTCACGTACCTTGACTGACAGTAAACGATATCGAGATCACATGCTTTTGATAAATACTAAAATAGGCTTACTGAAAAATTTCCAACTGGAACCTAAGCCATAATCATTATTCTTATACATATTGAACTATTTCCCCCATCAATCTTCATCAAATACGTCCCTGCTCAATACCATAAACACAAAGGCGAATCTCCTCGATCTTACAATCATTTGATATTACCCCACACACGAAGTTTGCACCATATGTGTAAATGAAATATAAAAATCACAATACTGGTACGAAATCAAAATATTTACATGCCATAAACAAAATACAGCGAAAATAAATCTCCAAGAAAACTACAATAACATAAATAATGAAAATAAAATAGGACTATAAAAGACTAATAATTATGCCAAACAAATGTGTTTTCCAATAAAACATGGCAGAAAATGGTCAAGCATTACATCAAATGTAGAATTTTGTTGACCTAAATCATTGATTAGTTGATCTGAGTTTAATTTGTTGAAATTTAACAGAGGCTTGCAGATGGGTAATGCAAATTTCGTTAAAATTGATTGAAAATGATAGTAAATACGGCGTTATAAGTGTAAATCGGGCGAATTATGTCGGACGCAGTGGTGAGCATGACCGCCTATGACGTCGAACGCCTGAATTCAAATCCTGGCGTGACCATTTGAACAGCAGTGGTTATCATCTTACAAATGCTGGTTACATTTATGAGGTATTCTGCCATGTTGAAACTTCTCTACCAAGTGGTGTGGCTATGCGGCACACCGTTCGGACACAACACTAAAAGGAAGCCGCTTATCATTGAGCTACAAATTTAATCGCACTGTACTCATTGATATGAGAGAAGTATGCATCCCTTGTTCCTAAATGGAATGTTCATGTGATGTAAATGTAAAAACTTCTCTTCAAATAGGTGTCGCACTGCGGCACGCCGTTCGTACTCGGCTTTAAAAGGAGGCTCCTTATCATTAAACTTGAGTCGGACAGCACTCATTGATGTGTGAGACGTTTCTCCCTGTTCATTGGCAAAATTAGCAATTTGCATAGTTCCTCATAAATGTCGCCAGTATTACGAGGGAATAACCACCGCTAAAAACTATTGGGTTGCCCAAAAAGTAATTGCGGATTTTTCATATAGTCGGCGTTGACAAATTTTTTCACAGCTTGTGACTCTGTAATTGCATTCTTTCTTCTGTCAGTTATCAGCTGTTACTTTTAGCTTGCTTTAGAAAAAAGTATAAAAAAAGTATATTTGATTAAAGTTCATTCTAAGTTTTATTAAAAATGCATTTACTTTCTTTTAAAAAATCCGCAATTACTTTTTGGCAACCCAATATTTCTGATGTTCACGCCAGGATTCAAACCCAGGCATTCAGCGTCATAGGCGGACATGATAACCTCTGCGGTACGCTGTTTCCACTCGCCAGACCTGTATGCGGTTTTGCAAGCAAAGATAAAATGAGGCATTTAGGGTGTGAACATCAGTAAACTGGCCATCGGTACTAAAACGACCCGTAGTGTAAGGTCATGAACGGTCTTTGAGTATAAGGAGATTAAATCCTTTTCTAAGTATCGCACGAAACGCAATGTTTAGGTGCTAAGCCACATGGGAGTAAGGGGGAACGAAAGGGCAAATGATTTGGTCGTGAATGACAGAGGACTGTCGTCTGTCTGTAAACTTTTTTAATTCGAAGCCATTTGGTGCGACGCAGTCCGGGTTTATTTCGTGGGAAAAGAGCGTGAATGTAGCATTGTGAAACAGCGTAATGGCCGGTAGGACAAAAAAATTTTTACGAAGAGTTCCAGTTTCTGAAAAGACAGGACTATTATTGAAAGGAGATAAGAAGGAGCTCAGTATAGCTTTCGGTATCATAACAATATACATAGGACTTTATTTTAGCTTACTGTGATTGGCTATGACAGAAAATTTGTCCATTAGCCGAACGTTAAATAGATTACAAGCGCATTGATCTTTCGCACTTCTTCTCTAATCTCTGACAATTAGCTTACGAAGTAATTTAAAGTTTCGCCATCAAGCCAAATCATAGCTGAAAATGAAAATCGGATTACAATAAGTCTTTAAATCGCAAAGGCAGTATGAAGGCAGTATCGGCCAAAATACCAAAAAAAAAAAAAAACAAGTCTAATATCCCCGACATTAGACGTCAACGGGACTTTTTTAAGGAGTTTTAAACACCATTCAACAAAAAAATGGAAATCGTATCACAAGTGAAGATTTGGAAGATGGACAATTTTTCGAAATGTCGAGGTGACCAAAGGCCATGCGAATAAGCGCTCGGTACACATAGAGCCTTGTTAGTCTAAAGGACTTGGTTTGCAAACCACCTCAGGTCTAACCATATGAAATTTCAACGATTTATTTCCATCCGTTCTGAAACTGCAGCATTTTTACCTATTTTTTTTTTTTTTTTTTGAAATTCAATCCCACTGTGCATCGTCATACAGTTAGTAGTTCATACGATACCCATATTCTCCATCTATGCAAACTGATTCATACATTTAAGGAATAATCTTTCTTCCATGCACCCATGCCTTGCAGCCATATATCAACACGGGTAGTCAGTATCATCGTTCTGCATTGTGTAACTTTCGTCTGTCTAGAGGTGGATAGTATCAACTTCCACCGGTATGGTCTTATCTCCGTTTACTTCCAGACCCACTTTCACTTATTTTCTTTCGATACTTTCAAATGCTGCAGTAACTACTTCCTGTGACCGACCCATGATTTCGATGTCGTCGGCATAGGAAAGTAGCGTGCGTTCCCTTGTGAATGGTGTGTCATACCTATTCACATCTACATCTCGTAAAATCTTCTCCTTGCCTGAAACCTCGTTTGGGGTTGAATGGTTCGGAGAGAATCTTTGCTATTCTTACTGGGGAAGGTGCATTAATTTTGCAGGGATACTCAAATCAGTATGTCTTGAAATACCTTTGAACGTATAGGGGGATCGGAAGCAGCTTTGTAGTAAACGGGTCTTTTCTAGGATTTGGCACAGTGTGAATATGGTCTATGGTCTGGTCTATGGTGAATTTACCAGGTTCAAGTCCGCATTGATAGGGCCCAATTTTCTCATTGACTTTAGGTTTTAATCTTTCATACAGTACGCTCGAGAGTATCTTGTATGCGATGGGGAGGAGACGTATTCCTCTGTAGTTGGCCTATTCCGTCTTGTCTCCTTTCTTGTGAAGGGGAAATAGTATGCTGAGGTTCCAATCATCGGGTATGCGTTCTTCTATCAAGATTGTGCTGACAAGCGGATGCATACGCCTTATCAGCGTGTCGTCTCCGGTCTTAAATAGTTTAGCAGGCAACCCGTCGGCTCCCGCTGCATTGTTGTTCTTTAGTCGGGTCACTGCTACTTCGACCTCATTTTGACTAAGAGCTAAACATTCTATACTATCATCAGGGATTGGTTCTGCGTTATCCTCTTCGCAGCCATCGTCGGACACTAGCAGTTGGGTAAAATGTTCTTTCCATATCCTCAGCTATATCCTGATACAGCCTACATATAAACCGATCTGCGGATTAAGGGTCTTAGGCCTATAAAAGGCGCATTTTTTGTCCGAAATCTGGGACAGTGAGTTGAGTGAGTGAGTTCGACATCTTTCAATTTGGCCTATATAGATTTGGATATAGCTACCATATAGTCCGATCTCTCGCTTTAAGGTATTGGGCCCATAAAATGTGAAGGTTTTGTCCGATCTCGCTGAAATTTAGGACAGTGAGTTGTATTATGTCCCTCGATATTCTTATTGACGATGGCCTAGATCGGTCCAAATGTAGATATAGCTGCCATATCGACCGATCTCTCGATTTAAGGTCTTGGCCCCATAAAAGCTACATTTCTTATCCGCTTTCGCTGATATTTGGGACAGTGAGTTGTGTTAGACCCTTCGACATCTTCTTTCAATTTGGTCCAGATCGGTCCAGAGTTGAATATAGCTGCCATGTAGACCGATTTGCCGATCTAAGGTCTTAGGCCCATAAAAGCCACATTTATTATCCGATTCCGCTGAAATTCGGGACAGTGAGTTGTGTTAGACCCTTCGAAATTTTTCTTCAATTTGGTTCAGAACTGTCCGGATGTGGATATAGCTGTCATATAGACCGATTTGCCGATTTAAGGTCTTGGGCCCATAAAAGTTGAATTTTTTTGTCCGATTTCACTGAAATTTAGGATAGTGAGTTGTGTTAAGTCTCTCGATATCCTTCTTGAAGATGGCCTAGATCGTTCCAGATTGCCATATAAACCGGTCCCTCGATTTAGGTCTTGGCCCCATAAAAGGCGCATTTATTGTCCGATTTCGCTGAAATTGGACACAGTGACTTATGTTAGGCTTTTCGACATCCGTGTCGTATATGCTTTAGATTGGTCTATATTTGGATAGCTGCCAAAAAGACCAATATTAAACCAAAACTGAACAGTGACTTGTATTTATTAGACCACTCAATGTCCGTGCCGAATTTGGTCCATATTTTGATGAAGCTGCGAGGTGGTGGGTATCCAAAGTTTGGCCCGGCCGAACTTAATACTTCTTTAGGTAAGGTTAAAAATAGAGTGTGGATATTAATCCGCCCCATGCCACTATGGGCATACACCTAGGCCAGTAATCGGCTTGTTGTGCGCTGTTAATACTAAAAAAAGTATTATCGAAAAAGAAAATCTAAGCTAGGAGTTTCTTGTTATTTATAAAATCCTTAATTGTTTTCCATGCTACGCCGCCAAGTTGGTTAATTTCTGGTATTGTGTCCCCACCTACGTACCGGTGTCTTTTAGCCGAGAGAGCCGGGCAATGGCATAGAAAATGCTCCCTCGTCTCATCATCTTCCCCGCTTGACTTACACATGCTATCACTTGCAGCACCGATTTAACATAAGTGAGCTCGTAGTCCTATGTGTCCCGTTATGATACCAAGAGCTATACTGACCTTCTTCTTACTTCCTTTCAGTAGTAGCCTCGTCTTCTCACGATTGGGATCTCCCCCATACGATTTTCGTCGTCCTACCGATCTTTTCGCTGTTCCACAGGGTTGCATGCGCATTCGTCACCGACGTCCTTAAGTCGAACTCCGTCGACCCGAAAGGCTGCGGGTCAACCAAGTTTATTGACGGCAGTTCTCTGGCCTTCACCGCCAAATAGTCTGCTTTCTTATTCCCAGTTCCTTCGCCATGGCCCGGCACCCAAACGATGCGGATTTTGCCATCCTCAGAGAAGACGTTAATCTCCTTCTTACACTGTAAGACTGTTTGTGACCTTATCATCCTGGTTGTAATTGCCCTTATGGCCTGTTTACTGTCCGTAAAGATGTTCATACTCGATGTCATTGCGTTAACACCACACCACCTCACGCACTCCATGATTGCCCACATTTCCGCCTGCAGGACCGTATTATGGTCAGGCATTATAGAACAGATATCAGTCTCTGGGTTCTCAATATAGACCTCCAACCCCCACTCTGTCCTCTAGCTTTGGCCCATCCCTGTAACATGATCTTTCAGATGACAAAACTAGATTTCCGTCAATCCAAGACTGTGCTGCTTGCAGCAATGCCCCGCACTCGACTTCGAGTATCGTCTCAGATATCCGATCGGAAACCTCGTCCATTCCCTGCCTTTTTTACTTGTTACGATTTCTTTGTTGCTCAGAGTACTTTGTGTTTTGTTTTCTTGCTGCGGGTTACTGGGCCAGCGCCCCAACCGCTTGGGTTATATGGTATCGTACATGTAACCCTAGATGTCGCGAACCGTTTGCTTCAAAATCGGACTCTCGAGTTTAGCCGCCCCTAACCTGGGAGTATCATAGGCACGAGTATCAGTGCCACCTGGCCCCTTACTGAGACTCTCCCCCAACCGCTTGGGTTGTGTGGTATCGTACATGTAACCCTCGATGTCGCGAACCACTTGCTTCGAAATCGAACTCTCGGTTTTAGCCGCCCTTAACCTAGGGACAGACTCTGATTATGAGCATTGGTTATTTGAAGGCTCCAATAACTCGTCTTGTCATTTCGAGTATCATAGGCACCCAGTTAGTGCTACCTGACCCCTTACTGAGACTCTCCTCTCGAAATCTCTGACTGCCCGGCGGCCCCAATTGTAGCTGCTCCGCATAAATAGGAAGCTTTCTACTATACGCAACCTGTAGGCGCGCCCGGTAGTTTTAACCTAAGCTTCCCGTGATAACCATGAACACCACACAAGTCGATGCTCATAGTTCCAGGCTGTATGGTGGTGATCACAGTCATCGTGTCGGCCGGGATACACATAGGACTCCGGGCGCACTTATGCAGAATAGGTGCGACTAATGACAGTTTGTTTAGGGTATGTGGCAAAGATTATAAGACGCTTGAGTGCGGATGTGATACCAGATTAGTACCAGCTCTGGCACTTAGAATGGAAAACGAATAAAGACTTTGTGATCCGCACGAAATTCGATGCCCTGCTTCGGGCTTAACAGACTGATGCGATACCAGATTAGTACCAGCTCAGGCACATTTAATGGAAAACGAATAAAGACTTTGTGATCGGCACGAAATTCGGACTTAACAGACTGAGGCACATAGGTGCGCATACGATACCAGACTAGAACCAGCTTATTCGCATAGACTGGAAAACGGCTGGTGATTTATGATCAGCTCGAAAATCCTAGATCTCTTCTTTTTTTGTACAAATACTAGTAGCGGAAAATGTGTCGATTGTGAATCAAGTGAATTGTCGTCATTCCCTTCGTTCGCTTGGCATTTTAATTGAAGTTTTTCAACACTTTCGATCATTCTTTCAAGGGAATCCCTTTCACCCCCCAATATTTCTTGTCTTTTACCATAGCACTCCCAAATGTTTATAACCAAATTGCAATTCATCAGAATTTACAGGGTGCCTAGCTCTCGCAATAACTCACTGGCCCGTTTCGTGTTTTTTTTTGTTCCTCACAACATAAACAAAAAATTTGGTGGAACAGCTGAAATCAAAAAGAAAAAACAAGAAAGAAAAATCGAAAGAAAAATGTAATTCAATCACCAAAAGTCAAAATACGCAGACAATAACAAAGCAAAAGAAGACAAAAGAAAAAGAATGAAAGAACTGCTCTCCTCCCCACTGAGGAGATGTTATTCACAACATCGAAGATGATGATGGGGATGTTCGTCATCATCACCCTGCCTGGGGAGGGGGGGAGAATGATGGGAAATCGAATGGCTAGAAGAACACGGCAATTATTCACAGCTACAGAGGCAAGCAAAAGCCAGTGAAACAAAAGAGCAAGTGATCAAGTGGATGTGAGTTCTCCTAGGTGTGTTTGTGTGCATTCGCCGTGAATAGAGAAGAAGAATAACAAAAACTCACACATGCAAAACTCGCGTTTCCCTATGCTCTATAGTCATACGAATTTTCATTCACTTCACTTGATTTGCTTGAACAAGGAGCACACAACAGACGCCTGTGCTAACACTGCCTCATAAGAAATGCTCCGATCAGCAGGAGAGTATGATCACTCTCAGTGTAATTCTATATTTAGCCCCCCTCGCACATTCTCTACCTGAGAGTAGTGGCAAGAAAAAATGAGTGCTCACATACATGTGCAGTTTGGTGGAAAACCACACACAGGGATCGATAACATATACCAAGGCAAATGGCGCAGGCGTAATAAATGCAAATGTGGTTATTGCACCACTTAATGATTCTCCCCTATACGCACACACACACACACACTCACTCATCCATTCAATTACCAACAAACACATACCTTGGCATTTGCCCAACTTCTGACAACAGCACATCATCGAGCTACGCCAATGTCCCATACCCCCAGATCCTCACCCCGCAACAATTTGTGGGATCAATGCTGATCATCGCGATGCCAGAGGAATGTTGAGGGAAACATTTCTTCCCTCTCCCTCTCTGCGTCCCTTGGTAAAAAGCAGCCATTTTGTTTTTTCAAAGTGTGAGTATAAGTGAATGTATAAGCTTTGCATATACACATTACGCTTAATCACTTGTGTGTATCCACATGTGTGTTTGTTTTTCTGAAATTTTATTTTGCTTTAGCCAAAGATTTTTCCTTTTCCATAAGCCCCTTTTTTGTTCTCCTTCAATTATCTGGCACCATATCGTTTGTTTAACAAAATAATTAAACTGATATGCAATTTTGAGGCTGAACCGTCAACAAAAGAAGTTCTTCTTTTAAGCAGGAGAGTGGCGAAAACGATCTTCTTGGTGGTATATAGAACTGGTTGGTCAACAAAAGGTTTGCAGGTGGAAAGGAGAAGACTATTTCAAAAAGATGAAAGCCACAAGGGTCGAACATGACTACGAAGATATAAAAGTGAACCGAAAAAGGCTCAGAACAAATTCTGGATAGGCTAGGAAAGAGTACTTTGAAAATTCCTAGTATATATGGACAATGTCTAGTGAGGAAACGCTAAAATCACTCTTGGATACACATTTCCCTGAAAACTTCCTAACACAAAATTGTGCGCCGGAAGAGGATGCAAATGCAAATTTGCCCATGAGCATTCCACTAAGGAACTGGGGTAAACTTCTCACATATCACTGGGTGCTGTCCGATTCAAGTTTTAAGCTCAATGATAAGGGGCCTCCTTTTTATAGCGGAGTCCGAAAGGCATGCCGCAGTGCGACACCTCTTTGAGGAGAAGTTTTAACATGGCATAGTACGTCACAAATGTCGCCATTACTTGGTGGTATAACCACCGGTGAAAAATGTTTTTTTTTCTGTTGTTCTCGCCAGGATTCGAACCCAGACGTTCAGCGTCATAGGCGGACATGCTAACCTCTGCGCTACTGTGGCCCCCGGAAGAGGTTACCACTAATAAACTCAGAAAATTGTATCTGAAGAAAGAATCCTTTGGGCTGTCAAAAGTTCGGTACGTTTTAATGGCCAAGCTCTATTTCATATAGGAGGGGATCTGTTTTTATTCTTCTTTGTTTTTATAGCCTCCACTATAGGATGGGGGTATACTAATTTCGTCATTCTGTTTGTAACTAATCGATGTCCATGTCCGTCCCTCTGTCCGTCCGTCCGTCTGTCCGTCGGAAACACGCTAACTTTCGAAGGAATAAAGCTAGCCGCTTGAAAGTTTGCACAAGTACTTCTTATTAGTGTAGATCGGTTGGGATTGTAAATGGGCCATATCGGTCTATGTTTTGATATAGCTGCCATATAAACCGATCTGGGGTCTTGACTTCTTGAGCCTCTAGAGGGCGCAATTTTTATCCGATTGGAATGAAATTTTGCTCGAGGCGTTTTGTTATGATATCCAACCACTGTGTCAAGTATGGTTCAAATCGGTCCATAACCTGATATAGCTGTCATATAAACCGATCTTGGGTCTTGACTTCTTGATCCTCTAGAGGGCGCAATTCTTATCCGATTTGAATGAAATTTTGCACGACTTATTTCGCTATGACTTCCAACAACTGTGCTAAGTTAGATTCAAATCGGTCAAAAACCTGATATAGCTACCATATAAACCGATCTTGAATCTTGACTTCTTGAGCCACTAGAGGGCGCAATTCTTGTCCGATTGGAATGAAATTTTGCACGACGCGTTTTGTTATGATATCCAACCACTGTGCCAAGTATGGTTCAAATCGGTTAAAAACCTGATGTAGCTAACATATAAACCGATCTTGAATCTTGACTTCTTGAGCCACTAGAGGGCGCAATTCTTAACCGATTTGAATGAAATTTTGCTCGAAGTATTTTGTGCCATGTATGATTCAAATCGGTTAATAACCTGATATAGCTGTCATATAAACCGATCTTGGGTCTTGACTTCTTGAGCCACTAGAGGGTGCAATTCTTAACCGATTTGAATGAAATTCTGCACGATTTATTTCGCTATGACTTCCAACAACTGTGCTAAGTTAGGTTCAAATCGCTAAAAAACCTGATATAGCTACCGTCTAAACCGATCTTGAATCTTGACTTCTTGAGACACTAGAGGGCGCAATTCTTATCCGATTTGAATGAACTTCTGCACGAAGTATTCTGTTATGATATCCAACAACTATGCCATATATGGTTCAAATCGGTCCATAACCTGATATAGCTGTCATATAAACCGATCTGGGGACTTGACTTCTTGAGCAGAGGGCGCAATTCCTATCCGATTTGGCTGAAATTTTGCATGACGTATTTTATTATGACTTTCAACAACTGTGCCAAATAGGATTCAAATCGGTTAATAACCTGATATAGCTGCCATATAAACCGATCTGGGATCTTGACTTCTTGAGCCTCTAGAGGTCGCAATTATTATCCGATTTGGCTGAAATTTTGTGCAACGGATCCTCCCATGACCATCAACACCATTATGGTCTGAATCGGTCTATAGCCTGATACAGCTCCCATATAAATTGATCTCTCTATTTTACTTCTTGAGACCCCAAAGGGCGCAATTTTTATTCGTATTGGCTGACATTATATACAGGTCTCCAATATATAATTCAATTGTGGTCTGAACTGGACCATATCTTGATATCACTCTATAGCAGATCAATTTTTTTCTTTTATACTTTTTTTTGCCTAAGAAGAGATGCTGGGAAAAGAACTCTACAAATGCGATCCATGGTGGAGGGAATATAAGATTCGGCCCGCCATGGAGACTCTTCAATATTGAACCCCATTGATTAGATTTTTCGAACTTATTGTCACTTATATAAGCTCCTCTCTAATCCAATAAACATAGGTAGTGGTATTACCAATATTAAGTGTTATTAGGACGTTAGTTTTCAAGAATTTTGCCAGGGCTTGGCGCCGCTTATTAATGTTGCTACTACCCAACGAAATGTGCTGCGAGTTCACATTTGTACCTCATTTCCTCAGTGCTTTGCTTTCCTCATCATTCGTTGCAGCTCCGACGTGGGTGGCGGCGCCGGAGAGTCGATAAAGTGATGCTGGGTATGCTTCACTGCACTTTTTATTTTAAAGAGAATAAAATATTGTGGTATCCGTATAACTACGAATTGGTAGCACTCCTTTGCCAGGTGTGGTCCTGGGAACATCACTGCACAAACTCGACTACAATGGGTATTACGTATAAAAAAAAACTAAAAAGCTAAATTATTAGTAATTGCAATTTTTATCAAATTTTCTTACATATCGCAAGACAATTTTTATTATCTTTATGGGAGATCAATAATATTTGCTTTAGACATAGAATATCAAACTTTAATCTTGTTGAGTAATAAATTTTTAATAAAGTTTTTTTTTATATTTTTTCTTTCAGGTAAATTCAATCTTCATCACAACTAAAATAGGTAGTATATTCAATATCCATATCAACAAGTAAGAACGACAAATTTAAATGTCACAACTATAATTTAAAGCTGTTTACGAATGGGAAATTTGAAAACGTTTTCCTGAATTCTACGTTTTTCAAGAATTTTTCCTAAAATGTAGTTCGAAGAGATAGTTAGGAAGCAATTAAAAACTTGCTAAGTCGACCAGAACAAATCTTAAATACCTTCACCATGGATCGCATTTGTCTCTTTTTTTCCCGGCATTTCTTTATAGGCAAACAAAAAGGATAGTGGACACAAATTTCCATGCTATTGGAGCCATATCAGGATATGGACCGATTCGAACCATACTAAGTTTGTATATTGAAGACCATAGTAGAAATCATTGTGAAAATTTTCCATCATATTGGATAAGATTTGATTCCTTTGGCGGCTCAAGATCGGTTTATGTAGGAACTATATCAGGCTATGCACTGCTTCAGACCATATTTGGCACGTATGTTGAAGGTCATAGGAGAAGTCGTTGTAAAAAATTTCACCCAAATTGGGTAGGAATTGCGCCCTCTATACGCAAAAAAACTATTCGTTTCATATTATGGAAGTTTTCGTCTAGTAAACTTCTTTTCTAGAAAAAAGTTGGGCTTTGTTTACGTTATATTTTGATTTATTTCGATATTATGATACACCAATATATTGGGTTGCCCAAAAAGTAATTGCGGATTTTTCATATAGTCGGCGTTGACAAATTTTTTCACAGCTTGTGACTCTGTAATTGCATTCTTTCTTCTGTCAGTTATCAGCTGTTACTTTCAGCTGGCTTTAGAAAAAAGTGTAAAAAAAGTATATTTGATTAAATTTCATTTTAAGTTTTATTAAAAATGCATTTACTTTCTTTTAAAAAAATCCGCAATTACTTTTTGGGCAACCCAATATAAAAGCCTTCAATTTTCACACAAAACTTTTTATACTGTGCTATTTGACTTTATTTCTCAATTTGTCCCTAAAACTACTTTTTGCAACGCATCTGGTCCTCCATGGAATACAACCAATCTTTCTAGGCTGAAGAACAAGAAGAATAAATTATATAAAAGGTTTAAACGCTCAGGGTCAACGTCTGACTTTTTGATGTATTCAATAACAAGATGCGAATATAATAAAGACAACCAATTGGCGTATGGTAGTTATTTGAATAAAATTAGAAATCAATTGAAATCAAATCCTAAATCCTTCTACAAATTTGTGAATTCAAAGCGCCGTTATAATAGTTTACCTAACCTTCTTAGATATAAAGCTAAAGTAGCTGATAACGATTCAGCCATTGCCGACATCTTTGCTGACTATTTTAGCACTACCTACTCAGATAATTACTATGATGTATGTGGAACATATCCATATACAATCAACAATTCATCTTTTATAGAAGTGTCTGAGATTGGCGAAAATGTAGTACTTGAAAATTTAAGGTCATTGAAGATAACTTTCAATCCCGGTCCAGATGGAATTCCAGCGAACATTTTAAAGCATTGCGCTCTCGAACTTTCGTATCCCCTTTGTACACTTTTCAACAGTTCATTAAAGCATGGATATCTGCCGGAATTGTGGAAGCAATCTTATATAAGACCGTTATTTAAAGCCGGAAATCGCAATGAGATATCTAATTACAGGGGCATTTCAAGTTTGAATGCTATTCCGAAGAGATTAGAGAAAATTCTGACTGACACTAATTCACATCGAGTCTCTTCTATATTGTCTCCCTACCAACATGGGTCCCGGAAATCGAAATCGACGATAACAAATATTTTAGAATTTACTTGTTTGGTCAACGATGGCATTAGGGAACGCTACCAAACGAATACTATATAGATAACGATTTTAGTAAAGCATTTGATAAAGTCAACCACAGCATTTGATAAAGTCAGTCCATCTTTACTAAAGTGGATCAGATCATATCTGACCTGACGTACTCAAAGAGTTAGATTTGGTACTGCAGTTTCCAAATCAATTGTTGTCTCTTCCGGTGTTCCACAGGGTAGTCACCTTGGCCCTGTGCTGTTTGGTTTGTTAATAAACGATCTCCCTTTTACTTTAAAGCACTCGAATATTTTGATGTATGCAAATGATGTAAAGATCTTCAGATCAACGAGAGACTCTGATGAACTGTGTTATCTTCAGTATGTTCAGTGCAACCAGAACTTTATGGAACTTAATATTTCCAAATGCAAACACATATCATTTTCAAGAATAACCTCTCTTAAAACTAGCTTCTTTTTGGGTTCCAAGCAACTTAAAGTAGTCTATAGCTTCAAAGACCTTGGATTTCTTCTAGAGCAACGCTTAAACTTCCGTCAACACATCTCAATGGTTGTAAACAAAGCACGTGGTGCTCTTGGCTTCATGAAACGCTGGAGTAAAGAACTTAATGATTTCTCTGTGGCGAGAAACTTATATATGTCGCTAGTTAGAAGTAATCTCGAGTACGGTTCAGTGGTATGGGATCCGTACTACAATATTCATTCTGATTCGATAGAATCGGTTCAAAAACAATTTCTACTATTTTGTCTCCGTAGAAATGGATGGGACAGAAGTTCATTACCTTCGTATGAGTACCGATTAAATCTTGTAAAGCTTCCTACATTAAAAAGTCGTAGAACCATGCTAAACATTACGTTTTTGACTAAATTAATTCGTGGTCAAATAGATTCCTGCTTTCTTTTGAGTCGAATTTTCTTTAACGTTTCTATCAGACCTACCAGATATTTTGATCTTTTGAAAATTTCTTATTATAAAACCAACTATTCCAATAATGATCCTTTTCGGCACCTATGTTATCAATGTAATCAACTAAAGATTTAATAGATCTATCTGAGAATCGAGAAAGCTTAAAAAGGGAAAATTATATTATTTTTAAATTCTTAGGTTAATACATTTGTAAATATATTGTTTTTAGTCTGTAAGGGTATTTATTATCTATAGACTTAAATAAAAAAAAATCCACTGTATTTGTTATGCTATAAACAAAATAAACAAATTTTGTTGCTGTTTTTGCACATTTAAATACCTACTTTTCAATGAATATTTCTTTATGGCGTAAATGTTGCCGAACAATGTATGTGCCCTAAAAATTCTTGTACCAGACAGCCGTTTGTATGTTGCTCTAATGATTTTTTGTCATGGGACATACCAGCAATTTTCTACCGAAACTTTAAAGATGTACACTTCCCCAGTTTTAGCATCCGCACTCGTCTGAGCTGCTTTACATACTGACTGACTCAAAACAAAAAAGGGAAAAAATTTTGAGTGTTGAGAATGTGTCTATACAGAGCGTGACGAGCACACAATTGTAATTATTTGCAAGCCTATGGGTCTGCTTAGGATTATGTTCGTGAGTACGAGCAAAGTTATGTGTAATAGAGTGAGTATTTTTGCTAACCACTGCTCTATACGCTTAAATACTCAAACTTTTTCTCCAGTAGGAGAAACACAAGAGAATAATTGTTGGCCCGGTACACGAATAATCTCCTGCGGCTATCCAAGCACTTTTGCAATTAAAGAGTTTTTGATTTCGGACAAGAATTATTCTCTCTAGAGGCTCAAGATCGCAGCTATATGAAAGCATGGACCGATAAGGCTCATTTACAATCTCAATCGACCTACACTAATAGGAATTATTTGTGCAAAATTTCAAGCGCCTAGATTTATTCCTTTTAAAGTTAGTTTGGCATGTCCCTCCGTCCGTCTGTGGAAATCAAGCTAGCCACTTGAACTTTTGCACAGTTCTTATTGAGGTAGGTCGTCGGGGATTGCAAACGGGCCATATCGGATCTGATTTGGATATAGCCTCCATAAAAACAGATTCATCAAGATGACTTCCTTAACACCTAGAGGGCACAATTATTATCCTATTTAACTGAAACTTTTTCACAGTGAACATTTAAACCATATAGACCGATCTCCCAAATGTCCTCTTTGAGCCACTAGAAAGCGTAATTCGTTGCCAATTTTGCTGCGATTTTGCATAATAACTTTTACGGTGATCATCAACATTCGTGGAAAGCTTGGTCTAAAAAGTACAGTCCATATAGTTTAACGTTTGTAGATTATTTCATGCAAATGTTGACCGTGACTGTGCCTCAAATAGCACACCCGCTTACGAATAAATGCTGCAATATTGTCTTCCAATGTGGCAATTGAAGCGGGCTTGTCTGTTTAGACATGAGTTTTAACATAGACCCACAAAAACTAGACTAAAGGGGTTCAATCGCACGATCTAGGCGGCCAATTGACCGGTCGCGAATGTGAAATAATATGTTCACTGAACTCGCCTCCTAGTAAGTCCAATGTTACACGTGCTTTGTGGCATGTGACACTGTTTTGTTAAAACCACATGTCATGCAAGTCAAGCTCTTGCATTTTGGACAAAAAAAAGTCGGACATCATCTCACGATAGTGCTCACCATTCACAGTTAAATTACGATACGCATAATCTTTGAAGAAGTACGGTCCAATGATGCCACCAGCCCGTAAACCTGGCTTGTCTGTTTAGACAAGAGCTTTAATATAGCCCCACAAAAAATAGTCTAAAGGCATTAAATCGCACGATCTAGGCGGCCAATTGACCGGTCCCGAATGTAAAATAAAGTGTTCACCGAACTCGCCTCTCATTAAGTCCATTGTCACACATTCTGTGTGGCATGTGGCACCGTCTTGTTGAAACCACATGTCAAGTCAAGCCCTTGCATTTTGGACAAAAAAAAAGTCGGACATCATCCCACGATAGTGCTCACCATTCACAGTTACATTACGATTCGCATCATTTTTGAAGAAGTAAGGTCCATTGTTGCCACCAGACCATAAACCGCACCAAACTGTGACTTTTTCTGAATGCATTTGTAGCTCTTGCTATGCTTCTGGCTGATTTTTACTCCAAAATTGACAATTCTGCTTATCTACGTTCGTCGCTGAAGAAGAAGATGCGCGCGATGAACTTTTTTAACAAACTTTGCAATCTTTGTTCGTTTCTAAGGCGATTCATGGTTAAATTATAGACCAAACTGAATATGTTTGACAGTGAAATAAAACAAAGAGCATACTCTTTCCAACATTTCGGCCGGTATCTCACGAATAAATACTTCAATGTTGTTTTCCAATCGTCAATTGAAGCTGGCTTGTCTGTTTAGACATGAGCTTTAACATAGCACCACAAAAAAAAGTCTAAAGGCATTAAATTGCACGATCTAGGCGGCCAATTGATCGGTACCGAATATGAAATAATATGTTCTCCGAACTCGCCTCTCTATAAGTCCGCTATCACACATGCTGTGTGACATGTGACACCGTCTTGTTGAAACCACATGTCAAGTCAAGTTCTTGCATTTTGGGCAAAAAAAAGTCGGACATCATCTCCCTGTAGCGCTCACCATTCACAGTTGAATTGCGATTCACATCTTTGAAGAAGTACGGTCCAATGATGCCACCAGCCCATAAACCGCACCAAATTGTGACTTTTTTTTGGATGCATTGGTAGCTCTTTCAATGCTTCTGGCTGATCTTTACTCCAACATCGACGATTTTGCTTATTTACCAATTAGCCAAAAATGAGCTTCGTCGCTGAAGAAGAAGATGCGCGCGAAGAAGTTTCTTGACAGAACAAGCATTTTGATAATAAAATTCAATGATTTGCAAGTGTTGTTCGTTTGAAAGACGATTCATGGTTAAATTATTGATCATACTGAAGATGTTTGACAGTGGGCTGTTTAAACTAGTGTTGCCAAAAAGATATTAACTAAAAAATCACCCTGTATCAAAGTAGAGAACATTGAGAATATTTGAAATGCCAGTTCTGTGCAAAACCCCTACAACAGAAATGAAAGAATTTGGCCTTTATAATTAACTTTTATGATTAATTTGTTTTACTTTTCTTTTCTTTTTAAAATTTAATTTTGGTATATAAACAACCACCTTTCACAAATGTATTTGGGTTGGCTTAATTACGAATGATTTTTTTTTTTTCGTTTTCTTAAAATGCATCATGCATACATCTTTATGCAATGTGTGAACAATTTATCCATCCTATGCGAGTAAATGCATGTTTGTTTATAGGTAGAGCTATTGTATTTACTAATCAAATGTATTTGAATAAATATTTATATTTTATTTATTTTTTTTTTGCATAAAATTTATATATTTTTATATAATTTATATTGTTTGCTATTTTATTTTTGTTTGGTTTCGAGAAGAAAATGCGTCATTAAATTGGCATTGCCGGCCGTCAGTGGCATTAGTCATTTAGCGTTCTATTCAAATTCTATTACATCGAAATGAATGAATACTAAGAAGATTAATTTGAGAGCATTAAATACGAAATACAATTTAAAATCCTAAAGGTTTGGGTTATGTTATTTTAAAAAGAGAGTGCGGATATTAATCCGCCCCATGCGGACTTACATCTAAACCGGTAATCAGCTTCTTGTGCCCTCGTAATACTTGAAAATTAAACTTGATAAAGAATTTAATGGTTTTCCATGCCACTCCCCTAAGTTGGTATTATGTCCCCTCCTTAGTGCTGGTGTCTGTTACCCGCGAAAGACCGGAAATGCTCCAACATCTCTTAATACTTATAAAACAGCCAAGAAAACGGCCACAGGCCACCTTTTGAAGCTTTAAACACTTAACCCTTTTGTAAACCTCCACCGGAGCTCGATAGCTACACACGCTCTGATAGAGAAAATCAGCAAAGGCAAGATTTGTAATATGAAGAAAAATCATCACTTTTCCCCAGAGTTGCCAACGTATGCAACAGTACTGATACAGGGAAACCGTGGAGCATACTAGGCATCATTTATCTGCCTTTCGACTCTCCAACACCGCCAATCACGTTTGAGACGATTCCATAGCAAGGTCTCTGAAAATCAGCGATCCATTCCCAGTCAGCTTGTCTGCCACTGCTACTGCCACTCCACACCTTGATAGCCAGGGATTCAGCACGGCCTGACAGTCTTTCCCATGGTTCAAAGAGGCTCTTTGCATCTTCTAGCCAGTTTTGACCTTATACGGCCCGACGTCAAAGCCTTTAGCGCCGCCTGACTGTCCACGTATATGTGACAGTCTGATCGGGCCGCCTCTTCCGCATCAACATCGTTTTCAGTGCCTTTAGGATCGCGATGACCCCCGCCTGAAAGACGCTGCACCCATCCAGGGGTCTATAAGATTCCCTAATTCCAATGAATTCAGTGGATAGGTCCAATTTCGACCTTTCCGTGTTTACAGAGGGTCCCGAGAAGAACGGGGTGTCCCAAATTCAGAGATCTCTTTTCGGGAAAACGACTTGCAACAATGAAGAACTCCTCTGGTTTTCAATCAGTCGCGCCGCATATAGCATGCTGACATGCAGCAACACCATCTGCCTGCAGAACAAACGAATTGCCTAAGTTAGAGGATCGCCATGTACCTGACTCCCTCACTCTGATGGCAATCATTGTTGCCACACACCCAACATATGGGTGCAAAGGCATACAATCAAGAATGGCATTCAACGTCTCTCTCTCGGGGAACTTTTACTTTCTCCAGAGATTAGAACTACAGCAGAACTCTGTACCTTCTCGATCATCCTTCGAAGGGCACAATTGTCCAGAGCTTTGGGCCATACCAGACAACCATAGGTGAGAATTGACCGAACGAGCGCCCTAAACATCCAGTTAACCATACCCGGCCTTAGGCCCCAATTGCTTCCTATCGAGTTGCGACAGGAGTAGAGTGCATTTAGTCCCCCCATTTTGATCCTTTCTTCGACGTTTTTTCTCCAACCTAGTTTCTGGTCAAAATTTTCTGAGTAGTTTTTTAACTTATGTTAGAAAAAGTACGTCTTATGCATAGTGTGATTATTTATAGGCCTGATGGCTTCGCATTGCATGAAATGGAATCAATAAATAAATAAATTCACGCCCAAGTACTTGGCCTCCGAAGAGTGGGGTAGCTCCCCCTCATCCATGCTAGGTGTTCTAAAAACCGTTTCTTCCTCCTGGTGAAAAGGACCATCTCAGTTTTTCTTGGATTTAAGTCAAGTTCATAGGCCATCGCCCATCCGGACAGCTTTTCCACCCACCATGATGACGTCGTTCGCGTCCCTCACCCTCTCCCTCTCGAAAGATCTCAGCATCCCATTGATCACCCCAAAAAACCTTGCGGAGTTCCTCTGGTCAGAGTCTACTTTGTGGAGCCCTCTGCCAGCGAAGCGTGGATAATCCGGCTTTTCAGCATCGTATTAACCCAATTTGCCAAAACAGGGGGATCTTCATGTCCAGCAAAGCGCCACGTATGGACTCCAACTTTACGTTATTGAAATCCTCTTCCATGTCCAGTTTACCATACCCGGCCTTAAGTCCCAACTCCCTTCTATCGAGTTGCGACAAGAGTAGAGTACATTCAGTCCCCTTTTGACCCTTTCTTCGACATTTTTTCTCAACTTTCTCAAAGCTCCCCGAACGAGGTCCGTAATAGTAGAGAGGAAACGGCCACTCACCATGATGACGTCGTCCGCGTCCCTCACCCTCTCCCTCCCGAAAGATCTCAGCATCCCATTGATCACCAAAAACCTTGCGAATTTCCTCTGGTCACAGTCTTCTTTGTCGAGCCCTCTACCATTGAAGCGTTGATAATCCGGCCTTTCAGCGTTGTATCGCGTTGTGTCAACTCAATTTACCAAAAGAGGGGGACCTTTATGTCCTGCCATGTATGAACTCCATCTTTACGTTATTAAAAGTCCCTTCCATGTCCAAGAAGGCCGACAAGGTCAAGTGGTCCACACCCTTATTCCACTCGATGTAGCTGACCTACTACGGATGGATCTAAATTGTATGGGTATCTCAGGAATAAATGCTCCAATGTTGTCTTCCAATGCGTCAATTAAAGCGAGCTTGTCTGTATAGACATGAGCTTTTACATAGCCCTACAAAAAATAGTCTAAAAGCGTTAAATCGCTCGATCTAGGCGGCCAAATGTCCGGTCCCATATATGAAATAAAATGTTCACCGAACTCGACTCTCAATAAGTCCATGTGGCACCGTCTTAATGAAACCACATGTCATGCAAGTCAAGCTTTTGCAATTTGGGCAAAAAAGGTAGGATATCATTTCTCGGTAGTGCTCACTATTCACAGTTACGTTACGATTCACATTATCTTTGAAGAAGTACGGTCCAATGATGCCAACAGCCCATAAACCGCACCAAACTGTGACTTTTTCTGGATGGCTGAATGCTTTTGTTTGATCTTCATTAGCTCAGTAGGTATCTTCACTGATATCCACTGAGCCAAAAATGAGCTTTGTCGCGCGCGATGGACTTTCGTTACAAATGATTGACAGTGAAACAAAACGCTAAAAAGATATTCGCTAAAAAACCACCCTTTGATAGTTCTAGAGGGTAGATTAGGTTAGGTTGGATGAGGATAATACCAGACATAGACGTCCAGGTATCCTATCAGCTATGCAATAAGGCCGAAAGGGTCTAGGGTCAGGCATACGACTGAAATCTGCCTAATAGGCAGAGGATATGGGCAGGTCAAACTAACGCAGTATATGCAAGGAAGAGAAGAGATCTCCTATCGGATAGCTAAGACGACACTTGAGGTCGAGTGCAAGGCATTGCTGCCAGAGGCACAGTCTTGGATTGACTGAATTCTTATATTGCCATATGGAAGGTCATGCTACACGGATGGATCAAAGCTTGAAGACAGAGTGGGTCTGGGGGTTTACCTTGACAATCCAGGGACTGAGATCTGTTTCCGACTGCCTGGCCATAATACTGTCCTGTAGGAGAAGAGCAGTGCGATCATGGAATTCATGAGGTGGTGTGGTGTTGACGCTAGAACGTCAAGTCTGAACACCTTTACGGACAGTAAAATGGGCATACGGGCAATAACAATAATAATGGTAAGGTCACGAACAGTCTTGGAGTGTAAAAAGGAGATTAACACCTTCTCTGAGGATGGCACGATCCGCATCGCCATCTGCAAGATGATAAGGTCACGAACGAACAGAACGGTAAGGTCACGGACAGTCTTGGAGTGTAAGAAAGAGATTAACGCCTTCTCTGAGGATGGCACGATCCGCATCGATATCTAAAATACCCTTTCGGTCCTTTTGCATAGCTGATTTGGACCTTCACCTATTAGAAGTATAATAACATCGTTTGCATAGACGACGGGCTCAAATTTTCAAATCCCTCCTCAGTCAACATCCGTAATAGATCAGTTATATTGGTCCCCCTATAAGGGGGACAAACGAGCGGACGGTTTGGAAGTGAAGGCCAGAGGACTGCCGTCCTCTAGTTAACCCAAAGCCTTTCGGGTTCGAGTTCGAGTTTATGGCATGGGTGACTATCGCACATTTTACTCTAGAGACGGTGAAACGGCAGGCAGAACAACGAAAATCCTATGAGGAGATCCGGATCGTGAGAAGACAAGGTCATTATTCAAAAGGAAGTAAAAAGGAGGTCAACATAACTTTCGGTATCGTAACGGCACACATAGGACTACGAGCTCACTTATTGCAAAAAGGTGGGCAAGTGATATCATGTGTAGGGCATGTGGGTAAAATGGTAATACCTTGGAGCATTTCCTACGTCGTTGCCCCGCTTTCACGGCTAACAGACACCGGCACTTAAATGGAGACACAATACCAGACATGAGCCGACTTAGGGGCGTGGTATGGAAAACAATTTGAGAATTTGTTAGTAGCACGGAATACCTAAGATTTTCTTTTTGTAGGTTACTTTTTAATACTTGAAGCGCCCAAGAAGACCAATACTGGCTTAAATGTTTCCTTGTGTGACCAACTCCCCGAATCGCGCTTCTCTAACCATGATTTAATTTTTCTGTCCTACAGCTTTGAAATTCTTAGAAGTGAGATTTTGTCTGGAAATGTGTGTGCTATCCAGGAGTTTATGCTCTCGATAAGAATGAGACGAATTTGCCCAAGAACTAAACCTTGGTTTTCGGCAGATATTTGTGTTGCAATTGGGACCCGAAACACTGCATACCGTAGATGGAAGCGTTTTAGGATGTCGTTGGAAGCGTTTAGGACGTTTAGAGTTGAGGCATCCCTAAACCACTCGGCCATAAAAAAATATATCAACTTTGAGCCACTGTTTGCCATAGTCTATGAATATGTCCAATTGGAGAGGTATGTAGGGTGGGGCGTCCACCCACGCGCTTAGCCCTGAAAAAATATCAGCATCGTGCTCTACTCTCAAATTTCTTTTATTTGGTTTAGGGGTAGTTTATGGGGTGAGGCAAGCCTCTAATACCTCTAAATTGGATATCAAATTCATTTACTACTATCCCATTATTTGAGCCCCTTATTGCTATAGTAGGCAAACATGGCCAATTTGAGGGAATTCAGGGGGCGGATCCTGAAATATTATCAGTGCTAGAACACGATTTAGTTTGAGCCTCATATTGTCACGCATTTTGAAGGTGACGATCAAGATATTCAGAGCTACGGGTCTCATTCTGATCCACACCAATAAATTAGTTTTGTATTGGTTATTTACATTCAAGATCATATTTTAAAGCTACCACTTGGTATACCACATTTCTAAAGGTTCACATGTCCTCCCCCAATTTGAGGGCAAAACGAGTACACTATTTTTTACTAAAGACCTATTATTGCTGTCCTATTCTATCCTGATCGACCTTCATATATTATTTTTATACCCTCCACCATAGTATACTAATTTCGTCATTCTGTTTGCAACTACTGAAAATATTCGTCTAAGACCCTCTAAAGTATATATATTCTTGATCGTCGTGACATTTTATGTCGATCTAGCCATGTCCATCCGTCCGTCTGTCTGTCGAAATCACGCTAAATTTCGAAGGAGTAAAGCTAGGCACTTGAAATTTTGCTCAAATACTTCTTATTAGTATAGGTCGGTTGAGATTGTAAATGGGCCATATCGGTCCATGTTTTGATATAGCTGCCATATAAACCGATCTTGACTCTTGACTTCTTGAGCCTCTAGAGGGCGCAATTCTTATCCCATTGGAATGAAATTTTGCACGACATGTTTTGTTATGACTTCCAACAACTGTACCAAGTATGGTTCAAATCGGTTCATAACCTCATAGAGCTGCCATATAAACCGATCATGGGTTTTGACTTCTTGAGCCTCTAGAGGGCGCAATTCTTATCCAATTGGAATGAAATTTTGTACGACGTGTTTTGTTATGATATCCAACAAATGTGCTAAGTATAGTTCAAATCGGTCTATAACCTGATATAGCTGCCATATAAACAGATCTGGGGTCTTGACTTCTTGAGCTTCTAGAGGGCGCATTTCCTATCCGATATGGCTGAAATTTTCATTCTTACGTATGACGTATTTCATTCTTACTTTTAACAACTGTGTCAAATCAGGCTCAAATCGGTTCATAACCTGATATAGCTGCCATATAAACCGATCTGGGATCTTGACTTCTTGAGCCTCTAGAGGTCACAATTATTATCCGATTTGCCTGAAATTTTGTTCAACGGATCCTCTCATGACCATCAACATACATGTTTATTATGGTCTGAATCGCTCTATAGCCTGATACAGCTCCCATATAAATCGATCTCTCTATTTTACTTCTTGAGCCCCCAAAGGGCTCAATTCTTATTCGAATTGGCTGATATTTTACACAGATCTCCAACATATAATTTAATTGTAGTCCGAACCGCACCATATCTTGATATCGCTCTAATATTGCAGAGCAAATCTTTTCTTTAATCATTTGTTTGTCTAAAAAGAGATGCCGGGAAAAAAACTCGACAAATGCAATCCATGGTGGAGGGTATATAAGATTCGGCCCGGCCGAAATTAGCGCGCTTTTACTTGTTTTTTTCGGGTCGGATTAGGTGAGGAGGATTGCCCTCTGACACGTCCTTTCATTTGAGTATAATATATTCTCGGTCGTCTTACACACATGAACCAGGTACTTGAACCCTTATATCATTATTATATTCGAACTTTACTGCCGTAGACTTTTCTTTTAATTCGCATACTATCCCGATCGAACTACACGTTCTATTGAAGGGTGGTCGGTCCCGGACTCCGTCTCGAAAGTGTGTACCAGATTCGTCATCAACTGCCAAAGACCTTTCATTTAATACCCATTTTGTGACGTTGGACATTCATGCCTGTTTTGGCGGTTTTGGGTTGAGGAGGCCCCGTAGACACCTCGAACCATATTCTCATCTTCCAAACGCCATTCATTTGATACCCATATTGCCCAAGGCGGTGAAAGTTTCCTGTTGGGGAGTATTTTGGGGTTGGGGGACCCCCAGGAACACTAACGGTGAAATTTAAATACCAAGTTCGTACTCTACTCTTAAATACCTTTCATTTGATGCCCATATTGTCCCAATCGGTAAACATGTCCGTTTGTGTGGGTTTTGGGAGGGGGCGCCCCCTCAAGGTTTTTGGGGTACCATAAGGTGGGATACAAAATTTCGCCAAAATCGTGAACAAGTCTCCGAGATCTGGCGTTTTTTAAAATTGGTGTAAGTGGGAGGGTTTGTCTCGAAAGTGGGTATCAATTCTTGCGCTACCCCCTAATACCTTTCATTTAAGTTCCACATGGACATGATCGGTAAATATGCGCGATTTAGGGGTGTTTTGGGGATAGGGGTGGTCCCCTAAACACTAAGCTCGGAAAATATATCACCGACGTGCTCTATTCTCATATATCTATATATCATTTATTTGAACAACATATTGCCATTGGCCTCAAAAATGGATATCAAATTCGTTTTCTAATCTCATTTAAACTCCTTATTGCAAAAGTCAACAAATATGTCTGGTTTGGGGTATTGGCCCTAAAAACTATAAATATTTAGTTCCACTCTCTTCAAGACCCAAATTATCTTGGCGATCAAATTCGTCCTATTTGGGGGTTGTTATGGTGGTGGGTCGTCCGCTAGACAGTTGGCCCCTAATGTTGATATCAGATACGTGGTCTACTCCCAAATACCTTTAATTTGAGCCCCATATTTCCATAGTCGGCAAACATGATAGGCTTGGAGGTGTTTTGGGGGATGGGCGGCCACTCAGTGAGTTGGCCTTGAAAATATATATCGGATTCGTGTTCTACTCTAAAAACCCACTTATTTGAGCCTCATATTGCAATAGTCAGCAAATACTTCCTATTTGGGTGGTGTTGTGGGGGTGGGGTGGCCCCATAGACACTTTTCCCGAATATTGATATCAATTTGTGCTTTACTCCCAAAGACATTTCATTTGAGCCCCATATTGCTATGGTCGTAAATTTGTCCCCTTGGGGGATGTTTTTGGTGAGAGGCGGCTCCCTAAACACTTGATCCCCTATATGGATATCAGATTCGTATTCTACATTCAAATACCTTTTATTTAAGCCCCATATTCCCATGGTCAGTAAATAAGTCCTGTTTGGGGGTGTTTTGGGAAAGGGGTGGACCCCCAGAAACGTGATCCCACATTTGGATATTAGATTCATATTCTACTCGCAAATACCTTTCATTTGAGTCCCATATTGCCATGGTCGGTAAATATGTCCGATTTAGGGCTGTTTTGGGGGTTGATGTTGGGCCCTCTAACACTTGGTCCGACATTTGCATATGAGATACATTTTCTTATCCTAAATACCTTTCATTTGAGTCCCATATTGTCGTGATTTATCTAAATATATGTTTGGTAGATTTTAGGGTGGGGCGGCCCCCCTAGGTACCCTATCCGAAATTTGGATATCAAATTTTTATTTTTTGGGTACTATATGAGAGCACACAAAATTTCGTAATTAAAAAATCCGTAATTACTTTTTAGGCAACCCAATAGTACCCTATTTTCACCACGGGATCATTATGCACCATCTGTGAAAATTTCAAGAAAATCGGTTCAGCCGTTTCTGATTCTATAAGGAACACACAAACAAACAATTGATTTTTATATATAAGATTGGCCCCATTTAAACCGATCCCCGTCAGACTTCTGGAGTTCCTAGAAGCCATAATTTTTACACGATTGGGCTCAAATTTGCTGTGTAAGCAAATATGATTTCTGTAAACGAATGTATTCAGGTATCCAGGATTTTAAGGTTTTTCATATGAACCCGAAAACTTCCCAATCAAATATGGCCCAGATACGTTCATAAGTAGATAACGATTCCATAGAATCCTATCTTCCGATATTACTTCTATAAGGTTCACCCTAACCGATAATAGCGCTGAAATTTTACTGAAAAAAAACTTTTCCAAGGAAGCATAAGCCATAACATACAACAATTCCATTACTTACAATAGCGAAACCAACAATAGTTTAGAAGTAATACAGTATCCCTTTGGCCAATTCCATGAAGATCTATTTTTAAGAAGAAACACTTGTGGAAGATTTGCCACCCCCTTTTCAAACACTTACCGCACATACGTAAAGCATACATGATTTTTTTTTTACTTTCAAAACAAGACGACTACAAGTACAGACTTATGTCCATGGGTCTGGCTGTCTGTTTGTTTGTTTGTTTGTTTGCTATTGCTACTACCACTTCTGATTTCTTTAATGTTTCCATATCTCTCTATAATTTTTTTGCCTTCGATGCGAAACAAAACAAGAAAAGATTATTTTCAGAACAGAATTTTCATTCATTCATTCATTGGCATAATTTTGCCACGTTCGCCATGCAGCACGTGAGTTATTTTTGTAAAAATTCATCTGAAACACATCAAGAAATTGTTCAAATCAAAAAAGAAGAAGAGGAGAAAAAACATAACACAGAATTATATATTTTTAATTCCCCAACAAAACCAGATGAAACAAAATTAACTCGGGAAGCAGCATCAGCAACATTTCATTGCCGATTTATTTTTATTTCGAAAGAATGAAATAAAATGTTTATATTTTGATTTGGACCAGTAAGTGGTTTCTTGTCTTCGATAATTATAGAATTCGATATATATTCTTCGGTGGCGGATTTGACGTCCCAACCAGCACAGTGTATCGTACGAGGCGACGAGTGTTGAGTACTTTGTAGTATTCTTAGTAAAAGTGTGGGGCATATTCGTACTCGTACTCGAACATCATACCGCCGCCGGCACCTATTTTTAATCTCCCCCCCCCCCCCAAAATGTATTAACATTCTTATGGCATCCCAAGGAGTGGGTCAAGTGTAAACGATTCCATTTAGAATGTCAGGGTGAAACGAAGAAACACTGATGCTTTGGCTTAAATAAAACAAATGGTAGAAATATTTTGTAGAAATTTGTTAGAATGAATATTTTTAATAAAGTCCTTTTTAAGGAATAGGATGGCTTATTCTTTGTATGGATTGCAAAATTCCTTGTTTTGAAAAGGGAATATAAATGAGATAAACTTGGTCGTAGAGACACTGATGATGCAAAACGTAGATGAGATGCAGAAATAATTGAAACAATTCAAAAATGGCAAAGGGATATAAGCCAATGTAATGTCTAAAGAAAAAGAAACCCTCCAGGTTATCAAGAAGTCAATGTATAGGAGCTATAGCAGGTTGAGTCATAACAAAAAACAACAATGCTTCTTCCTTAGCTTCTAGCCCAATCAGTTAGATCCGAAGAGTGGCATGGATATGAATAGTCCTGACCATGGCTGCGGAGTTGACTGGAGTCGAGGTTTTGAGGCCGGAGTCGAATTCGGTCCATTGAGATAGAGTCGGAGTTTTGTCATGACCACTGCTGTGGAGTCTGTTCCTCGACTCTGACCCAGGATTGGAGTCTAATTTGGAGACGAAGTATTAAGACGGTGTCGGAGAGCGGTTCGGGGTCGGGACAAGCTTGCTCAACTCCGAACCGCTCTCCGACTCCGTCTTAATACTTCGTCTCCAACTTAGACTCCAACCCTGGGTCAGAGTCGAGGATCAGACTCCGCAGCCCTGGTCATGACAGAAGTCGCCATACAAAATGTCAAACAATTCGGATAAGGGTAAGTCTCTAGAGACCCCAGGGGGTCCCTAGACAGCATATAGCAGCAGATTGGTTTATTTCAAGCGGATAGCTTTGCAAATTGCAAATTTTGCCCATGAACATTCCACTAAGGAACAGGGGCAAACTTCTCACATATCAATGAGTGCAGTCCGATTCAAGCTTAGGCTCAATGATAAGGGGCCTCCTTTTTATAGCCAAGTCCGAACTGCGTGCCGCAGTGCGACACCTCTTTGGGGAGAAGTTTAACATGGCAAAGTACCTCACAAATATTGCCAGCATTAGGAGGGGAAACCCACCGCTGAACATTTTTTCTGATGGTCTCGCCAGGATTCGAACCCAGGCGTTCAGCGTCATAGGCGGACATGCTAACCTCTGCGCTATGGTGGCCTACGGTGGCGCATAGCTTTACTCATTCGAAAATTGTGGTGACTTTGATAGATAGACGGACGGACACACGACTAGTGACTAGTTTTTGGAAATTTTTCCATGAACATTCCTTTAACGAACAGCAGGTATACTTCTCTCATATCAATGAGTGATGTCCGAAACAGGATTAAGCTCAAGCCCTTTTTATTGCCGACCCGAACGGCTTACCACAAAGCGACACCACTTTAGTTAGATCGGCATAGGGCACTGGTATGATGGGTTATTTGGAATGTGAATGCAAATGGGGCTAGGTTTTACGATGATTTTTCTACTTAGTGGGTTGTCCCAGCAATAGCACCGATGCTGCCAATGGTTACAAAGGCAGGTGGGTATCCTTAAAGGAGGGCCTCAAAATACCAAACATGGGTATGCGGTAATGATTCACAATAACCGAAGGCTGAGACAGAGGCCCATTGCCTAAAATCCTTCCACCGAGGATGACTGGGCAAATGTTGCGGTAGTATGGGCTTAGAGGAGTGTACTTTTGAGGGTCTATGTCCCGTCAACTTTACCGTATGGAAGAGAGCAGCATCAAACGGAGTCCTATGGTCTCTTGGGCCCCTTAAAGGCAGATTACGACTTTTCTGATGGTCTCGCCAGGATTCGAACCCAGGCGTTCAGCGTCATAGGCGGGACATGCTAACCTCTGCGCTATGGTGGCCTACGGTGGCGCATAGCTTTACTCATTCGAAAATTGTGGTGACTTTGATAGATAGACAGACGGACACACGACTAGTGACTAGTTTTTGGAAATTTTTCCATGAACATTCCTTTAACGAACAGCAGGTATACGTCTCTCATATCAATGAGTGATGTCCGAAACAGGATTAAGCTCAAGCCCTTTTTATTGCCGACCCGAACGGCTTACCACAAAGCGACACCACTTTAGTTAGATCTGCATAGGGTACTGGTATGATGGGTTATTTGGAGTGTGAATGCAAATGGGGTTCGGTTTTACGATGATTGTTCTGCTCAGTGGGTTGTTCCAGCAATAGCACCAATGCTGGCAAAGGTTGCAAAGGCAGATGGGTATCCTTAAAGAAGGGCCTCAAAATACCAAGCATGGGTATGCGGTAATGATTCACAATAACAAGGCTGAAGCAGGGAGCCATTGCCTAAAACCCTTCCACCGAGGATGCCTGGGCAAATGTTGTGGTAGTTTGGGCTTAGAGGAGTGTACTTTTGAGGGTCTATGTCGCGTCAACTTTACCGTAAGGAAGAGAGCAGCATCAAACGGAGTCCTATGGTCTCTTGGGCCCCTTAAAGGCAGATTACGACTTAAAATGATGTGTGGCTACCGCCGCGGCGGCTATATGGACAGTCAAGACAGAAGTCACCGTATAAAATGTGAACCAACTCGGATAAGACATAAATCCTCCAGGGGCTCTTAAAGTCAAATCAGAAGATCGGTTAATATAGGAAAATTGGTTTATTTCTTGCCGCAGACCTTGCCGCAGAGCGACCCATCCACGTCTGATTACTTAAGGGAAATGCTTCATAAGTTTCGCCAGACCTAGGAGCGGATGCCTACCGCTGAATTTTTTTGTCTGATTGGATTTGAACCTAGCCGTTCAGCTTCAAAGGTGGACTTGCTAACCTTTGACTTGCGGTGACCCTAGCCCTAGCAGCTGGTTTACTCGATCAAAAGTTAGCGCGATATTGACAGAAAGGCACTGATAGAGGATGGATGGACAGACAGACGAAAAGACGGAAGGTCGGAAGGACGGATGGAAGGAAGGACGTATGGAAGGACGAACGGATGGACGGACGGAAGGACGGACGGAAGGACGGACGGAAGGACGGACGGAAGGACGGACGGAAGGACGGACGGAAGGACGGACGGAAGGACGTATGAAGGACGGACGGATGGACGGACGGAAGGACGGACGGAAGGACGGACGGAAGGACGGACGGACGGAAGGACGGACGGAAGGACGGACGGAAGGACGGATGGAAGGACGGACGGATGGACGGACGGAAGGACGGACGGAAGGACGGATGGAAGGACGGACGTAAGGACGGACGGACAGAGGACGGTCGGATGGGCAGAGGACGGATAGAAGATGTGCAGACAGAATTAAAATGGGTATGCAAAAGTACAGTGGACGTATGGAGCGAGGGCGAATGGACAGAGGACGAATGGACGGAAGACAAATTAACAGAGGACGAATGGGCAAGGAACGAATGGTCAGAGGACGAATGAGCAGTGGAAGAATGGACAGTGGACGAATAGACAGAAGAAAGCAAAGAATTAATGGACAGAGGATGAATTGACAGAAGATGAATGGACAGAAGACGAATGGGCAGGGGGAGAAAGAACAGCGGAAGAAAGGACAGTGGACGAATGTGCAGAAGACGAATGAACAGAGGTCGAAAGAACGGGGGACGAATGGATAGAGGAGGAACGGATAGACGACGAATGGACGGAGGACGAATGGACGGAGGAAGAATGGATGGAGAACGAATGGACAGAGGGCGAATGAACAGAGGACGAATAGACAGAGAACCAATGGACAGAAGATGAAAGGACAGGGATGAATGAACAGAGGATGAATGAACAGAGGACGAATGGACAGGGGGCGAATGGACAGAGAACCAATGGACAGAGGATGAATGAACAGAGGATGAATGGACAGAGGATGAATGGGCAGAGGACGTATGAATAGAGGACGAATGGACAGAGGACGAATGAACAGAGGACAAACGGACGGAGAACGAATGGACGGAGGACAAATAGACGGAGGACGAATGGACGTAGAACGAATGGACGGAGGTCGAATGGACGGAGGTCGAATGGACGGAGGTCGAATGGACGGAGGTCGAATGGACGGAGGTCGAATGGACGGAGGTCGAATGGACGGAGAAAGAGTGGACAGTGGACGAAGGACGAATGGACGGAGGGCGAATGAACAGCGGAAGAATGGATAGTGGACGAATGGACAGAGAACCAATGGACAGAGTTTGAATGGACAGAGAATGAATGGACAGAGGACGAATGGAGAAAAGACGAATGGACAGAGGTTGAATAGACAGAGAATGAATGGACAGAGGACGAATGAAATGAAGACGAACTCATCGCTAGATGAACTTCAAATGTCATAGTGATCAAGAATATATATATTTGCATGTATATACTTTATAGGGTCTTAAACGGGTGACATAAGAATTGCTGGATACAATGTAACGCTGTTGAGTGGCTTTACCTTAACAAAGTTCAGGCTTATAAAGGGTGATTTTTTTGAGGTTAGGATTTTCATGCATTAGTATTTGACAGATCACGTGGGATTTCAGACATGGTGTCAAAGAGAAAGATGCTCAGTATGCTTTGACATTTCATCATGAATAGACTTACTAACGAGCAACGCTTGCAAATCATTGAATTTTATTACCAAAATCAGTGTTCGGTTCGAAATGTGTTCATTCACCGTAACGTTGCGTCCAACAGCATCTTTGAAAAAATACGGTCCAATGATTCCACCAGCGTACAAACCACACCAAACAGTGCATTTTTCGGGATGCATGGGCAGTTCTTGAACGGCTTCTGGTTGCTCTTCACTCCAAATGCGGCAATTTTGCTTATTTACGTAGCCATTCAACCAGAAATGAGCCTCATCGCTGAACAAAATTTGTCAAAATTTGAACACATTTCGAACCGAACACTGATTTTGGTAATAAAATTCAATGATTTGCAAGCGTTGCTCGTTAGTAAGTCTATTCATGATGAAATGTCAAAGCATACTGAGCATCTTTCTCTTTGACAACATGTCTGAAATCCCACGTGATCTGTCAAATACTAATGCATGAAAATCCTAACCTCAAAAAAATCACCCTTTATGTTTTCCTTCTTCATCTCAACTGTGGACACTGACCTCCCCATGGTGTCCGAACTCTATACGGAAAAGGTACAGCATATACACTAAAAAATACAAGGCCAAGAGTACCGCCCTGCATGAAGTGCCTGAGATTGGGAGAGTCCTAATTACACCGAAATATAAGTCCTTATACTATAGCTGCTATATACGGACACTAGGAACTGTACCATGCTCGTCTTTAGACCTTTTCACCTGTGTGTTGGGTGTGTGTCCTATTACTGGAAGAGTTTGGGAGAGAACTTCATCAAAAGTTCATTCCTTACACTATAGCTGCCATAATACGAGACATGAACTTGGCTATGGATTAATATTTTTAGTCGGAAAGACAACGTAACGTGTATCCTCAACAAAACGATTTGGATATCTGACAAGGTCAAATATTTAGGAATGGTCTTGTTCAGGAAACTGAATTGGAAATGTCACGTTCAGGACAGATGTTGGGCACTATGTAGACAGGCCGTAGGCTCGAAATGGGACCTAAATCCGAGGAAAGGTGTGGAATAGACGGCGTAGGTGTATGTCCATGGTGGCATGGGGAATGGATATGAGGCATGGCCGCATGCTATATACGGTGCGACTGCTTATATTCCTGAAAAGTCCTTTTTTATTTGACAAAACGAAGCACATTGTTTTTAGCGGAGGCATAAACTCTACCATCTGTGAAAATCGGTTCAGCCGCCTTTGAGTCTTTTCGTAACAAACAAAGCTCAATACTTTCATTTTTATATATCGTATGTTATTAATACGAACTCCTTTCTTATACTTCTTATTTCTCATAGAAATATATTAAAGAAGAGGGGCCAAAGTCATAGTTTAGTACTGATTTTTCTTTTGCTTTGGGACACCAACACGGATGGTGTTTCTAGTAATAAACATCAAACATGCAACCGGTATTTTTTTTTCTCTTTCATATTCATTTGTATATTGAATAGTTAAAAACAAATTTTCTTCACCCTCTTCTCATTCCTTGTGCATCATTTTTAGGTAGTCAGAGTCAATTGTATGAAAAACATACCCTATTAGAGCCCATTGACAGCCCATATGGGAAGAACAATGCTTTAAATTTCTTCACTTCAATGAGAAAAATCTACTACTTCCTGAAAGGAAATCCTTTTCAAGTGTCTTTTGTATTTGGTATTTGAATATGTGCTACATAGAATTTCCCATAAAGCATAAGGCTTCCATGTGTTCACAGTGGAGTTCAGCTGTTAAATATCAGCTCGAATGGAAAACAGCTGATGTGGTCAGCTCAAATTTTAAAGCAATTACTAAGTGATTCACTATAGGAAATTATGGCATTAGGTCGATATTCAAACTAACAGAAAGAGCAAGTGGATCTAAGAAAGATCTACACCCAAAAAAAAAGTGGAAGGGAAATAAACAATTTCATCTTGTTTAGCATTTTTGCATCAAACTTGCTCAACCGTGTCCGGTTCCGCTCCGCCTTCTTTTTCAATATAAGGAATACAATGTTTACTTTGAATTTTTATGCCTGGCAATTTAAATCTTTTTGTAAGATACCATGCTGCGAAAGTGTTATAATCGAACCACTCTATAACGAACTTTTCCATTAACGAATGGTTCTTTATAACGAATAAACATTGAAAACTCTACTTTTTTGAGTCGTTGTTACCTATTTTATCCTCTCTATAACGAACTTCTCTACAACGAATATCTCTCTGTAACAAATTATTTTTAAAGTGTAAATTGAAATTCTCACACAAACTAATCTGTCTATATACGAATTTTTATATTATATTATATTATTATATAACTATTTTTTTTATTGAAGTTCACACATAAAAATGTGGAACAAACGAAACTTCTTCAATGTTGATCATTAACGCACTTGCAGACAGCCACAAAACAAAAATTGCTGTAAAATACGTTAAATTGGCATTGACTATTACGCCTAGAAAAAAATATCAGATGAAAAAAGTTGTGAAGAGAGCGAACGACAGAAAAACAAGTAAAAAGGCGTTAAGTTCGGCCGCGCCGCACTTTGGATACCCACCACCTCGGGTATACATCTAAACCAATTTTCGTCATAATTCGGTGAAAATGCATAATTTATGCCTCCATAGTAGCTTTATCGAAATATGGTCCGATTTGGACCAAATTCGACACGGATATTGAGTGGTCTAATAAGTACAAGTCATTGTTCAATTTTGCAGAACAAAATATTGGCCTTTTTGGTAGCTATATTCAAATGTAGACCGATCTGAACCATATACGACACTCTTATGGGGCCAAGACTTTAATTAAGAGATCGGTCTATATGGCAGCTATATCCAAATTTGAACCGATCTCGGCCAAATTGAAGAAGGATGTCGAAGGCCCCAACGCAACTCACTGTTCCAAATTCTGGCGAAATCGGACAGTAAATGCGCCTTTTATGGGCCAAAAACCTTAAATCGAGGGATCGGTCTATATGGCAGCTATATTAAAATTTGGACCGATCGAGGACAAATTGGAGAAGGATGTTGAAGGGCCTAACAGAACTCAATCAACCAAATCTGGATCGATCTGAGCCAAATTAAAGAAGGATATTAACACAACTAACTGTCCCAAATTTCAGTAAAATCGGATAATAAATGTAGCTTTTGTAGGCCAAAGACCCTAAATAGACGGATCTAGGGGCTATATCAAGATATAGTCCGATGTAGACCATTTTCGAACTTAACCACTTATGGACAAAAAAAGGAACTGTGCAAAGTTTCAGCTCCACATCTCTATTTTAAAAGACTGTAGCGAGATTTTAACAGACAGACGGAAGAACAGACGGAAGGACAGACGGAAGGACAGACGGAAGAACAGACGGAAGGACAGACGGAAGGACAGACGGAAGAACAGACGGATGGACAGACGGAAGGACAGTCGGAAGGACAGACGGATGGACAGACGGAAGGACAGACGGATGGACAGATGGAAGGGCAGACGGAAGGGCAGACGGGCGGACTTGGCTAGATCGTCTTAGATTTTTACGCTGATCAAGAATATATATACTTTATAGAGTCGAAAATGGATATTTCTTTGTGTTGCAAACGGAATGACAAAATGAATATACCCCCATCCTTCGGTGTTGGGTATAAAAATTGCAAAATTTAAAGGTCAATTTATTAAAAGAAAGTGTCATATTACATCCAAAGCTGATGAAGGTCCTAAAAAAGAAGGAATATCGGCGATAACACTCTCAAAATAAAAAGAAAACAAAAACACCATCCGAGATCTCTTGCATCCGGTAAATATCAGAACGTTAGGATGTCTGATTATTCAGATGCTTTACAGAATTGATATGCTATTGGAGCTATATTAGGTTATGGAACGATTTAGGGCATACTTGGTTTGGATGTGGGGACCATAGTAGTCATTATGCAAAATTTCGGACAAAACACATAGGAATTGCGCCTCATAGGGGCTCAAGGAGTAAAATATATTGAAGGCAATGCAAAATTTTAGCCAAATCAGAAAAGAACTGCGACCTCTGGAGGCTCAAGAAGTGCAATCGGGAGATCGACCGATGTAGAACTTAATTGGCATAGTTTTTGGAGTTCATAGAAAAAGTCGGACTTAAACTGCGGTTTCTAAGGGCTCGGTTTATATGGGAGCTATATCAGGTTTGAGACCAATTTGGACAGTACTTGGCAAAGTTGTTAGAAGTTGTAAGGGAACACCAATCGGACAAACTTTGCGACTTGTAAGGGATCACGAAGTCAAATCGGGAGATCGGTTTATATAGGGGCTATATCAGATTATAGACCGATTTTAACCAAATTTGGCACAGTTCTTGGAAGTCGTAACGGAACATGGGACATAAATTGGGGCTTTTAAGGGCTCATGAAGTCAAATATGGAGATTGGTTTATATGAGAGCTATATCAGGTTATTGACCGATTTGTATCGTACTTGGCACGTTTCTCGGAAGTTATAATAAAAAGCCATGTGCAAAATTTCAGCCAAATCGAACGAAAATTGGGGCTTTCGGGGGGTCAAAAAGTCAAATCAGGAGATTGATTTATATGGGAGCTATAAGCAAATCTGAACCGATATGGCCCAATTGCAATCCCCAACGATCTACATCAATATAAAGCATCTGTGCAAAATTTCAAGCGGCTTGCTCTACGCGTTCGACCGCCATCGTGATTTTGACGGACGGACATGGCTAGTTCGACTCAGAATGTTGAGAAGATCAATATTTCGAGGTGTTACAAAAGGAATGACTTGATAAGTATACCATCATTCTATGATGGTGAGTATAAAGAAACAAAACGACAAACAAACACAATTTGATTTTTATACTATGCACCACCACTGTGGTTCAAGGTATTATAACTCTGTGCATTTGTTTGTAACGCTATGAAGGAGAAAAACTAGAACCATAGGTGTATCGATCGGCTTAGAATCACTTCCTTATTCGATTTAGCTATGTCCGTCTGTCAGTCTGTCCATGTATTCTTGTAATCAAGGTACAGGTCGCATTCGTTTTCCGATTTTCATAAAAATTTGCACTAGCCACCTTTTTGTTCCACGGACGAACGCTATTGATTTTGAAAATCGGTCCAGATTTAGATATAGCTCCCATATATATATATATTTCACCCGATATGGTTATATATTTACAATATATAGGTCGAGATTTTTTATTTTACTTCCCAATACGTGTGCAAAATTTCATCAAAATCGAATCGAATCAACAAAGAGATGGTTGGTGTTGATTTGTCCTTTTCGGGTCTTTTCCAGGATTTGGCGCAGTGCGAATATATGGTTCAGGGTGGATTTACCAGGTCTAAACGCGCATTGATAGGGCCAAATTATCTCATTGACTTTAGGTTTTAATCTTTCACACAGTACGCTCGAGAGTATCTTGTATGCGATGGGGAGGAGACTAATTCCTCTGTAGTTGGCACATTCCGTCTTGTCTCCTTTCTTGTGTACGAGACTTAGTATGCCGAGGTTCCAATCATCGGGTATGCGTTCTTCTACGCTGATTCATACGCCTTATCAGCGTGTCACCTTCGGTCTAAAATAGTTCAGCGGGTAACCCGTCGGCTCCTGCTGCCTTGTTGCTCTTTACTCACTGGTACTTGGACCTCATTCTGACTAGGAGGTAAACATTGTATACCATCATCAATGGTTGGTTCTGCGGTATCCTCTTCGCCACCAACATCGGACACTAGCAGTTGGGTAAAATGTTCTTTCCATATACTCAGCATGTTGTCTGTGTCAGTTGCCAGATTTCCTTCTTTGTCTCTGCAGGAGGATGTGCCTGCACCAAAGCCATCGGTTTGATGTTTAATTCTTTGGTAGAATTTCCGGATTTCATTCTGACTCCTGTACATCTCAATTCGCTCACACTCACGTCTTTCCATTTCCTTTTTCTTTCTGCGGAATAGACGTTTCTCCTCTCTACTCTGAATACCGTTTTATTCAATTTTTGTATCATATCATCAGAAATTTTGTTTTCTTTCAGTGAATATTGTCACCTGGTAGATTTTACCAATCGCGATTGCATTATATTGTATGACTACAGCTTTTTCAATTTTTTCTCAATAAATCAAAATCCATATTGGATTCCACTAAAATTTGTTACCCCCTTACCCAATAATTTCTTTTAGTGTATGGATTTCCTTTGGACAGATTTGAGGAAAAACCTTTCTCCTCACTGCTTTGGAAAATTAGATCTTTGCATGGGTAAAGCACATTAAATGAAATATAACATAATTATGAGTGGCAGATGAACGCTTCGTAAAAAATTGTCTGCCTGAATGTCAATTGGAGTAGGATTTGGGCGGTTTATCAACGTGTGTCTGTTTGTGTGTGTGTGTGTGTGTGTGTGTGTGTGTGCATGTTAAACATATGAAGGCAAGGCCTTAATTATTAATGCGCACACATATACAAACACACTCCTATGGCCATATAGACACTACGACATAAAATTAATCTCAGTTTACTAATTGTTTCCGTTCCATTTAACGGGAGCAAGAGGGTAAAACATTTTAAACATTCACACACACAGACATACACACACAAACTAACACAAACCTCCACCACTACAATAGGAGAAAATCAGAATACTTAAAAGAACCATAGGATATGCTTGATGAAGCCAAGGTTGTGCTCTACTGTCATTAACTCAATGGGAAAGTGATTAGAAGACAATACAGGCGTCTGGTGATTAAAGCCATTCGAAGTTTGTTTCTTCAAATAAGTGGTGGGAGGCTACTAAACATCTTTTTAAAGTAAAAAATTCCCCTTTAATAAAAAAAAGCTATGTGGTCTGCTGGCTTATGGAAATATGTTCCATGAATTTACACATATATATGGAAAAATATTGGAAAAAATATTTGTCCCATTTTTATATCATCCACCTTAGAAAGGGAAATTTTCTAACTGTCATTCAGTTTGTAACTCATCAAAATATTGATCTGAGACCGTATAAAGTATATTCGATATATGTATTCTTAATCCCTGATTCAGCTATGTCCGTCTTTCTCTAGAAAGCTTATTTTCGTATTCCTTTTCGAAACTGTCCTGGAAAAGTAATACGAAGGATAGGTGCTGAAAGGCAATGTGCGATTCAACTCCTGCAGATTGGTGGTTCAGGAGCATACCATAAACAGTGGCAGAAAGGAAGGATTAGGTTCGCAGACAATAATTTATTTACAGATCGTTCGAAAATGGAGAACGGGACTGGATTTGTTGTCTACTGTGTCTTGAGCTCGGTATTGACGTCTCTGTGTGCATGTGAAATGAGAGCAGCATTTTCCAAGCAGAAGTCTTGGCAACAGCAAGAACAGCCGAGATCGTTTTGGAGATGAAGGCCGACTGAAGGAATATCTGTTTAATCAGTGACAGCCAGGCGCCACTGAGGGCTATCGCTGGTACGTGTTGGTGTTGGACCGATGTAGAGATAGTGTATTGTGGCTACAAGGGAGCCATTACTTATCTCTGTGCTGGGTATCAAGGCAAAAGGACAAAGCAGAAAACGAGGAAGCATATATGCTAGCAAGGCAAGGGGCGAATCTGCCAATGGTGTCGGTAACAGACGTGTAACCACCTCACTCAGGAATCTTCGAAAAGCTTGAGTTGCGATATACGGACAGATGGTTAATTTGCTGGAATGACACGATGTGATGCTTTGGAATGACCGATCGAAACGTAATGTTTTGCAAACTATTGTCATTGAACAAAATGGCCAGTGGGGGTTATCCCCTCCTAATGCTGGCGGCATTTGTGAGGAACTACGGCATTTGAAAAAATGGTATGGCAGCCATGTAAACACTTCCCCCAAAGAGGTGTCGCACTGCGGCACGCCGTTCGGCTATAAAAAGGAGGCCCGAAGTGCGTGGCATGACATCATGTTGACCTCAGTTCATGGACACGTCGGTGTTCTGAGAAATGAAAGAGCAGACGCGTATGCCAGAAAGGGCTCCTCCACGGCACACCTTTTGTCGAACTACTAAACATAGTAGTGGAGATGGCGAGTGCGGGAGTGGTGGCGAGTTCGGAATCTGCTAATGGACGTCGGATTGCCATAACACTCTGACCTCCTGTCGACTGAAACAGGACGAAGGAATTACTGGTCCTTGATAAGGGATCACTGAGCAGAATAACAGCAGTCATGAGCGGGCACTGCGCGATAGGCCATATAGTCGTGCGCATGGAAGTCCCGCACAACGACTACTGTGGACGTTTTCTTTATGAGAATGAGGAGAAGACGATCGAAGCTCTTCTCTGCTCATGCATGGGTCTACAGGGACACAGGCGTTCCATCCTAGAGAGGTGGGTTTTTTCTGATCACGGCGATCTGCAAATGTATCTCTTGGCCACTACGTTGGCTGCAAAGGATATCCGGAGGATGGACTTACCACTTTCGAAACTCGGGATATATGTGGACAGTATGGCGTTCCTCAAGCACTTGAATTCAGGGACGGTGAGGTCGAAGTGTGTGGTCTGGGTTTGGATACGTCAGTGTTCTGGAAAATGATGGGGCGCACGAGTATGCCTGAAAAGGCTCCTCTACGCCCTATAGAGGATTATCAGTTTATATGGGAGCTATATAGCGTTTTGGTCCAATTCGGACCGTACTTGGCTTGGATGTTCGAGACCATTGTAGATGCCATTGTGCAAAATTTCAGCCACATGGAAAAGGAATTGCGCCCTATAGGGACTCAAGAAGTAAAATCGGGAGATCGGTTTATATGGGAGCTATATCTGGTAAGGTATCGATTTAGACCTTGTTTGACACGTATCTTAGAAGTCATGGAATAAGTTACCGTGCAAAATTTCAGCCAAATTGGGTAAGAATTTCACACTCTAGAGGCTCAGGAAGTGTAATCGGGAAATCGGTTTATATGGGAGCTATATCAGGTTTTAGACCGATTTGAACCATGCTTGGCGAGTATATTACAGCTCATAGAAAAACGCACTATTTAAAATTTCAGCAAAATCGGATAGGAATTACGCGCTCTAGAGGCTCAAGAAATGAAATCGTGATATCGGTTTAAATAGGATCTATATCAGGTTATGGACTGATTCAGACCATATTTGGCACGCATGTTGAAGGTCATGGGAAAAGTCGTTGTGCGAAATTACAGTCAAATCATACAAATACTGCGATTCAAGCCGTACTTTGCAACTATCTTAGAGGTCATAGGAGTAGTCACTGTGCAAAATTTCAGCCAATCGAAAAAGAATTACTCCCTCTAGCTATACCCGTTTTGAACCGATTCGTCCATACTTAGCTTGGATGTTCGATACCAGAGAGCTATATCAGTTTTTAGACCGATTTGAACCATACTTGGCACATATGTTACAGCTAAATCGGATAAAAATTATGCGCTCTTGAGGCTCAAGAAATAAAATCGGGAGATCGGTGTAGATGGAAGCTATATTAGATTTTAGAGAGACTTGGAACATACTTGGCACATATGGCAGAGGTCACAGAAAAATTCACTGTGCGAAATTTCAGCCAAATCGAATAAGAATTTCGTTCTCTCGAGGCTCAAGAAATAAAATCGGTTTATATGGAAGCTGCCAGGTTTTAGACCGATTTGAAGCATACTTATGGTAGACGTCATAGAAAAAGTCACTGAGCAAACTTTCAGCCAATTGGGATAAAAATTACGTCAAAGAGAGGTTCAGGATATAAAATCAAGAGATCGATTTACAAGGGAGCCATATCAAATTCGGTACGTATGTTGTTAATGTTGGCATATCAGACAAAAACCGCGCCCTCTAGCGGCTCAAAAAGTATAATCGGGAAACCGGTTTTTGTGGGAGCTATATTAGGTTTTAAACTAATTTAAGCCATACTTTTCACGTATGTAAGAGGTCATAGGAGGCCACCGTAGCGCAGAGGTTAGCGTGTCCGCCTATGACGCTGAACGGGTTTCCCCTTCTATTGCGGGTAACATTTGTTAGGTACTATGCTATGGAAAACTGCTCACCAAAGAGGTGTCGCACTGCGGCACGCCGTTCGGACTCGGCTATAAAATGGAGGCCCCTTATCATTTAGCTTAAACTTGAATCGGATTGCACTCACTAATATGTGAGAAGTTTGCCCCTGTTCCTTAGTGGAATGTTCATGGGCAAAATTTGCAACTTGCAAGAGGTTATTGAAAAATACACTGTGCAAAATTTTATTCAAACTGTGCAAAATTACGTTCTCTAGAGGCTTCAAATGTACAATCGGGCTATCGGTATATATGGGAGCTATATCACGTTTTGGACCATACTAGGCATATCTATTGAATGTCATAGAAAAAGTATTAGTAAAGTTTTTCAGCCAAAACGTATAAGAACTGCGCTCTCTGTATCCAAGTTCTACAAAAATAACGCCCTTTAGCGGCTTAAGATTTATAATCGGGCAATCGGTATATATGGGAGCTATATCACATTTTGGACCGATTCCGACCATTCTAGGCACATCTGTTGGATGTTATATTTAGAAATCATCATAGTACAAATGTTCAGCCAAAAGGGATAAGAATTGCGCTCTCTGGATCCAAATTTTACAAAAATAACGCCATCTAGCGGCTTAAGATTTATAATCGGTCAATCTGTATAGATGGAAGCTGTAACACGTTTTGAACCGATTCGGACCATACTAGGCACATCTGTTGAATGCCATAGATATGGTCATAGTACAAATTCTCAGCCAAAACGGATAAGAGATCGGTTCTTATGGGAGCTATATCTTAATATGAACCGATATGGCCCATTTACAATCCCAGCCGACCTACACTAAGAGAAAGTATTTGTGCAAAATTGTGTTTTACTCCTTCGAAAATAAGCGTGCGTTCCATAGACAGAAAGACAGGCAGAAAGACAGATAGACGGACGGACATGGCTTAGTCGACTCAGAATATGAAGACGATCAAGAATATACTTTGTTGGGTCTCAGATCAATATTTCGATGTGTTACCAATGGAATGACGAAATTAGTATACCCTCATCCTATGGTGGAAGAAATAAAAAGAAAACAAAATTAGTGGTCTAGGCGGTGAATATTGAGTTTTAAGCCTCTAGAGGTCACAATTATAATCCGATTTGATTTAAACTTTGCACGTGGTGTTTTCCTATGACTTTCATTATCATTGCTAAGTTTGATCTAAATCGGTCTATGACATGGTATAGCTCCCGTACAAATATGTCCCGATTTAACTACATAAGCCTCTAGAGGGCACATTTATTATCCCATTTGGCTGAAAATTTGCACGTGGTGTGTTGCTATGACTTCCAATAATGGTCCAAATGGGTCCATAACCTGGTATAGCTCCAACATAAACCGATCTCCCGATTTGACTTCTCGAACCTTTAGAGGGCGTAATTATTATTCCATTTGGCTGAAATTGTATATGTGGTGTTTTGTTATCGGTTAATACCTCCATTATTATGTGATTTGGTTGAAATTGTGCACGTAGTGCTTTGCGATGACTTTCAACATCCATGCTTAGTTTGATATAAATCGGTCTATAATTTGGTAGAGCTTCTATATAAACCGATCTCTCCCTTTTGACTTTTTAAGCCTCTAGAGGGTGCAATTTTAATCCAATTAGGCTAAAAATTCTTGTGGTGTTTTGTTATGATTTCCAACATCTATGCTAGTTTAGCATTGCTGAAGACCTCACAAATTTCGCCTGGATTAGTAACCAATCAATACAGACGTGATAAAATTCCAACCTGGCCATCAGTCCCAAAAACAGTTTTCAAGGCTTGACAGAGTCTTAAACCATTTTTTGTGCTGTTTGATCCAGTTCGAAATTCAAAAGCAAGAACATCTCCCCCATAACCTAACCAACATCTGTTTTGAGATTGTCTTATTCCAAGCAGAGGGTATTTAAGAAACGGCCCAAATATATTTACGACCGTTTTACTTGTTGCTTGTCGTTTGGTTCGCACAAACCCTGACCTCCTGCAATGTTTTTGTCTCATATTTTTTTTTGGGTTTTTTTTTTTTTTGCAAAATTAATTACACTGAGGCAGGCAAATAAATAACCATATGCTGCTTAGTGGTATTGTTCTGACTGAGTGGTCTTACATGTGACACATGCAGCATACACCAAATATCACCTCCCTAAGTTTGTCAATTTTGTATGAAACCCCATCATCACCCATGTGCCCGAAAAAAAAAACAACGAAACATGAAATCTCCCCCTCAGCCACAGAGAAGAAGAGAGAGTGAGAGAGAGAATGTAGAGACTACACGTCATGTCTTTGGTACCGCAGGCAATGAAGAGCTCCTCCTAAGAAAGACCCAACACGTTTCCAATGAAACCCAAGAAAAACACTGTGATCTCCCAGGCAATTTTATGTTGTTGCTCTGTTGCCATGGTTTGCTGTTGTCCATGTCGACGAGCATTCCTTGCATGTGGCATCATTCCCAATGAGTGTTAAATGAAACTAAAAATCGAATCGAAGCGAAATGAAATACGAAATCCCCCTCTGGACCGAGAGAAAAACAAAAACAACATGAATTGAAGTTGAAAGGATATCATAAATTATGTTCGCTCAGAAAAACACTTGAAGCCCAATAATGCTCATTGCCATCGTTGTGTGCATTGAAGGGGGTAGGCCCATAACAACAAGTTGCTCTTCCATCATGGTGTTATATTGCCTGTTGAGAACTCTGTCTGGCTACTGGAATCGTGCTGCTGGGAGGTCACACTATTGGGGTGGCCAATGAATTTGTGAATGAATTGAATTCGAAATAGACCACATGCATGGCCAGAGGAAAATAAAGGAAATTATGAAAGAAAACTTAACAAACCAACCAGTAAAAGCGAGTTAATTTCCGCAAGGTCTTATATACTGTCCACCATGCATTGTGTTTGATTTTAAAGGAAGAAACCAAACTTAGTGTACTTGGAAATTTTTGCAACCGCAAGGTGCTTAATAAAGTCAAATTAGAAAAACGGTCCATGTGGGAGTGATATCAGTTTATGAACCTCAGGTACTGGTAGTCAACTACAAAATTTCGGCCAAATCGGTAAACAATTGCTTTCTCTAAAAGCTCACGAAGTCATATCGGGGTATCGGTTAACGTGGGGACTAAATCTGGTTTTTGACCCATTCAGACCAAACTCAGCACTACGGTGGGATATGTCCAAAGGAATCTGGGTCTAAGTCGAGTAGGTCTGGCTGGACAGTTAAACAGGTGACGTGTATCGTGTGGTCCCAGGTCACAATCGGGGATTACATCTTGCACATTGACATCAATCCTTGCTCTGTAGCAATTGAGGCGGCTGCATCTGCCGGAACGTAGTTAAGCCAGAACTACTCTGGTTTGCCGGAGGAGGTCAATTTTTTCAGGTGCAATGGGAGTCGGTCGTTCTCCAAGGGCAACATTCACCCGGTAGCTATACACCGCATCTGCTACCGTGTCTGCATGAATGTTATCCAGGCCCACTTGATCTAGCGGTTCCCTCTTGTAGCACTGAACCTCTCGCTCTTGATCATGAAGATCCGCCTTAAGTTCTCGAAGTCATATCGGGGGATCGGTCTACATGGGTGCTAAATCTGGTTTTGGATCCATTCTGACCAAACTCAGCACCGATGCTGCAGGTCATAGCAGAACACACCGTCCCTGAACCCTGCGAATAAGATGGGGTATGTCCAGAACGATCTGGGTCTGAGTCGTGTGGCTTTGGCTGGGCAGTTAAAAGGGTGATGTGTATCGTGTGGTCCCAGGTCACAATCGGTACAAACATCCTGCACATTGGCATCAATCCTTGCACTGTAGGAGTCGAGGGTGTTGCATCTGCTTGATCGTAATTCAGCCAGAACTAATCTGGTTTGCCGGGAGAGGTCAATACTTTCAAGTGCAATGGTCGACTGTCATTCTCCAAGGACAACATTCACCCGGTAGCAATACACCGCATCTGCTACCGTGTTTGTATGAATGTTATCCCGGCCCGTTTGATCTAGAGGGTCTCTTTTGTAGCACTCAACCACTCGCTCTAGATCATGAAGATCCACCTTAAGCTCTCGGAGTCATATCAGGGGTCTAAACGGCAGCTAAATCTGGTTTTGGACCAATTCCGACCAAACTCAGCACTGTCGCTGGAAGTTATAGCAGAACTACACGTCCAGGAACTCTGCGACTAAGATGACATATGTCCAGAGAGATCTTGTACTGAGTCTAGTGGGTCTGGCTCGACAGTTAAACAGGTGACGTGTATCGTGTGGTCCCAGGTCACAATCGGGGCATACATCTTGCACATTGACATCAATCCTTGCTCTGTAGGAGTTGAGGCAGCTGCATCTGCCGGAACGTAGTTAAGCCAGAACTACTCTGGTTTGCCGGAGGAGGTCAATTTTTTCAGGTGCAATGGGAGTCGGTTGTTCTCCAAGGACAACATTCAGCCGGCAGCTATACACCGCATCTGCTACCGTGTCTGCATGAATGTTATCCAGGCCCACTTGATCTAGCGGTTCCCTCTTGTGGCACTGAACCTCTCGCTCTTGATCATGAAGATCCGCCTTAAGTTCTCGAAGTCATATCGGGGGATCGGCCTACATGGGTTCTAAATCTAGTTTTGGACCAATTCAGACCAAACTCAGCACTAACGCTGCAAGTTTTAGCTGAACACTACGTCCAGGAACTCTGCAACTAAGATGGGATATAACCAGAGGGATCTGGGTCTGAGTCGAGTGGGTCTGACTCGACAGTTAAACAGGTGACGGGTATCGTGTGGTCCCAGGTCACAATCGGTACAAACATTCTGCACATTGGCATCAACCCTTGTTCCCTAGGAGTCGAGGGTATTGCATCTGCATGATCGTAATTGAACCTGAACTACACTGGTTTGCCGGTTAAGGTCAATTTCTTCAGGTGCAATGAGAGTCGGTCGTTCTCCAAGGACAACATTCACCCGGTAGCAATACACCACATCTGCTACCGTATCTGTATGAATGTTATCCCGACCCGCTTGATCTAGAGGTTCTCTTTTGTAGCACTGAACCACTCGCTCTAGATCATAAAGATCCACCTTAAGTTCTCGAAGTCATATTGGGAGATCGGTCTACATGGGAACTAAATCTGGTTTTGGACCAATTCCGACCAAACTCAGCACTGACGCTGGAAGTTATAGCAGAACAACACGTCCAGGAACTCTGCGACTAAGATGAGATATGTCCAAAAAGATCTTGGACTGAGTCGAATGGGTCTGGTTCGACAGTTAAACAGGTGACGTGTATCGTGTTGACCCAGATCACAATCGGGACATACATCTTGCACATTGACATCAATCCTTGTTCTATAGGAGTTGAGGCGGATGCATCTCCCGGATCGTAATTGAGCCAAAACTAATCTGGTTTGCTGGGTTAGATCAATACATTCAGGTGCAATGAGAGTCGGTCATTCTCCAAGGACAACATTCACCCGGTAGTTAAACACCGCATCTGCTACCATGTCTGTCTGAATGATCTTCCGGCCCGCTTGATCTTGAGGTTCTTTTTGTAGCACCGAACCTCTCGCTCTAGATCATGAAGATCCGCCTTAGTGTCCAACATCTGTGAGCCTTCTAAGTACGTTCCTGAATGTGACACTTCCAATTCAGTTTCCTGTCCAAGATCACACCTAAGTATTTGACCTTGTCAGATATCGAAATCGTCTTATTGAGTAAACGTGGTGCGTTAAATTCGCCCACCTTCGTCTTCCTCGTGAATAGGCATATTTCAGTCTTCTCTGGATTAAGATTGAGACCTCTGGGTCTAGCCCAGCCATAGGCCACATGCAAGACCCTTTCGGCCCTTCTGCATAGCTTGTTCGGATCCTTACCTCTTAGAGGTATTATATCATCGTCTGCAAACGGGTTCAAATACCTCCTCAGTCAGCATCCGTAATAGGTCATTTATGGTGGTCACCCATAGGAGTGGCGATAAAAGGCCCCCTTGTGGCGTACCCTGTGCCACTTTCTCCCTTATATTTATGGCATGGGAGACACAATTTATGCACCTGTTCCTTAGCATATGGTTTATCCAGTCTCTAAGGACCGGGTCCACCCGAAACTGGTCTAAGGATTGAATCAGTGTGTCGCTCCGCACATTGTAAAAAGCCCCCTCGATGTCAATGCATACCTCCAGTCTGTACGTTTTGGCATCGAAGGATTCTTCTATTTTATGCACAACCTCGTGCAGGGTCTACAGTCTCCACCGACCTTCACTTGACATAGCCATGCTGTTTGTTTTTGAGCAGTTCGCTAGATGTCATACTCTTTATCATGGTGTCCACAATACGTTCTATGGTTTTGAGTAGAAAGGAAGTAAGGCTTATGGGTCTGTGGGCCTTTGGTGTCACATAACTTGCCTTGCTGGGCTTAGGTATAAACACCACCCTTGCCTCCTGCCAGGCATTCGGAGTATATGAAAGTCCTAGGCACGCTGTGAAAATTTTGGCCAGACGAGGCATCAGGTCCGGGTGACTTAAATGGCTTGAAGTTCCTCAAGGATTCCTTCACCATAACGTCCGTTATTATAAACCTACGACCTATTGGGTTGCCCAAAAAGTAATTGCGGATTTTTTAAAAGAAAGTAAATGCATTTTTAATAAAACTTAGAATGAACTTGAATCAAATATACTTTTTTTACACTTTTATCCAAAGCAAGCTAAAAGTAACAGCTGATAACTGACAGAAGAAAGAACGCAATTACAGAGTCACAAGCTGTAAAAAAAATTTGTCAACGCCGACTATATGAAAAATCCGCAATTACTTTTTGGGCGACCCCAAAACATCATTATTCCAAGATTCCGGTGTCTCCGTGAGTGCCGTCGTATCCTGTGGAAAGTGGGTTTTCTTCAAAAGCCTCAACATGTACTCTGTTGTGTCTGCTCTCACTCTCATATTGTCTACTAAAGTTTCAGTTTGGACATGGGTTGTTGAGAGAAACTTGTTTATCTTGGCGACGTCATTAAAACTATCGACCTGTTCGGAAAAAAGCTTCCAGGAGGCACGTTTCGCCACTCTGGTAATTGTATTCCTTGAGCCGTGTGTAATACACATCCCAATAAACTTCCGCTTTTTTACGACGTGCTCTGTTAAAAAGTCTGCGAACCTCTTTCCCAATATTTTGAATCTCCCCGGTCATCCAGGGTTTCTCTTGGGCTGATTTCCTTTCCCGAAGAGGACAACTATCTTCCAAGGATCCCACCAGTGCAATCGTAATCCTGTTGACATTTTCGTCAATATCTTCTATACTTGGACAATCTAAATTATCTTGCCCAAGTCTTCTTCTGAGTAGCCTTCTGAATTTTGTCCAGTTGGTTTCCAACTTATTCCGGAAGCTTATCGGATTCGGCGCTGTAGTAACTACAGTTTTTTTTCCTTAGTCGTTCCACCTTCCACCCATTCACAAATGTAACTGTCTTTCACAGAGACACCAAACTATTTTTCCCAGTATTGAATGAGAAAATCATATGTCAAACGTATGGTGGTCAAATAAAATATTCATTTTACTCATAGAACGAAATCATTTATGTATTTCTATCACTCTCCCTCTCTCGCTCTTTAGTTGTTGTATCGTGATAATGGTAATAATAACACAAAATAATATTCCTAATGTATTATTCGAGTGGGATGATTGAATGACTGACTGACCACTTATGTTGAGGCTTCCCATAAAATATGTATGGTCAAACGAATTTGACAACGCCTGAAAAACCTTCAAGTGGTCCCTCTCTCCTCTCTCTCTCTCTCCCTCTCTCTCTCTTTCTCAAAAAGGTAAAATGGGGAAGTGAAACAAGGTTGACCACAAAATAATACAGTTAAATGAAATCAATTGATTTGAAGGAACTGAGGGTTTTGACATGCCACAGTTCAATATATTTATTCACACACACACACAAACACACATATTTACAGCCATACATCTTAATAAGGAACAAGGCGAAGCTACTCCATCACCGAAAATATGATGCCACATTGGAAAGGACCAACTTTTTATGAACAGAAGTTTGGTATACATATTTAAGATGGGCGGCCGTTCACCTCCAAAGCCCGCCAAATGGAAATTTAAACCAATAATCACAATATTAGGCTCAAATGAAAGGTATTTGATACTATTGCTCGAATCTGATACATGGGGTCTACCTCACCCCCAAAAACTCCCCCATTCCGGAGATATTTACTCACCATAGCAATATAAGGCTCAAATGAAAGGTTTTTTGGGAGTAGAGCACCAATATGATATTCACATTGGGGCGCAATATCTGAAAATCCGTATCACCATCCCTAAACAGGACTTATTTATTGACCGTCCCTCTATAGGACTCATATAAAATAAGAGAGTGAAAGATGGCGCAGGGGAGCGGGCCCTGTCCAGCAGTCAAAAACGGCTGAACCGATTACCTAGAAATGTTCACAGATTGTGTAGGCTGGTCTGGAAGGACGCATAGGCTATATAATTTTTTGATATCGGAAGGGGGACGGACCCTCCCCCTTACCCCAAAAATAAAACTGTACCGATCGGGACAATATCGGACTTAAATGAAAGGTATTCAGGAGGAGAGTACGAACTTCATGTTAAAAACTGGGTCCAAGTAACTGGGGAGCGGCCCCAACCTCCTAAAATAGGTTTCTTGGACGATCATGACAATATGGGACTCAAATGAAAGGTATTCGGGAGTAGATTGCGGAAAAGTATTCGGGAGTAGACTACAAATCTGACATACAAAATCAGATTTGGGACTCGGTTTGTTTGTTTGTTCCGTAGACTCAAAAATGGCTGAACCGATTATTTTAAAATTCTCACAGATTGTGTAGGCTGGTCTCGAAAGAAATATTGGTTATATATCGGATGGGGGCAGACCCTCCCCCATACCCCAACAACAACACCCAAGATCAAAAGTTGGCCGATAGGCACAATGTGGGTATCAAATAAAAGGTATTAGAGACAAATGTCGTATTAAAATTTTGAATCAAAGTACGCCAAACTCTTCAAAACTCTTCTAAACAGATATATTTGACGTTCATGTCAATATGGGACTGAAATAAAAAGTATTTGGCAGTAGATTACAAATATGGCATATTAAATTAGGCCCAAGTAATGGAAGGACGCTCCACCCCCAAATATTCCCAAATGGGCAAATTAGTCTACCATGGCTATATAGGACTGAAATTAAAGGTATTTGGGAGTAGATTACGAATTAAAATTTGCTTTCAGGTCTAGATGGCGCTTTTTATCCTAAAGATACGTCAAAAGATTCATTGACCCATAATGACAACATGGGGCTTAAATGAAAGATATTTGACAGTTGGAAACGAATCTGAAGTGATGGGGGACACGCCGTAAACCACCCCCTTAAATGAACTTCATTTTCCTGCTATGGCAATACTGAGCTCAAATCAACGGCATTTAGGAGTAAAGAACAAATTTGATATCTATTTTCAAAGTGCCAGTGGGCGAAACACCCTCCAAACGGTTCACGTTTACCATCCATGGCAACATGTGGCTCAAATTAAAGGGATTTGGGAGTGAAGCACAAATTTAATATCGACATTTGAGTCGAAATGTCTGAGGTGTCATTCCTCCCCTAAAAAGCACTTCTCATTACCCTAATTTTTCTAAAAAAAAACCAGATTTCGCAGATTGGTAATGCGAATTTTTTCGAAATTTTTTGCACACTTACAGTCACCTAAAACAAAATATGATGATGAGTGTCGCAGTGCGACACCTTATTGGGGAGAATTTACATGACCATGAATGGCTTGGTGCCTCGAAATTTTCGCCAGCGTTAAGAGAGAATAACGACCGCTTTAAATTTTTTCGAACGGGGCCTCTTTTTTATAGCCCGGTCCGAATTGCGTGCCAAAGCGCCTCTGGGGGAGAAGTTTTTATATGACTGCCATACCATTTTTTCAAACGGTATAAATCCTCACATATGTCGCCAGCATTTTATCTGATGTTATCGCCGGGATTCGAACTCAGGCGTTCAGCGTCATAGGCGAACATGATAACCTCTGCGCTACGGTGCCCTCAAGGAAATTTTTCTAAAGACAGACCACTACAGACTTTATGCTAAAGGAAACCTTGAGAAGTTTGCAACCATTTAATTCACCCAGACCTGAATATTTGCGGCGTTATTGCCAAAGGAGGTAGATTACCTATCGGCCCATCATACCGCTATATTTACAGCGTGCCTAAAACTTGCAAATCCTTCGAAAGCCTCGCAGGTGACAAGGGTGTATTTATACCTAAGCCCGGCAAAGCAAGTTATGCGATAACAAAGGCCTGCAGACCTATAAGCCTTGTGGATACCATGACAAAGAGTAGGTTATCCAGCGAACGTAGACGAAAAACATTCGTATGTCATGAAAAGGCCGGTGGAGAATGCCCTACACGGGGTAGTGCAGAAAATTGAAGAATCCTTAGAAGCCAAGAAGTACACTTTGGCGGTAGGCAGTTTAACAATATGCGAACCGACACACTGATCCAATACTTAGACCAATTCCAGATGAACCGGATCCTTAGAGACTGGTTAAACCATATACTACAGAACAGGTGGAGAATTTGTGGGTCCATGACATAAAGATAACGGAAAAAGTGGCACAATGCACTCCCACAGGGGGACATTTTATCGCGACTTCTATGGGTAACCACCATAGATAACCTTATACGGATCCTGACTGAGGAGGGATTCGAGCCCTAAGCAGACGATGTTATAATACTTCTAAGGGGTAAGAATCCGAATCAGCTTTGCAGAAGGGCCAAAAGGGTCTTGGAGATGGCTTACGACTGGGTTAGGTCACATTATATGGTAGTAGTGTTCTACTCATATATTCAATTTCGGGACTTAGAAGCTGGGTGGCCACCTCGCACCCAAAATATCCCAGAAACCGGACAAGTATTTTGGGGTAGAGAACGAATTGGATATCCACAAATGGGAGGCCATGCCAACACCCCCATACTTTACTTATTTCCCAATCATGGCATTATAATGCTCCAAAGATTGTTAAAATAAAGTGGAAGGCGTAGCTGACCCGATTCACTAGCTTTCTCTAAAGACAAAATTTCCCTGAAATTTACTCTTAATACTTTAAAGCGCTCAACAAGCCGATTACTGGTTTAGGTGTATGTCCATAGTGGCATGGGGCGCATTAATATCCGCACCCTCTTTTTAACCTTACCTACTCTTAATACAAAATTTTTCTCAAATTTGCTCTACAGACAAAATTTCCATAATTATACCCACCAACATAGGATGGGGGTATACTAATCTTGTCATTCCGTTTCTAACACCTCGAAATATTGTTCTAGGACCCCATAAAAAAAATATATATTCTTGATCGTCTCGACATTCTGTGCCGAATTAGCCATGTCCGTCCGTCCGTCTGTCGAAATCACAATAGCGGTCGAACGCGTAAAGCTAGCCGCTTGAAATTTTGCACAGATATGCAAATGGGCCATATCGGTTGACTTCTTGAGCGCCAGGAAGCCGCAATTTTTGTCCGATTTGGCTGAAATTTTGCACATAGTGTTCCTTTATGACTTTCAACAACTGTGTCAAGTACGGTCCGAATTGGTCTATAAAATGATATAGCTCCCATATAAACCGATCTCCCGATTTAAATTCTTGAGCCCTTGGAAGCTGCAATTTTTGTCCGATTTGGTTGAAATTTTGCACATAGTGTTCTATTAAGATTTCCAACAACTGTGTCAAGTACAGTCCAAATCGGTCTTTAACCTAATATAGCTCCCATATAAACCGATCTCCCGATTTAAATTCTTGAGCCCTAGAAGGCCGCAATTTTTGTCCGATTTGGCTGAAATTTTGCAAATAGTATTCTATTATGACTTCCAACAACTACGTTAAGCTCGATCCAAATCGGTCTATAACCTGATACAGATCCCATATAAACCGATCTGCCGGTTTGACTTTTTGAGCCCCTGGAAGCCTCAATTTTCATCCGATTTAGCTGAAATTTTGCATGCGGTGTTCTGTTATGACTTCCAACAACTGCGCCAAGTACAGTCCAAATCGGTCAAGAACATGATTTAGCTCCCATATAAATCGATCTCCCGATTTGACGTCTTGCGCCCCTGGAAGCCTCAACTTTCATCCGATTTGGCTGAAATTTCGTAGATTGTGTTCTGTTATGACTTCTAATAACTGTGTTAAGTACAGCCCAAATCGGTTCATAACCTGATATAGCTCTCTTGAGCTCTTGGAAGCCTAAATGTATGTCCGATTTAGTTGAAACTTTGCATGTAGTGTTTTGTTATGACTTCCAACAACTGCGCCAAGTACGGTCCAAATCGGTCAAGAATATGATATAGCTCCCATATAAACCGATATCCCGATTTGACTTCTTGAGCCCTTGGAAGACTCCATTTTTATTCAATTTGGCTGAAATTTTGCACATTGCGTTCTCTTATGGCTCTCAAAAAATGTGCCAAGTACGGTCCAATCCGGGCTATATCCAGATGTAGCTCCCATATTTTAGCAGAATCCATGGTGGTGGATTCCCAAGTTTCGGCCCGACCGAACGTAGCACGCTTTTACATGTTTTGTTCTCTCAAAGCAATCAAAATTTTCACAGCTTTGTATTATTTGAATTTTAGTCCTTATGATGGTATACACAAATATCGTTCGATACCTATAAAAAATGTATAACAATGAAAACATCTCTCATCCTCTGTTGTCCGCCTTCACCCACATCAACTTCAATGACAAATCAATTACGATTTAATATTCAAAATTGTATTTCCTTTCATTTCCAAACATCCTATTTTTGTAATGGCAGGCTAAAAAGGTATCCCATTTCCAATAAAATACTTTGTTATCATTCACAAGCTCCTAGCAAACAGATCCCTACTCTCGTTCTACTATTTTTCTTTTACATATCATTTGTCATACACAAATATAATGTCTTTTTTTTTTGTTTGCTTTTTATTTCGCAGGATTTGTTTATGTAGCTGTCATTTGGCAAAAACACTGGCCAACTAATCTCTTTTGTTTTATTTCAAATACCAACCTGGATACGGATGTTGAAAAAAATCGAAGGTGCTCAGGGTTTTTACATCACAGCGGAAATTAGTGTGTGTAAGTAGAACATAAATGTTACATATATTCATAAACATACAGAATATTGACATGCTATGGCTCTGGTGTGCGTATGGGTGGGCTGAATTCCTTCCGATGAATTCTCTTTACAAAACTAACCGTCCGTTAAAGTACTTTCTGGTGCCACCCGGCTGGCAATGGCAAACGCATGATCCTGCAAGGATTTATGCCATTCAACTCTTCCAGTGCCTGAAACAAAAAATGAACCCAGTACCCGGTTTCTACTTTGACATAAAGTAGGGCAAGAAAGTGAAAGCTGAACTCCAAGGCGTCGATCTATTGACACCACCGACAGATGGCATCATTGCTAATGCCACCACCGACAGATGTCATCTTTCCTTATGCGATTTAACCATTTATCTTTATAACGTTCCTTAATTATTGGGTTGCCCAAAAAGTAATTGCGGATTTTTTAAAAGAAAGTAAATACATTTTTAATAAAACTTAGAATGAACTTTAATCAAATATACTTTTTTTACACTTTTTTTTTCAAAGCAAGCTAAAAGTAACAGCTGATAACTGACAGAAGAAAGAAAGTAATTACAGAGTCACAAGCTGTGAAAAAATTTGTCAACGCCGACTATATGAAAAATCCGCAATTATTTTTGGGCTACCCATACATGAAAAATTTTCGATATTAGTGTGTGCACGCCCAGTATTGACACATGGCCAAGGTTTACACCCGATCTCTCAAGCATGTCCGCTTTTCATTTCCTAAAATATCCTAATGTCCAGAAAACCATCATAAAGCCAGGTTATGATACATCTCTAGACATTTTGAAACCTCTCGGCAGTGACTCAACACTTTAGATGTTTTACTCGTGCCAATTAAAGCCTCCAATGATGTTTGAATATCGCTGTAGATGCAGATGTCAGATCGATCAATTCCTCTGGATAGCACTTCCTTCCTCTTATAGCAAAGACTTCTGCCTGGAAGATGCTGCAGTCATCACGCATTCGCAAAGAGGCGTTAATGTCAAGTGCAGTGCAATATATGCCACAACCGGTTCCATTCTCCATATTTGATCCATCTATAAATATATTAATTTGCGTAAACCTAATCCGGCGGATTAATTTCCGCACTCTCTTTTCAACCTAATCTAGTCCACGATTCACTATTTCCATTCCTAATTGTAACTCCGTCTGCAGATCGTTCAATGTGCTGTCTAGAATACAGGTATGTCTGATTGGACTTTTCCTAAGCAGGTTGAGCTGCAATAGTCTAAACAGTGTGTAAAGTTATTTTCAGCTGAGGTAGACCAGCAGTCGTCCAGGGTTTACCTTTTGAGGACCCACAAACCCTAAATAATAACACACTAAAACATTTCATTCGGGATACGCAATCTAGGCTTTATTGATAATATACTCCATTTATTGCAATTCACGATGGTGTTCTGATCTCTTAGATGCAGGGTGTGGATTGGTGCAAGTCAGTGTGGCGCTTCGGTCAGTAGGTGCGGGTTTCGGAAGATGAGCCACTGGGTTGGGTTGTTTCAGTATTTGCTAGATTCCTTCGGTATTCGGAAGGATCGAGACTATTAGGTTCTTGAACGGTTAGAATTTCGGCAGGTATTCGGTTAACTTCTGCCTGTGGGCTAATTCGGGGCTCGGGTCTGGCTTCGGGATATATATCGGGCAGCATCACTATGTTGACTAGGTGCTGTAAAGATAAGAGCAGAGTTAGGATGGAAGCGAACGAGTCGCGTTAGGAAGTGAACGAGCCACGTAAGGAAGCGAACGGATCGCATTAAGAAGCGAACGGATCGCTTTAAGAAGCGAACGAGTCGCGAAGGGAAGCGAACGAGTCACGCAGGGGAAGCGAACGTTTGTGTAGGGAAGCGAACGTTTGCGTAGTCATGCGGGGACGCGAGCAGATCGCGTTAGGAAGCGAATGGATCGCATTAATAAGCGAACGAGTCGCGTATGGAAGCGCACGAGTAGCTTAGGAAGCGAATGAGTCGCGTTAGGAAGCGAACGGATCGCGTTAGGAAGCGAACTAGTCGTGTTAGGGAGTGAACGAACTCCGTTAGGAAGCGAAAGCATCGAGTTAAGAAGCGAACGGATCGCGTTATGAAGCGAACGAGTCGCTTATGAAAGCGCACGAGTAGCATTAGGAAGCGAATGATTCGCGTTAGGAAGCGAACGGATCGCGTAAAGAGAGCGAACGGATCGCGTTATGAAGCGAACGAGATACGCAGGGAAGCGAACGATCGCGTTAGAAAGCGAACATTCGCGTAGGGAAGCGAACGGATCGCGTTATGAAGCGAACGAGATACGCAGGGAAGCGAACGATCGCGTTAGAAAGCGAACATTCGCGTAGGGAAGCGAACGGATCGCGTTAGGAAACGAACGAGTCACGTAAGAAAGCGGGCGGGTCCCTTTAGGAACCGAACAAGACGCATTTGAAAGCGCACTAGTTGCGTTAGGAAGCGAACGGATAGCGTTAGAAAGCGAACGAGTCGCGTAAGGAGGCGAACGAACCTTGTTAGGAAGCGAACGAGTTGCGTTAGGAAGCGAACGGATAGCGCAAAAAAGCGAACGGGTCCCGTTAGGAAGCGAACGGATAGCGCAAAAAAGCGAACGGGTCCCGTTAGGAACCGAACGAGTCGCATTAGAAAGCGAACTAGTTGCGTTAGTAAGCGAAGGGATAGCGTTAGGAAGCGAACGAGTCGCGTAAGGAGGCGAACGAACCTTATTAGGAAGCGAACGAGTTGCGTTAGGAAGCGAACGGATAGCGCAAAAAAGCGAACGGGTCCCGTTAGGAACCGAACGAGTCGCATTAGAAAGCGAACTAGTTGCGTTAGGAAGCGAACGGATCGCGTTAGGAAACGAACGAGTCACGTAAGAAAGCGGGCGGGTCCCTTTAGGAACCGAACAAGACGCATTTGAAAGCGCACTAGTTGCGTTAGGATACGAACGAACCGTGTTAGGAAGCGAACGAGTCGCGTTAGGAAGCGAACGAGTTGCGTTAGGAAGCAAACGAGTTGCGTTAGGAAGCAAACGGATAGCGTAAAAGGGCGACCGGGTCGCGTTAGGAACCGAACGAGTCGCGTTAGAAAGCGAACTAGTCGCGTAAGGAAGTTAGTCGATTTTTATGAGTCTATTTCGAATCGTTACAAGTGTTCTCTCTGCCGACTCCTTAATAAAAAATCGATTGACTGGATTGCCAACACAAGAACTTCCGATATAGTGTTAAGAAATTTACCCGTAACGATAATGAAAAAATCGTCTGCATATGCACACCAATCTGATCGGAATTGCATCAAATAAAAGAATTCATAGCAGCGGTGAAATGACAACGCCATGAGGAAGTACCCCTGTTGGCATTAACCCTTGCCGACGTTTGACCAATAATGGTCACTGTCTCTCTTTGCGAAAATATTCTCATTATCCAAACTATCACGTCATCATCCAAATCTGTCTCCCGTAACGCTCTCTATCGCAGACACTTGAACATTGTTAAGGGCTCCTTCAGTATTCAAAAATGCCGACAAAGTGAATTCCTTATAACCCAGTGTCCTCTCAAGGTTATGCACCACACTGCGTAGAAAAGAGTCCACTGTTCTGCCTTTAATTTAGACGTGCTGGCATCTGGAGAAGTGGGACCCCCCAAGTTTACTCCTGATGTGGAAATTCAAAGTAATCACCAAAGTCTGAACAAGGAAGGAGGAGAGACCGATCGGTCTGAAATCCTTGGTTCCACTATTTTGCAGATTCCCTGCCTTCGGTATAAAAATCACCTTAAACCTCCTCAAAGACCGAGTTATTTAGGCACATTCTGTACAAGGCCTTAACAACACAATGAATCTTACCGATAGGCACTCGTAGGCCTCTTGCCAGATTTTCGGGTAAATGCCGTCAGGTGCGGGTGACTTCTAAGGTCCGATCGAGTGTTAAGCCCAACGGACACTTTCATAAGTAAAAAGTCTCTTCGCCTTATCAGTGGCATCACCGTCCTCCGTGATTACCAATTCGATTTCCGCTTCCTCCCTTTTCATAAGTAACAAGTCTCCCCGCCATATCAGTGGCATCACCGTCCTCCGCGATTACTAATTCGATTTCCGCTTCCTCCCTGGGCCCACAGCTCACGCAAATGGAGTAGAGTTTCTCGGGGGAACTCTGTTCATTTCCCATTCGGCTTCTGTGGGTTTGCCGTTAATGAAGAATCCTTGGCCATTAGCTTCCACAGTCTTGAAGAATTCATTATAGTGGAGAGTTCTTCGATCAACCTGACAAAGTCCCCCCTTTTGAACATTCTCACTACCTTCTTATAAATTCTAAGCTTATCCTTATAAGCTTCTCATAAATCTCTGTCACGACTGCCACTAGCCGCATTGAATGCAATTCTCGCTGGGATACAGGAGAAGTGCGGATACTTCTCTCATATGCCGAGTTCGAATGTCGTGCCGTATAACGACACCACTTGGTAGAGAAGTTATAACAGGATGCCTTACCAACGCGTAGCCAGCATTAGTAGGGTATAACCACCGCTGTATTCTCGCAGGGATACAAGGGAAAAGTGGATACTTCTCTCATATCAATGAGTGCAGTCGGATTAAAGTTTAAGCTCAATTATACCGAGTTCAAATGTCGTGCCGTATAACGACACAACTGGGTAGAGATGTTATAACACGGCAGGATACCTTACAAATGTAGCCAGCATTAGAAGGAAATTTGTTTTGATGTTCATGCCGATATTTGATTGTTTGGCGTCATAGGCGGATATGCTAACCTCTGCGCCACGGTAGCCTACCGCTTACACTTGTGCATCTAAAATGCACTAGTTTCAGCTCTTTAATTTTTTTACAATACAACAATACTGCTTACACTAGCGCACCGTAAATGCGCTAGTTTCAGCACTAAAATTTTTTGTTCGAAAAAATCCTCGCATATTTTTTTCCCAACACAGTTACTTAAAATCAAACAAAAGGACATAAAAGTTTGATATGAGAGAAGTATCCCCTCTGGGATACTTCTAGGGTAAATAAGTTTTGTCTTCTAAAAGGGACCTTTTTTCAATTTTTTCTACCAACAACACCAAAGAAAGTTTCAAGTTTGAACATTTTTCTCCTTAAGTCACATTGCCAGGAAAATAAATTTCTTGGTAAAAGCTGTTTCACCTTTTATTAGGTATAAATTAATTTAATTTAAACCAACTTTTTAAACCCATTCAAAAAATTCCTGCCAAAGGATTCTTAAGTTTTGTAAATTAAAGTTAAATTTAGAAGTTTAATCCTTCTTATTCGACTTAAAAGAGATAATAAATACTAACGAGAGACCTTAAAGCCCACGTTTTGAGTTATTATTCAAGAAAACAAAAAAAAAGAAACCAGAAAATATTGTTGCTTGTCTTCATTTGAGCAAACGATTTCATACGTCATCAAAAATTTGTTTTTCTTTTTGCTACACGTTTAAACGAATCAAGATCCGTTTTAATTTTATGATTTAGAAAAAAAAAAGAAATCATGGTAACTGTTGGATGCCGCTCTATCACACAGCGAATGCCGCCTTGGCAACCTAACTTTGTGTAGCTACATAGTCTGCCGCAGATGTACACATATCTCTATGGTTTTTAGTCTTCCTTTTGCTTAGTTATGGACCTTTTTTAGTTCGATTGTTCAGGTGTGAGAATGACAAGCACACGCACACATATAGACATACTCTTATATTGTAAGCGTGTGCTTGTTAGGTTGTTGTATAAGCTCACAAAGCTTAAGCAAACGGAAATGAAGGAAATATATTTGGTGGTGGTAGTAGTGGCCTCTTCATGTATGTCCGTTCTCATGGCTTGTTTATGCCTCAACACGTGCCATAGATCATAATGGGGGAGCAAATGTGTATCATCATCATTATCATCATCATCAATGCAATTATCATTGATATTTTCTTCTCTTTTATACACCCACAACCGCATACCCACCTTCAATAAATGATTGACTCGAGTGTATCGAATACTACGGAATAGCTGATGACACACATATTGTGATATTTTTCTTAGTATTGATACGAGTATCTGTGTATTTAGAGGTGACAGAGAAGGAGACAGAGAGAGTTGTAGATGGCATACATATGTTTAGCAGTTCAGTTGGATGGTTATAAATTATCTTTTTATATACTCCACCTTTTCAATTTCATCATTCCGTTTGCAACACATCGAAATACTGATCTGAGGTAAAAAAAAAATCAATATATTCTTCTCGACATTCTGAATCCATGAGTGTCATGTCCATATGTGGTGTGATAACGCTAAGAGATATCTCTTTGAAATTTGGAATTGCTAGAGCTGAGTTGCTATCGAGATCGTGTGCAAAATTTCATCGCCTTGCGTGGTCCGGGCGCCAATTGGCAGGCCCCAAAGTTGGCCACCTCGGCATTTCGAAAATTTGTTCGGGCTGCCAAATCGTCATTTGTGGTCCGATTTTCAAAACAGTGTTTGATAGTGCTTAAAAATCCCTACAAAAAAGTCCGCTTGAGGTATACAATATCTCCACTGGGTTTTATTTGTCGAAATTTGGCTAGATTGGCTTCGTATTATAAAATTTTCGAAGGCATTTGTGGTTCGATTTTCATTTTTTGTATGATTTGAGACAACATGACAGCATGAGACAACACCTACAACGACTGTGCTGCAGTAATTATCCACATGTAATTATTTAATTAAAAGTTATACAGTTCGGAAGTCAAAAAGTGTGAAAGAAGTCTATTTTTTGCCCGAATCCTATCCGAAGTAAAAAAAAAAAAAATATTTTCACACTAAAAAGTGGTTGTTTAAATTGGTAACACTACGTGTTAGCTACCTTGTATAACATCCCCCTAGCGAAACCCTGACCCTTGCCCCCTAGGTTTTATTTCATATTCGTACTTAACTCTTAAATACCTTCCATTTAAGTACCATATGGCACCCATCGTTCTATATGCCCGTTTGGGTCGGGCGTTCCCCCTTAGAAATATAAACTTAAATTTCAATACACATTTTGTTGGGTTAGTTTAGGTTAAATGTGATAAGTTGTAGGCCACCATTGCGCAGAGGTTAGCATGCCCGCCTATGACGCTAAACACCTGGCTTCGAATCCTGGGAAGAAATTAAAAAAAAAAATGGTCAGCTGTGGCTATCCCCTCTAAGTGATGGCGACATTTGTGACCTGTATTGCCATTTAAAAACTTCTCCCCAAAGAGGTTTCGCTCTGCGGCACGCCATTCGGACTCGGCTATAAAAAGCAGGTCCCTTATCGTTGAGCTAAAATTAGAATCGGACAGCATTCAGTGATATGTGGCGCGGCACTGTTATGGCCCGGCACCCAAACGATGCGGATTTTGCCATCCACAGAGAAGGCGTTAATCTCCTTCTTACACTGCAAGACTGTTCGTGACCTTACCGGCCAAGTTGTTATGGCCCTTATGGCAATTTTACTGTCCGTAGAAATGTTCGCCCGGATCTCCGCCTGCAGGGCCGTATTATAGACAGCCAGTCTAAAGCAGATCTCATTCCCTGGGTTCTCAAAGTAGACCCCCAAGCCTACTTTGTCCTCTAGTTTCGATCCATCCGTGTAACATGATCTTCCAGACGGCCTAGTAAGCGTTGTTCTCATCGCTCCGTCTATGCCAAGACAACATGTTCTCTGAACCTGTTGTATGGTCCTTATGTTGCACTTTTTCTCCATAGCAGTTCGCCAAGCTATTGAGGCGTAAGTAAGTATTGGTCTAATCACGCTCCTGCAGAGCCAGAGGACTATCCTCGGATTCAGGCTCATTCTCACTCATTTCGAGTCTACGGCCTGCCTACATTGTGCCCATTGTGCCCCCTTGTGGCGTGCCTTGTGCCACTTTCTTCCTTATATTTATGTCATGGGACACAAAATTTATCCACCTGTTCCTTAGCATATGGTTTATCCAGTCTCTAAAGACCGAGTCCATCCGGTATTGATCTAAGGATTAGTGCGCACATCTTTAAAAGCCCCCTCGATGTCAATGGCAACCGCCAATGTGTACGTCTTGGCATCGAAGAATTCTTCTATTTTATGCATAACCTCGTGCAGGGTCTCCACCGACCTTCCATTGGCATAGGCATGCTGTTGTATTTGAGCAGTTCGCTGGTTTTGAGTAGAAAGTATGTAAGGCTCATAGGTCTGTAGACCTTTGGTGTCGCATAACTTGCCTTGCCGGGCTTGGGAATAAATACCACCCTTGCCTTCAGCCAGACTTTCGAAGTAAATTCAAGTCCCAGGCACGCTGTTAAACAATTGGCCAGATGGGGCGCTAGATAGTCTGTCTTCTTCTGCAGTAAAATGCAAATTTTGCCCATGAACATTCCACTAAGGAACAGGGGCAAACTTCTCACATATCAATGAGTGCAGTCCGATTCAAGTTTAAGCTCAATTATAAGGGGCCTCCTTTTTATAGTCGAGTCCGAACGGCGTGTCGCAGTGCGACACCTCTTTGGAATCTTGGACCAAGATTCCGGTGTCTCCGTGAGTCCCTTCGCATCCTGTGGAAAATGGATTTTTATCAAAAGCCTCAACACGTCCCTTTTTGTCTCTGCTCTCATTCCCATGTCGTTAACTAAAGTTTTAGTTTGAACATGGGTTTTCGAGAGAAACTTGTTTATCTTGGCGGCGTCATTAACACTATCGACCTGTTCGCAGAAAAGCTTCCTGGAGGAGGCATGTTTTGCCTCTCTGGTAACCTTATTGTATTCCTTGAGCCGTGTGTCATACACATTCCACTAAACTGCCGCTCTGTTACGACATGCTCTTTTATAAAGTCTGCGGGCCTTTTTTCCAATGTTGCGAATCTCCCCAGTGATCCAGAGTTTTTTTTTTTTCTTGGGCTGATTTCTTTCTCAGAGAGGACAACTATCTTCGAAGGATCCCACCAGTGCAGTCGTAATCCTGTTGACATTTTCGTCAATCTCTTCTATGCTTGGACAATTCAACGCATCTTTCAGTCTTCTTTTGGGTAGTCTTCCGGATTTGGTCCAGTTGGTTTTCACCTTATGTCGAAAGTTTATCGAACTCAGAGCTGGCCCTGTTGTTCTAAACCTAATGCATCAATAGTTCGAGATGGTGTGGTCCATGTAGACCTCTTGAGACTCATTGATCAGTTTCTATAATCTTCGTTAGTGAGAATAAAAATTACAAATTTTTCAATTTACTTCTCATTTGTCCTTTAGAAGAGACACCAAAGAAAATCTTCCAGTAATTACTCACCTACTCATTTTATAGGCTCTGCTACCTTTCTCCCTTTAATTCAATTAATGTTCCCAATCTCCCCATGTTGCGAATCTCCCCAGTTTTTTTATTTCTTGGACTGAATTCTTTCTCAGAGAGGACAACTATCTACGAAAGACTCCACAATTGCTGTCGTAATCCTGTTGACATTTTCATTAATCTCTTCTATGCTTGGACAATTCAACGCATCTTTCAGTCTTCTTTTGGGTAGTCTTCCGGATTTGGTCCAGTTGGTTTTCACCTTATGTCGAAAGTTTATCGAACTCAGCGCTGGCCCTGTAGTTCTAAACCTAATGCATCAATAGTTCGAGATGGTGTGGTCCATGGAGACCTTTTGAGACTCATTGATCAGTTTCTATAATCTTTGGTAGTGGGAATAAAAATGACAACTTTTTTTAATTTACCTCTCATTTGTCCTATAGAAGAGACACCAAAGAAAATCTTCCAGTAATTACTCACCTATTCATTTTATAGGCTCTGCTACCTTTCTCCCTTCAATTCAATCAATAGAAAGTTGGATTTGTAATTTAAATACAAATTGAAATAGATTCAAACAATTATTGAATTTAAATTAAATCTTCCAGTGTCTTCTTTTACCTGTTTTTTTTATTTACTGCATCTCAATTAGTTCTGCCAGCACCAACCAACCACCAGGCTCAATGAATTTATAATGTGTCATAGAGATGATGGATTTTATTTTAACATCAATCAAAAGCGCAGGATATGCGGTGTGTCTATGCTCCGATATGTATATACAACCAACACAGCTTTGTCGTGGTATTTACACACATACATATGTAAATACACTCTTACTTATGTACTTTACTTACTTGAGGCTTTGTACTTTTGTCGCCTACAACGACCCGAATGTTCTTCTGGAACACTTAAGCGGTACTTAATGCTATTAAACCTGTCAGGCAATCGAAGTAAACTCCCCCATTCTTGCGTCAGCATATGAAATGAACGAACAGAATGTACCAATCGAGTGTGGTGTAAAAGAAAAGACAGATGCCAAGCGTAAGCATAGTCCCTATAGTGAAAATTCAGCCGGTGACGATGATGAGTTGTAAGTGATTCTGCGAAACAAACCAAGCCAAAGCTGCAGGCATGGGGAGAAACATATTTCCAAAGCGGTTTAACTTAATAAGTCTTTGTAGATGGTTTCTTGAAATCATACTTCTCCCCAATTTAGCGTTTATTATGCCAAAGTTTGTCCTAAAGACAACGTTTCAAACACCTTTTCTCTGAAGTCAAGAACTTTCAATCAAATTTCAAGAGACAATTTTACATGAAATTTTTTCTAAAGACATGATTTCTTAGAAATTTTCTCTACCAACGAAATTTATCTAAAGCCAGAAATAAAATGAATTTTTCTTTAAAAACAAGTTTGTAATAATATTTTATCGAAATTGTATGAAATTGTACTCTAGGGGCTAAATTTTAGTGAATTTTTTTCTACAGTAAGCATCATGATTTAAGCATCTGCACCTGGAATGCACCGGACTCTTAAAGGAGAAGCTACAATATACGCACTGGCGGATGTATTGAAGAAGTACAAGCCAAATATAACCGCCTGACAGGAAGTTCGATAAACCGGCAATGGCGTCACAACAACACCAAACGTTGACGAACTATTCCAGCGTCGCCATAACACGAGGCATGAATTTTGCTGTGGATTTCTTGTTAGACAGAGACTGAAATACCTTGTCTCCAGCTTTACTCCGGTGAGTGAGAGGCTAACTAAAATCCGCATAAAAGCCAAATTTTTCAACACCAGCCTTACCCCGACGGAAGACAAGGACGAGCAGACCAAGGATATTTCCTACGAGCGGCTAGAGAGAGAATACGGCAGCTGCCCGCCCATTTTATTAAAATCGTTCAGGGAGATTTTAAATGCGAAGTTAGGGAAGGATAATATCTTGGGTCCATGACAAGGACGAGCAGAACAAGAATGTTGAGAAAACGACCGCTAAATACTAATATATACTAATAATAAAAAGTGCTTCAGACGGAGTTGTCCTGAGTGCAGCTATGATGCACAAACAAGACATCATTTGAATCCGGCTGAGTATTGAACAGTAGGTGGACTTTTGAAGAGCTGTCCAATAGACCACAACACCATATAGTATTATAGCTCGGGTAACTGCTGCATGACCAGACCACCATAGCGCAGAGGTTAACTTGTCCGCCGATGACGCTGAACGCCTGGATTCGAATCCTGGCGAGACCATTAGAAAACATTTGCAGCGGTGGTTTTCCCCCCCTAATGCTGGCAACATTTGTGAGGTACTATGAGGCCATGTAAAACTTCTCTCCAAAGAGGTGTCGCACTGCGGCACGCCGTTAGGACTCGGCTATAAAAAGGAAGCCCCTTATGATTGAGCTTAAATTTGAATCGGACAGCACTCATTGATATGTAAGAAGTTTGCCCTTGTTCCTTAGTGGAATGTTCATGGGCGATTCATGCAATTTGCACCTGCTGCAAGACACGCGGTTTAAACCACCAACTTTTGCCAATAGCTCACTTGCAGGAGTATAGCACAGCTAAAATTACCCTTTCCCAATGGAGAGTTTACTAAAACTACCCTTTCCCAAAGGAAAGTTTACTAAAACTACCCTTTCGCAAAGTAAAGGGTACAAAAACTACCTTCTCTCTTAGCAAAGGGTACTAAAACAACCCTATCCCAAACGTAAGGCCACTAAAAGTACGATTTCCCAAAGGAAAGGGTACTAAAACTATCCTTTCACAAGGGAAAAGGTACTAAAACTACCCTTTCACAAGGGAAAAAAGTACTAAAACTACACTTTCTCAAAAAAGCGGGTACTAAAACTACCCTTTCCCAAAGGTAAGGATACTAAATCTACCCTTTCCTAAACGAAAGAGTAATAAAACTACCCTTTCCCAAAGAGAAGGTACTAAAACTACCGTTTCCCAAATGAAAGGTTACTAAAACTAGACTTTTCTTAAAGAAAGGGTGCTAAAACTACCCTTTCCCAAACGAAAGGGTACTAAACTACCCTTTCCCAAACGAAAGGGTACTAAACTACCATTTTCCAAAGAAAAGGGTACTAAAACTACCTTTTCCCAAGGGTAGTTATAAAACTACGCTTTCCCAAAAGCTATGGTTCTAAAGATACCCTTTCCCAAAGGATAGGGTACTAAATCTACCCTTCTCCAAAGGTTAGGGTTCTAAAACTACCCTTTTCCAAAGGAAAGGGTACTAAAACTACCCTTTCCCAAAGGAAGGGGTACTAAAACTACCCTGTCCAAAAGGAAGGGGTACTAAAACTACCATTTCCCAACGCAAAGGGTACTAAACCCACCCTTTCCCGAAGAAAAGGTTGCCAAAACTACCCTTTACAAAAGGAAAAGTTACTAAAACTACCCTTTTTTAAAGGAAGGGGTACTAAAACTACCCTTTCCCAAAGGATATGGTTCTAAAACTATCCTTTCCCAAAAGATAGGGTACTAAAACTACCCTTTCCCAAAGGAAAGGGTACTAAAACTATCCCTTCCCAAAAGAAAGGTTACTAGAAATACCCTTTCTCAAATTAGAGGTTTCCAAAACTACCCTTTCCCAAAGGAAAGGGTACTAATACAACCCTTTTCCAAAGGATCTATGCAGACGAACCAAATTCAACGAAAGTTTTTCATGGATGAAGCACCTCGAAGCAAATGGGGTCGCCTGTTTTTTTGATTTTTTCGACAAACTGGCTATATGTCGACTGTTCCCCTTAAGCAACGTAAGACCGTCAGCGGTACAGCACCATTTGTTTACCTGATGTCTTGGGAGAAACTTGAAAAACGAACAAGAGAAGACGAAACATTGTTCACCGTGACAATGCGAGCTATCATACATTTTTTGACCGGCCAAAACGTCGAAATGATGAGTCATCCGCCGTACCACCTTGACTTGGCACCCAATGATGTCTTTTAAAATGCGTGGTCAATGATTTTCATTTGCTACTTTGGATAGAGCAAACAGGTTAAGAGTAAATCTACCTTTCGAATGACGAAAATCACACTATACAAGACACTGATATTACCCGTGCCGTTGTATGGCTCCGAAGCATGGGTACTTGCAAAATCAAATGAGGGAGTACTTGGAGTGTTTGAGAGAATGATTTTTCGTAGAATATATGGACTAGTCTGCGTTAAGGGAGAATTAAGGCATCGTATGAACCATGAGCTGTACTAGCTAGAAGACGACAATAGCACAGTTAAACGCATCAACATACAAGGGTTGCGTTGGCTAGGTAATGTTGTCAGCATGTATGAAGAAACTCCAGCGAAGTAGTCTTTTTAAGGCGACCATCATAGAACAGTCCATAGGGGAAGACCAAAACTATGATGGCAAGTGAAAAAAGACCTCTCGAAACTGGTTGTTAGAGATTGGAGAAGCGCAAAAAAATCGAGGCGTTTGGAAGTCCATTCTACGTTTGCCTAGAGGAATAATTGGGCTGCAAAGGCCAATTTAAGTAAGCAAAATTTCTCTAAATTTAAAATATTTCTTTTGCCACCTTTGCCCTTCTTTAGCTGTGGTAACAAAAAAGATCTCCTTTCTTTCATTAGTCTTCGTCGCTCATATATCAAAGGCTTTCTAATTAAAATTTATTATTCCTATTACAAGTTGGTTGTTGATTATGCTACACCAACACGAAATAAAATGTCATTCAAATTAAATAATTTAGCGATATCAACGTTACATGTATCTACTTGTCCTCTTCAGTAAAAAAAAAACCCTAAATTATCAATGTCGAGTTTTTTTTCTTAAACACGCTAGTCAGGTGGAATTTATCATACGTTTGACAAAGGCTCCATCAGTCATTATCAATGTGGAAAAAGCACAATAGGAGGACAAGTTGGTAGCCTTAGTTTTGTAACCTGTAATTTTCTATTCACAAAGTGTATGTTGGTGGACGTTTTTTTTTTTTTTGGTTCGCAAAAGGGGCCAAACGTAAGATCGAGTCAGGTTCATTGATAGCTGTGAAACAGAATGATTAGCTGCCCACGTGAAAAACGATTTTCATTCATGTTTTCTGCCTTGCGTATTTTTATGTTTTTTCTTTTTCTTATTGAGAAACAAAAAAAAACTTTTTGCCTTCATCAATGAATGAAATTTTGACAAAACTACTTTTCCCAGAGTCAAAAAACAAAAATAGGAAAAGCTTTTAATGGAAACTTTCTTGATTTGCTTCGCTTGCAAGAGCCGTGTGTGTGTGAAGCCAACAGATATTTGATAGGCGTCCTGCCTCCATGCGAATGACACTCCCTTAGGTGAACAAGGTTGCCATTTGTTGGACTGGCAAATAGAATAATGTGGACAGCTACGTTATTCAATTTGCCCTCGCTTGTTATAAAATAACCCAGCAAACCCATCGAATTTTTTTTGCCGAAACTTCATAAGAATTCCGAAAGATTTCTGAAGTAATTTGGTAATGAAACCTTCCTAAGCTTCGTAAAGAATTCTGAACGATTTTTGAAGTAATTTCGTATTAAAATCGGATGTTCCTTCCAAAATTTCGTAAAGAATTCTGAACGATTTCGGAAGCAATTTCGTATTAAAAACCCATGTTCCTTCCAAAACTTCGTAACAAATTCTGAACGATTTCGGAAGTAATTTCGTATTAAAAACGGGTGTTCGTTCCGAAACTTCGCTAAGATTCTGAATGACTTCGGAAGTATTTTCCTATTGAAATCGGACGATGTGTAACCAGATTTGACCACAAAAATATATCTGTATCTCAGAATAGGTACTACCTATTACGTAAAAATTTTCAAGTTTTCCAGGAATAGGCTCAAAATGGACTCCAAAGATCCAACAGCTGCAGTGATGATATCGGACCGTAGCATGTTGTCTGCCCTTCCTTAAAGTGTGGGTGCCTTGGCACCTGTAGTCGAGAGTAATAATTTAAGCTCCGGCGTTATTACAGAAGAAGACCGACTATCTGGCGCCCCATCTGGCCACATTTCTAGGGATGACTACCATAAATGACCTATTAAGGATGCAGACTGGGGAGGCATTTGAACCTGTCTACTACGAATGCTATACGAAATATTTGTATCTCGGAATAGGTAGTACCTATTACGTTAAAATTTTCAAGTCTTTCATGAATAGGCTCAAAATGGATTCCAAAGATCCAACAGCTGCAGTGATGATATCAGATCGTAGCATGTTGTCCGCTCTTCCTATAAGTCTGGGTGCATTGGCACCTGTAGCCGAGAGAAATGATTCAAGCTCCGGCGTTACTACAGAAGAAGGCCGACTATCTGGCGCCTCATCTGGCCACTATTTTCACAGCGTGCCTAGGACTTCCATATACTTTGAAAGTCTGGTTGGAGGCACGCCACAAGGGGCATTTTGATCATCACTTCTATGAATGACTACCGTAAATGACCTATTACGGATGCAGACTGGACAGCTGCAGTGATGATATCGCATCGTAGCATGTTGTCCGCTCTTCCTATAGGTCTGGGTGCCTTGGCACCTGCAGTCGAGAGAAATGATTCAAGCGTTACTAGAGAAGAAGACCGACTATCTGGCGCCTTATCTGGCCACTATTTTCTCAGCGTGCCTAGGACTTACATATACTCCGAAAGTCTGGTTGAAGGCACGCCACAAGGGGCATTTTGATCGTCACTCCAACGGATGACTACCGGAAATGACTTATAACGGATGCAGACTGGACAGCTGCAGTGATGATATCTGATCGTAGCATGTTGTCCGCCCTTCCTATAGGTCTGGATGCCTTGGAGCCTGTAGTCGAGAGTAATGATTCAAGCTTTGGTGTTACTAGAGAAGAAGACCGACTATCTCGCGCCCCATCTGGCTACTGTTTTCACAGCGTGCCTAGGACTTGCATATACTCCGAAAGTCTGGTTGAAGGCACGCCACAAGGGGCATTTTGATCGTCACTCCTATGGATGACTACCGGAAATGACTTATAACGGATGCATACTGGACAGCTGCAGTGATGATATCGCATCGTAGCATGTTGTCCGCTCTTCCTATAGGTCTGGGTGCCTTGGCACCTGCAGTCGAGAGAAATGATTCAAGCTCCGGCGTTACTAGAGAAGAAGACCGACTATCTGGCGCCTTATCTGGCCACTATTTTCTCAGCGTGCCTAGGACTTACATATACTCCCAAAAGTCTGGTTGAAGGCACGCCACAAGGGGCATTTTGATCGTCACTCCAACGGATGACTACCGGAAATGACTTATAACGGATGCAGACTGGACAGCTGCAGTGATGATATCTGATCGTAGCATGTTGTCCGCCCTTCCTATAGGTCTGGATGCCTTGGAGCCTGTAGTCGAGAGTAATGATTCAAGCTTTGGTGTTACTAGAGAAGAAGACCGACTATCTCGCGCCCCATCTGGCTACTGTTTTCACAGCGTGCCTAGGACTTGCATATACTCCGAAAGTCTGGTTGAAGGCACGCCACAAGGGGCATTTTGATCGTCACTCCTATGGATGACTACCGGAAATGACTTCTAACGGATGCATACTGGACAGCTGCAGTGATGATATCTGATCGTAGCATGTTGTTCGCTCTTCCTATAGGTCTGGGTGCCTTGGCACCTGTAGTCGAGAGTAATGATTCAAGCTCCGGCGTTACTCAGAAGAAGACCGGCTATCTGGCGCCTTATCTGGCCACTATTTTCTCAGTGTGCCTAGGACTTACATATACTCCGAAAGTCTGGTTGGAGGCACGCCAGGGGCATTTTCATCGTCACTCCTATGAATGACTACGTAAATGACCTATTACGGATGCAGACTGGGGAGGGATTTGAACCTGTATACTGCGAATACATCGAAGGGGTAAGGATCCAAACCAACTAGGTGTATGTTCATAGCGGCATGGGGCGAATTAATATTCGCACTCTTTTTCAACCTTACCTAACTTAATGAAGACACAGCAACAAAAGCTGTCTTTTCTTCTTTCCCCTCTGCATTTTTCTAACTGCATTTTTCTAAGCTCTAAATTTAGCCCTTGTATTCTCAGAAATATACAACAACAAATTCCCTTAGACAAACAGTACAATAATGGTTCAGAATGCCTTCAGAACTGTTGGAAGAAAAATTCTAAAAAACCTTATAAAGGGTGATTTTTTTGAGGTTAGGATTTTCATGCATTAGTATGGCTACGTAAATAAGCAAAATTGCCGCATTTGGAGTGAAGAGCAACCAGAAGCCGTTCAAGAACTGCCCATGCATCCCGAAAAATGCACTGTTTGGTGTGGTTTGTACGCTGGTGGAATCATTGGACCGTATTTTTTCAAAGATGCTGTTGGACGCAACGTTACGGTGAATGAACACATTTCGAACCGAACACTGATTTTGGTAATAAAATTCAATGATTTGCAAGCGTTGCTCGTTAGTAAGTCTATTCATGATGAAATGTCAAAGCATACTGAGCATCTTTCTCTTTGACACCATGTCTGAAATCCCACGTGATCTGTCAAATACTAATGCATGAAAATCCTAACCTCAAAAAAAATCACCCTTTACGAGTAGATGGTTAGAAGTCGTTCAGAATTATTTCAGAACTATCAGAACAAAAATTCATTCCTACAAACAGTGCAGAAATCGTTCAGAATACCTTCCGAATTGTCGGAAGAAAAATTCAAAAAAAACCCCATACGAAAAGCCGGTCAGAAATCGTTTAGAATTCATTCAGAACTGTCGGAACAAGAATTTCTTCCGACAAACAGTGTAGAAATTGTTCAAAAGACTGTCAGAAATCGTTCAGAATTCTTTCAGAACTGTCGGAACGAAAATTTTCTTCCGACAAACAGTGCAGAAATCGTTCAGATTTCGTTCCGAACTGTCGGAACAAAAATTCAGAAAAACTCCATACGAATAGTCGGTTGGAAGTCGTTCAGAATTCTTTCAGAACTGTCGGAATGAAAATTTCTTCCGACAAACAGTGCAGAAATCGTTCAGATTTCGTTCCGAACTGGCGGAAGAAAAATTCAGAAAAACTCCATACGAAAAGCCGGTCAGAAATCGTTCAAAATTCATTCAGAACTGTCGAAACAAAAATTCCTTTCGACAAACAGTGCAGAAACCGTTCAGAATTCCTTCCGAACTGCCAGAAGAAAATTAAAAAAAAAAAACCATACGAACAGTCGGTTAGAAGTCGTACAGAATTCTTTCAGAACTGTCAGAACAAAAATTCATTCCGACAAACAGTGCAGAAATCGTTTAGACGACGGTCAGAAATCGTTCAGAATTCTTTCAGAACGAAAAGCCGGTCAGAAATCGTTCAGAATTAATTCAGAACTGTGGCAATAAAAATTCCTTCCGACAAACAGTGCAGAAATCGTTTAGAATTCCTTCCGAACTGCCAGAAGAAAATAAAAAAAAACCCATACGAACAGTCGGTTAGAAGTCGTACAGAATTCTTTCAGAACTGTCAGAACAAAAATTCATTCCGACAAACAGTGCAGAAATCGCTTAGAAGACGGTCAGAAATCGTTCAGAATTCTTTCAGAACTGTCGGAAGAAAAATTCAGAAAAACCCCATACGAAAAGCCGGTCAGAAATCGTTCGGAATTCATTCAGAACTGTCGGAACAAAAATTCCTTCCGACAAACAGTGCAGAAATCGTTTAGAATTCCTTCCGAACTGCCAGAAGAAAATTAAAAAAAAAACCCATACGAATAGTCGGTTAGAAGTCGTTCAGAATTCTTTCAGAACTGTCAGAACAAAAATTTATTCCGACAAACAGTGCAGAAATCGTTCAGAAGACTGTCAGAAATCGTTCATAATTCTTTCAGAACTGTCGGAACGAAAATTCTTTGCGACAAACATTGCAGAAATCGTTCAGAATTCCTTCCGAACTGTCGGAAGATAAATTCAAAAAAACTCCATACGAAAAGGCGGTCATAAATCGATCAGAATTCTAACAAAAATTCCTTCAGACAAACAGTCCAGAAATCGTTCAGAATTCCTTCCGAACTGCCGGAATAAAATTCGAAAAAACCCACACTAAAAATTCCCTCAGAATGTCGAATAGAATTCGGGGCGAATTCGGTAAGATCTTGTCAGAAGACTTCAGATTTTGTTTAGATTTATCTGACATCAGGCATTTGGTTTGCTGGGAAGATAAATGTGAACCAAAATTGATAATATTGTGATCAAAATGTGAAACTTAACAAGTAAATTCCCAGTAAACATTTTTTGAGAAAACTAATGACATTTTTTTTCTAAGTTCTTGGGACAACTTTGTACGTTTTACGCTCCCTAGTCTTGATTATTGTTTTATTTGGAATGAAATGACTTTCAGTGGCAACCCTGTATGAGACTTTGTTTGTATTCACTGAACTTTTCTTTATGTTGGTCTTCTCCGGCAATGTGACTTTGTCAAGCTTCAGTCAACGAAGGTTGGCTGTTATTCCACCTGATGCCCAGCACAAACCTACCCACCTACCCGTCTACCCACCCACCCAGCAACCTTTTATTGCAAAGTGTCAATTTCAATTTAACTAATTATAAATGATGGTTAATAATTGTAACAATTTTCCATGGAAAATCGAATTACTAAAATCCAAGTGACCCAGGGGCAAAATAAAATCAATGTGGGAGTTGTAAAATACGTCACTATCGCAAAAAAAAAAAAAAAAAAAAAAAACAAATAAAAAAAATTCGGAGGCAGGTGTTAAGAGATCTTTGAGAAATGTCGGAAACACGTGTAAAGCTTAGGAGTATTTAAAAAGGCTCAGAGATTTGAAAACTTTAGTTTCAATGAAATTCAAAGTAGATTTTGGAAAAGTTCATTCAGAGATGGTTATTCCCTGGTGGACATAAGTGGGGAGGTTAAAAATGTTCTGTACCGTAAAAATGTATACACAGACAACTTCATGTGAATGCTATCTTTAGAGAACATTTGAAAGAAAATTTAGTTATTGACAACATTTTTATCTTAGGTTAGGTTAGGTCAGACGCCAGATCGCTGCCGTTTGTTCCCTGGATTGAGGTTGTTAGTTGAATGACGTACCCTTGCCGGGAGGACACACTCCTGACCACCCTTCCTGGCTCTAGCGGCAGGATGAACGACAGGCCTCGGCTTAGCAGTTTTGCCCTTTTCTGGGTCTGGTATTATGCACGTGGTGCTTTCTCTGGCGGTCTCGGTCTTGTCGGTAGCGTATGAGACATTTCCAGTTGTATTGTTTGCGCCGATATCAGTTCCGGTATCATCCGATGTAGCAGAGGGCAGTATGCGTTCCACGATAGTGGTGTTCATCATGGACTCGTGCTTCCTGACGTGGTACCTATGCTTGCGCATCAGACGCTTGTCACGGATCGTCAGAGTGGAGGGCTCTAGACCCTCCATCTTCCTCAGATACAGTAATGAGCGTTTGTAGCCTTCTTCCTATTTCTGCTTGTCCGTCTTCTGTACTTTCCGCCTGGCCCCCTGCGAGGTACCCGCCGCTCCACCAGGAGTTGAGGTTCCGGTTGCTGTCGGTACTGAGGAGACCATCCCAACCCCAAAACTCATCTAAACAATTCGATGTTCATGTCAATATGGGATTCAAATAAAAAGTATTTGGCAGGAGATTACAAATATGGCATATAAAATTAGTCCAAGTAAGGGTAGGTCGCCCCACCCTCAAATGGGCACATTAGCCGACAATGGGACTCAAATGAAAGGTATTTGGGAGTAGATTGCGAATATGACATCAACATTTCCGTTCAGGTCTAGGTTACGTTTTTTCTCCTAGAAATACTTAAAATAGTTTCATTGGCCCATTATGAAAATATGGGACTCAAACAAAAGATATTTGGGAGAAGAAAGCGAAGCGAGCCAAGTGTTTGGGGGTACGCCCTAAAGCACCCCCTAAACTGAACTTCATTTCCGACTATGGCAATATGGAGCTCAAATCAGCGGTACGAATTTGTTATCTATTTTCAGGGTAAAGTGGCGATGGGCTCCCCGTGCCCAAAACACCCTCCAAACGGTTCACATTTACCAACCAAAGCTGGATCGCTCCAACTTCCGAGAGTCGCAGGAATCCTCGCAAGGGGCAAGTCAATGTTGTCTTGTCGGGTCAGTATACTGTGTGTAGAGTTTAGGTATAGTGTATGTTGTGTGTCGGTTTTTTGTGTGTAGCATGAGGTTGGAACCTGCAGATATTGTGTCCCTGCCGAATCTGTTGGTTCGGGTGGATTCACGGTACTGGACCGCTAACAACCTGCAGAGTTACTCTTCGTAATATTGTCACTCATGTTTGTATTTTTTGGCATAATTTTTAGTTCAGGTTGAACCCGAAGTTACTGCCTTCACCTAGGAAACCATGGCACTCTTGGGCATTATGATTTCCCAGGTGAATGCACCGACCCTTGATTCAGCCCGCATCGCGACAAGATTGTTACCCCGCGCAGGCGATCTATAGAGGAACATCTCTAAAAATTTTGCCTTTAGAGAAATTTTCTTAAAAATCATGTTTTTTGAAAAATACTTTAAGAACAAATTTTTTTTACTTATTTGTGAGTTGGTGTAACAGTCTGATGAGGCCCCTGGTAAGGCCGAAATCGCCATCACTGTAGCCTGCCCAATACAATTTGCACACCACCTTGCTTCGGCTCTTTAAAGAGTTTCGTAGTTCTGCCTTTCTATTCGAAATAGTAAAAAAAAATAAAAAAAAAAAACCGTTGGTCATTGCGTCCCTCATAACAGGTCCCTGTCTGATCGGAAAATATACTAACAGACTAAAGGTTGAAGGAAACGACTTCTGCAAAAGCTATAACGACATCAAGGAAGAAAAAATTTAGTTTTGAAAAAAAAAATATTTTAAAATTTTCCACATGGATAATTTCTTGACAGTCTTTTATAACAGTCTGATGAGGCCCCTGGCGGGTTTGAAATCACGTGTGTGAGTAAAAATTTAGTCTTTAGACAAAATTTTATAAAAATTTTGTTTTTATAGACTTCTCTAGAAGCTGTGACGAAGACGTCAAGGAAGAAAAAATTTAGTATAGAAAAAAAAAATTATTTGAAATTTTTCTACATGAATAATTTTTTCTTAGTCTTTTATAACAGTCTGATGAGGCCCCTGGTGCGTTTGAAATCACGTGTATGGGTAAAAATTCAGTCTTCAGACAAAATTTTATAGAAATTTTGTTTTTGGAGAAACTTTTTATGCTATTTTTGTTTTAAGAGAAACTTTTCCAAAAATTTTGTTTAAATAAAAAATTACATGGAAATTTTGTCTTCAGAAAAAAATGTCATGGAAATTTTGGCTTCAGAGATAATTTCAAGGAAATTTTTCTTTAGAGAATATTTCATATTGCAACATGAGGATAGTCCAACAGGTTCAGATAACATGTGGTCTTGGTATAGGCGGCACGATGAGGACCACACCAATAGGGCACTGTAGACTATTCTAGATATCCGACCCACAGACATACAGATTAAGTATGAAGCAGCCACAGCGTCTATAAAACTGAAGTCCATGAGAGAATGGATAGATGATAGGAGCAGGACCCACCATCGTGGTGTAGTGGAGACGACGATAAAAAGCCTGGAAGAATTGGATGAGGTTTTCGATCGAATACCAGAGATCACACTTGAGGTGACGTTCAAAGCCCTGCTGCCAGCGGCATAAACTTTTATTGACGGAACACTGTTATTGCCATCTGGAAGTTCATACTACACGGTTAGATCAAAGCTGGAGGGCAGAGTGGCCCTGGGGTCAACATTGAGAACTTAGAGACTGAGATCTGTTTTAGACTGGCTGACCATAAAACGGTTCTGCAGGCGAAGATCCGGGCAATCACGGAATACGTGAGGTGGTTTGGTGATCATTCGAGGAATTCGAGTGTGAACTCGTTTAAGGACTTTAAACTGGCCACCGGAGGCCACCATAGCGCAGATGTTAGCATGTCCGCCTATGACGCTGAACGCCTGGGTTCGAATCCTGGCGAGACCATTTTCAGCTGTGGTTTTCCCCTCCCAATGCTGGCAAACTTCTCTCCAAAGAGGTGTCCCACTGCGGCACGCCGTTTAGACTCGGCTATAAAAAAGGAGGCCCCTTATCATTGAGCTTAAACTTGAATCGGACTGCACCCATTGATATGCGAGAAGTTTGCCCCTGTTCCTTAGTGGAATGTTCATGGGCAAAATTTGCAATTTGCAAACAGGCCCCCAGGGCAATAACAACCAGGACAATAAGGACATGTACAGTCTCGGTATGTAAAAAGGAGATTAACACCTTTGAGAATGTCACGAGCCGAGTTAGGAGGAATGAAAGTGCAGATCATTTAGCAGTGAAGGCCAGAAGACCGTCAATAACGCCCACGCCCATAACTCAGACTGCGTCGCCGCGTTAAGGGCGTGGGCGTCGAACGTGCATGGACACTCTGGAACAGCGAAACTATCGTTAGGACAACGAAAATGGATCATGGCGAAATCCGGATTGTGAAAAGACGAGGCTATTAATGAAAGGTAGTAAGAAGGAGGTCAGTATAGCTATCAGTATCATAACGGGATACATATGAATATGCACTCACTTATACAGAATAGGTATGTGAAGTAATGGCATGTGTAGGGCATGTGGGGAAGATGATAAGACGTTGCACTGTGGGATAGTATCGAAAAATTAGTAACAAATCTGCCGTTTGAGAACGGGTATAGATATAGATATCTATACTTTGAAATCTTTAGGGTTGAAGTGTTAGGGAGCTCATGTGAAAAATCTTAAGGCCCAAGATGGTTTGGGCGCCTCTTGGTAGGCCCCTTAGCTTGGTCTCCTCGACATTTCGAAGACTTGTTCATACTGCCAACTTTTTTTTTTTGCGGTCCAATTTCCTAAAGAATTTTTTTTGCTGAATTGTGCTCAAAATTCCTTGCAGTCTGTTGGTCTCGAGGTCTTAAATGCTGTATGAAAATTTTATCTTTTGAGAAAATTTCATGGAAAGTATGCCCATCAACTTAGAATCACTTCCTGATTCGGTTCAGCTATGTCTGTCTGTCCATCTGTCCGTCGGTCTGTCCATGTATAGGTGCGATCTTTACAAAATTTTGCATGAACTGTTCTATTTGACGTCTTTATAACTGTGGAAAATTTCATCAAAATCGGATCCGATTTAGATATAGCGGCCATATATATATTTCATCCGATATGGTCTTTTAAGGCTTTAGTAACCACAATTTTGGTCCAATCTTTACAAAATTTTGCATGAACATTTCAACTTAACGTTCTAATATGTCAGCAAAATTTTATTAAAATCGGATTAGATTTAGATATAGCTCCCATATATAACTTTTAACCGATATGGCCTTTTAAGGCTGTAAAAGCCACAATTTTCGTCTAATCTTTATCAAATTTTCCATGGAGTGTTGTATTTGCGTCCTAATATGTGTGCAAAATTTCATCAAAATCGGATCAGATTTATATATATGTCCCATATATATCCTTTATTCGATATGACCTTTTAACGCTGTAGAAACCACAACTATGGCGCGATCTTTACAAAATGTAGCACTTCAAATCCAACATTTTGGAAAAGGCAAGAAAGGCAACTCTTCCCCTATACACCTGTAAGAGAGCCATTGGCAAAATTTGGGGGTTTAGAGCGCGTGTCATGCATTGGGTATATACCGCAGTTGTCAGACCTATAATGCTATATGGTGTTGTGGTCTGGTGGACGGCGCTTCAAAAGTCCATCTACTGCTCAATACTTAACCGGACCCAAAAGATGGCTTCGTTGTGCATCACAGCCGCACTGAGGGCGACACCATCTGATGCACTGAATTTAATGCTACATTTAATGCCTCTGGACATTGTGGCTAGACAAATTGCAGCGACCACTGCCGTGAGGTTAAGGGAGCTTAGTCATTGGTCATGTGGCGGCTATGGAAACTGTACTATCCTTGATACAATATCCGATGTTCCAGTACCTGAGCCACTTTTTTATAAAATCTACTGTACCACTACTCCTGATAGAACCGAGTGGAACTACGATATCCCAAGTTACATGGACTTCTTTACGGATGGTTCCAAACTAAACGCCCAGATGGGCTTTGGGGTGTACTCTAAAGATTTGAAACTGGTCATATCGAAAAGGTTACCAGACCACTACATTGCGTATCAATCGGAGATCCTTGCAATTAAGGAAGTGATGGAATGGCTAAGATATAATGTCATAACGACAATTGACATAAATATATTCTCAGACAGCCAGGCAGCCATTAAATCCCTGGAGAACGTATTTCGGAATACAAAAATCGCCCTTGACTGTCGTAGATTTCTCAGCGAGATGGCTGAACAGTTAAAAATTCGCCTGTTCTGGGTGCCGAGCCACAGAGATATCCCAGAAAATTGTAAAGCGGACGAGCTTGCGAGACTAGGAACTACCTTACACACTCCAGGGACACTGGAATCTGTGGGTATCCCTCTAGCGACATGTAAGCTAAGTTTTCAGGACCAGGCCCGAAGGACAACGAATGTTAGATGCTCACAAAGAGGGGGCTGTGAGCATTCCAAAACTATGTGGCCTCATCTAGATTTGAAGAGGTCTACTGCTTTGCTGTCATTGGCTAGAACAGACGTCTCAGACATTGTGTCCATCGTGACAGGTCACTGTCTGATCGGAGAACATGCTGACAGACTGAAGGTTGCCAGCAACAACTTTTGCAGAAGCTGTAGAAACATCGAGGAAGAAGAGACCATAGAACACCTTCTGTGTGTGTGTCCCGCACTAGCAGTTAGAAGGGGTTCCACTATAAGTTAGGGACCTGTCTGATTTATCGGATGTGAACATTCGCAAGTTATTGGGCTTTTTAAAGCGATCTGGATGGTTCAACGGTAGGAACTAGAAGGCATCTTCCTTCTTCTGTTCCTGTGGTATCACAATGGACGAAAACGTTTAAGTGAGTCTGATGGCAGTCTGCCACTTAAACCTAACCTAACCTATCTTTATCCGTTCTCAAATGACATATTTTTTTCTATTCCACTGTGCGACGGAAAATGTAACCTTCCTCTGTCAGACTTCGCATAAACACGCACGTTGACAAAATTCAAAAAGTAATTTAAAAAAGAAATATCTCGAGTCCTCACTAGTCTGATCATACCCTTCGTTGTCCTCGCATTGGCGCACATCACACATGGCTCATCGCTAGTCTCATAGGTTGTTTGCTGGTGAATGGTTCATTGGATGACGCATGTTGCACATATGTGCAATATTGTTGCAGCCGTGCCATGAGGCTGCCGCAATAAAACAAAAACCATCACCCATGTCCATACCCATGCGCAACAAAAACAACATGACCCTCAAACAGGAGAGGCCACATTGCACGCATCTCAACGGTGTATGTAGTTGGAAAAATAAAAAGTCGAGACCGAAAAAGATACCGCCACCATATGCAAATCGAAAACACATTTACCAAGAACTAAATGTAAGTGCGCAAGAAGTAACTATCGTGTTGAGTGCATTAATGCTTAGAGCGCATGCGCACAGTGGGTGGGAAGTTTCACAAAAAAAAAAATACTTGGCGCAGTGGTTTGGAAGTCATAACAGATCACTATGTGCAAGATTTCACCGAAATCAGATAAAAATTGCGACTTGTAAGGACTCAAGAAGTCAAATCAGGAGATCGCTTGATGTAGGAGCTATATTTAAATCTGAATCGATATGGCCCATTTGTAATCCCCAACGACCTACATCAATATTAGGTTAGGTTAGGTAAAATTGGCAGTCCTTTACAGACTCACTTAGACAATTTCAAGTCCATTGTGATACCACAGTAGCGACAGACCAAGGCTTCTGGCGGGAATCGAACCTACGACCCCTGCACTGGTAATCCAAGCACGCAACCAACTCGTCTACCGGGGCGCCCATTAATATTAAGTGCAAAAATTCTAGCGGCTAGTTTTACGCGCTCGACCGCTAACGTAATTTCGACTGACGGACCGACGGACAAAGCTAGGTCGACTCAGAACGTTGAGACGATCAAGAATATATATGCTTTATGGGGTCTTAGACGCATATTTCGAGGTATTACAAACGGAATGACGAAATTGGTATACCCCCATCCAATGGTGGTGGGTATTAAAAACAAATCTCATTTACACATTTTTAGACCCTCCACCATAGGATGGGGGCATACTAATTTCATCATTCCGTTTGTAACACCTCGAAATATGCATCTAAGACCCCATAAAGTCTATATATTCTTGATCGTCATGACATTTTAAGTCGGTCTAGCCACATCTGTCTGTCTGTCTGTCCGTCCGTCCGTCAGGCCGTCTATCGAAAGGTCGCTAACTTTCGAAGCAGTAAAGCTAGACGCTTACAATTTCGCATAAATACTTCTTATTAGTGTAGGTTGGTTGGTATTGCAAATGGGCCCAATCGGTCCATGTTTTGATATAGCTGCCAAAAAAACCGATCTTGGGTCTTGAATTCTTGAGCCACTAGAGGGCGCAATTGTTATCCGATTTAGCTGAAATTTTGCTCTTGGTGTTTTGGTATCTCAAATCGGTACACAACTTGATATAAAGGGTGATTTTTTTGAGGTTAGGATTTTCATGCATTAGTATTTGACAGATCACGTGGGATTTCAGACATGGTGTCAAAGAGAAAGATGCTCAGTATGCTTTGACATTTCATCATGAATAGACTTACTAACGAGCAACGCTTGCAAATCATTGAATTTTATTACCAAAATCAGTGTTCGGTTCGAAATGTGTTCAAATTTTGACAAATTTTGTTCAGCGATGAGGCTCATTTCTGGTTGAATGGCTACGTAAATAAGCACAATTGCCGCATTTGGAGTGAAGAGCAACCAGAAGCCGTTCAAGAACTGCCCATGCATCCCGAAAAATGCACTGTTTGGTATGGTTTGTACGCTGGTGGAATCATTGGACCGTATTTTTTCAAAGATGCTGTTGGACGCAACGTTACGGTGAATGAACACATTTCGAACCGAACACTGATTTTGGTAATAAAATTCAATGATTTGCAAGCGTTGCTCGTTAGTAAGTCTATTCATGATGAAATGTCAAAGCATACTGAGCATCTTTCTCTTTGACACCATGTCTGAAATCCCACGTGATCTGTCAAATACTAATGCATGAAAATCCTAACCTCAAAAAAATCACCCTTTAGTTGCCATATAAACCGATCTTGGGTCTTGACTTCTTGAGCCACTAGAGGGCGCAATTCTCGTCCGATTTGGCTGAAATTTTGCATGACGGGTTTTGTTATGACTTCCAGCAACTATACTAAGTAAAGTTCAAATTGGTCCATAACCTGATATAGCTGCCATATAAACCGATCTTGGGTCTTGAGTTCCTGAGCCTCTAGAGGGCGCAATTCTCGTCCGATTTGGCTGAAATTTTGCATGACGGGTTTTGTTATGACTTCCATTAACTATGCTAAGTAAGGTTCAAATTGGTCCATAACCTGATATAGCTGCCATATAAACCGATCTTGGATCTTGACTTCTTGAGCCAACAGAGGGCGCAATTCTTCTTCGATTGAAATGAAACTTTCCACGACGTGTTTCGCTATGACTTTCAACAACTGTGCCAAGTATGGTTCAAATCGGACCATAACCTGATATAGCTGCCATATAAACCGATCTTGGGTCTTGACTTTTTGAGCCACTAGAGGGCGCAATTCTCGTCCGATTTGGCTTAAATTTTGCATGTCGTGTTTTGTTATGACTTCCAGCAACTATACTAAGTAAGGTTCAAATTGGTCCATAACCTGATATAGCTGTCCTATAAACCGATCATGGGTCTTGACTTTTTGAGCCTCTAGAGGGCGCAAATATTATCCGATTGGAATGAAATTTTGCACGACGTGTTTCGCTATGACTTCCAATAACTGTGCCAAGTATGGTTTAAATCGGTCCATAACCTTATATAGCTGCCATATAAACCGATCTTGGGTCTTGACTTCTTGAGCCACTAGAGGGCGCAATTCTCGTCCGATTTGGCCAAAATTTTGGATGAAGTGTTTTGTTATGACTTTCAGCAACTATGCTAAGTATGGTTCAAATCGGTACATAACCTGATATAGCTGCCATATAAAACGATCTTTGGTCTTGACTTCTTGAGCCACTAGAGGGCGCAATTCTCATCCGATTTGGCTGAAATTTTGCATGAAGTTGTTCGTTATGACTTCCAACGACTATGTCAAGTATAGTTCAAATCGGTTCTTAACCTGATATAGCTGCCAAATAAACCGATCTTGGATCTTGACTTCTTTAGCCGATTGAGCTGAAATTTTGTACAAGGGCTTTTTCCATGACCTTCAACATACGTTTCAAAAATGGTCTGAATCGGTCTATAGCCAACAGCCTCCCTCTAAACCGATCTCCCTATTTCACTACTTGAGCCCCTAAGTTTTGCATCGTGTTGTCCAAATTTTCCTTGATATTCCCCCACTGTTCCCTTCCGTTTCTTTGTACATTACAAGGATACTCAGACATGTGTTGACGCCGTTTTTCTTTGCTGTAATGATGCTTCTGTCCGTTCTACTGCTGCTATAAAGACTGTTGCAGTTGTTATTGCTTTTGTTGTTATTGAAACGGAAGATGTGGTGTTGAAAAATAAACGAACCTCCTTGAAGTTTTCTTATTGGGGGGAGGTTAGAGTTTACTCAAAAGGACCAATGATTGTTGGGCATGCGCCCAGTCTTTGCCACCACACCACCACACAGACACCTATGATTTGGGTTTGCAAATGAATTGTGGTGCCAGCAAACGACCTCTTGTGGATTCAAAAAGTCTTCAATGACCAACGTAGTTCATGCACTTCTGCTCTGTAGATGCGTTGGGTTTCCAAACGGCAGCATTTACATTGCCATGCAACACATGGTTGTCTGTTGATATGTGCGGGTTTTTTTCCTGGGAGCTGTAAAAATTCAAATTAATTTGACAATGTAGACGACAGTCTTGTTGAAGACCAAAATGAAGGCGCAGTGCTTGTGTTTTGGCAAATTCTGGAGCTATCGTTCTAACTATTGTGGGATAATGTGGACTCAGTTTCACAAAGAACCAAATATGGTCTGAAACGGTTCATAACCTGATAAAACCCCCATATAAATCGATCTCCAGAATTGACTACTTAGGCCACTAGAGGGCGCAATTTTGAACCGATTTGGATGAAATTTTTTGCATGATGGAAGGTGGATGGAACGTGGATGGAAGACATAATTATTATCAGATTTTGTGGGAAAGGGTCCATAACCTTATATAGAACCCATATAAACCCATTTTCCCGCTTTTAATCCTCGTACAGAAGCAAATCTCACAAGTTCTTTGGACGATTTCTCTTTACCGAAAGATAATCGGGGTTAAAAAAATTCAAACCAGCCCAATTTAACACAATTTTATATTTATAGAAAACTAGTCGAACCGTAACTCGTCGAAATATTCGTCTTGATCGTCATCACATTTTAAGTCGAACTAGCCATGTCCGACCGTCCATCCGTCTGTCCGACCGTCCGTCCGTCTGTCTGTCGAAAGCAAGCTTACTTTCGAAGGAGTAAAGCTAGCCGCTTGAAATTTTGCACAAATACTTCTTATTAGTGTAGGTCGGTTGGGATTGTAAATGGGCTATATCGGTCCATGTTTTGATATAGCTGCCATATAAACCGATCTTGAGTCTTGACTTCTTATGCCTCTAGAGGGCGCAATTCTTATCTGATTGAAATGAAATTTTCCACGACGTGCTTCGCTATGACTTTCAACAACGGTGCCAAGTATGGTTCAAATCGGTCCATAACCTGATATAGCTGCCATATAAACCGATGTGGGGTCTTGACTTCTTGAGCCACTGGAGGACGCAATTATTATCCGATTTGGCTAAAATTTTTGATGAGGTGTTTTGTCATGACTTCCAACAATTGTGTTAAGAACAGTTCAAATCGGCCCATAACCTGATATAGCTGCCATATAAACCGATGTGGGGTCTTGACTTCTTGAGCCACTGAAGGACGCAATTATTATCCGATTTGGCTGAAATTTTTGATGAGGTGTTTTGTTTCAACTTCCAACAACTATGCTAAGAATAGTTCAAATCGGTTCATAACCTGATATAGCTGCCATATAAACCGATCTGGGGTCTTGACTTCTTGAGCCTCTAGAGGGCACAATTCTTATCCGATTTGGCTGAAATTTTGCATGAGGTGTTTTATTATGACTTCCAACAACTGTATTAAGAATGGTTCAAATCGGTCCATAACCTGATATAGCTGCCATATAAACCGATCTGGGGTTTTGACTTCTTGACGATTTAGCTGGAATTTTGCACGAGGTGTTTTGTTATGACTTTCAACAACTATATATTACAATGGTTCAAATCGGCCCATAACCTGATATAGCTGCCATATAAACCGATCTGGGGTCTTGACTTCTTGAGCCACTAGAGGGCGCAATTATTATCCGATTTAGCTGGAATTTTGCATGACATGTTTTGTTTTAACTTCCAACAACTGTGTTAAGAATGGTTCAAATCGGCCCATAACCTGATATAGCTGCCATATAAACCGATCTGGGGTCTTGACTTCTTGAACCACTAGAGGGCGCAACTATTATCCGATTTGGCTGAAATTTTGCATGTCATGTTTTGTTTTAACTTCCAACAACTGTGTTAAGAATGGTTCAAATCGGCCCATAACCTGATATAGCTGCCATATAAACCGTTCTGGTGTCTTGACTTCTTGAGCCACTAGAAAGCGCAATTATTATCCGATTTAGCTGAAATTTTGCATGAAATGTTTTGTTATGACTTCCAACAACTGTGCTAAGAATTGTTCAAATCGGTCCATAACCTGATATAGCTGCCATATAAACCGATCTGGGATCTTGACTTCTTGAGCCACTAGAGGGCGCAAGTATTATCCGATTTGGCTGAAATTTTGTATGAGGTGTTTTATTATGACTCCCAACAACTGTGCTAAGACTAGTTCAAATCGGTCCATAACCTGATATAGCTGCCATATAAACCGATCTGGGATCTTGATTTATTAAGCCTCTTAAGGGCGCAAGTATTATCCGATTTGGCTGAAATTTTGTACAACGGCTTCTCTCATGACCTTTAACATACGTGTCGAATATGGCATGAATCGGTTTATAGCCTAATACAGCTCCTCTATAAACCGATCTCCCTATTTTACTTCTTCAGTCCCTAAAGTGCGCTATTCTTACTAGATTTGGCTGAAATTTTACACAGTGACTTCTACTAGGGTCTCCAATATTCAGTTCAATTATGGTGCAAAATGAACCATAACTTGATATTGTTCCAATAACATAGCAATTCTTTTATTTTATCCTTTGTTTCCCTACAAAGAGATACCGTGGCAAGAGCTCGACAAATGCGATCCATGGCGGAGGGTATATAAGAGTCGGCCCGGCCGAACTTAGCTGCGTTTAGAACTATTCCATAAACAGTTTCAGGTTGTTATTAGTTTTCCATTAGATTTATGTATGCCTTGCTAACAAATTGAGTAAAAATTTTCAAATTCGAAATTCTTTTGGTTTTGGTCATTACACCACAAACATTCTGTAAACATTCATACATGACTGCTATGACGAGGACAATATGCCTGCCAGCTAGGTTCGCTCCACTTTCGAGAGATGAAGACCACAATAAATCATTTGTAGTAAAAATGGAATATAGCAATTATTGCTCATTTTGTGGTGGCAAACAAGAAGAAGAAGAAGAAGAGGAAACACACACGTCTCAATCGGCATCTCCCCACCCCATTGTGACCCCATCATTGTAACCACACTAAGTAATGACCATTCGATATTATTCATACATTCAGAATAAGAACTTTATATGAAACGGGGGAAAACAATTTGTGGTTAAGTGGTCCCCTACAAGGGTGGACGACCAGACCACTAGGAGTCACAATGGCATGGCTGTGTTAGGGTTTTATACCTCGTACCTATGACACCTTATCGGGCACAGCATCTCTTGCTCATGTGAGTTATTGTGGGCCCACTAAGACCAAGAGTAACCCCTAGAAATGTGGGTTGTGGAAATTATTAAACCACCACATGAAAGGCCTTTTGAAGAATTTCATTATTGCAGAAAGAAACTATGTAGGAAAAATCAAATTTTTCGAAAATTGTTTAAAAAACATTTATTTTGACCACAAAAACAGTCGGTGTGGCTGAGTTGGAAGTGTGCTCCGCATGCCAGCGTAGCTTTAGCGGTTTTGATTTCCATCAGAGGCTTTGGTTTAATGTCAAATCCGATAATACCTCAGCATAAAGTTTTATTAAAATTTCATATTAGTTTTACATCTCGACTAATAGCCTGATTCTCGATGTCGAAAGGTTGCTTTTCGTTTGCCTAAGCTCTTATATATACAAGTAAAAAGGCGTTAAGTTTGGCCGGGCCGAACTTTAGATACCCACCATATGTAAAGCACCTTTCATCAAAATCCGGTGAAAATTGCATACGTTATGTCCTATAGCAGTTATATCGAAATATGTTTCGATTTGGACCAAATACTAATAAGTAAAGGGTGATTTTTTTGAGGTTAGGATTTTCATGCATTAGTATTTGACAGATCACGTGGGATTTCAGACATGGTGTCAAAGAGAAAGATGCTCAGTATGCTTTGACATTTCATCATGAATAGACTTACTAACGAGCAACGCTTGCAAATCATTGAATTTTATTACCAAAATCAGTGTTCGGTTCGAAATGTGTTCAAATTTTGACAAATTTTGTTCAGCGATGAGGCTCATTTCTGGTTGAATGGCTACGTAAATAAGCAAAATTGCCGCATTTGGAGTGAAGAGCAACCAGAAGCCGTTCAAGAACTGCCCATGCATCCCGAAAAATGCACTGTTTGGTGTGGTTTGTACGCTGGTGGAATCATTGGACCGTATTTTTTCAAAGATGCTGTTGGACGCAACGTTACGGTGAATGAACACATTTCGAACCGAACACTGATTTTGGTAATAAAATTCAATGATTTGCAAGCGTTGCTCGTTAGTAAGTCTATTCATGATGAAATGTCAAAGCATACTGAGCATCTTTCTCTTTGACATCATGTCTGAAATCCCACGTGATCTGTCAAATACTAATGCATGAAAATCCTAACCTCAAAAAAATCACCCTTTACAAGTTATTGTTCAATTGTGTATAACAAAATATTAGCCTTTAGTAGCTGTATCTGAAAATAAGCCGATCTGAACCATATACGACACGGATGTCGAAAAGTCGCTGTGTTAAATTTCAGTGAAATCGGATTATAAATGCGCTTTTTATGGAGCCAAGACTTTGAATCGAGATATCGGTCTATATGGCAGCTATATCCAAATCTGAACCGATTTTGGTCAAGTTGAATTTCGAAGAGCCTAACACAACGCACTGTCCCAAATTTCGGGGAAATTGGACAATAAATGCGCCTTTAACGGGCCCAAACCTTAAATCAAGAGATCGGTCTATATGGCAGCTATATTCAAATCTGGACCAATCTGGGCCAAATTGAGGAAGGACGTCGAAGAGCCTAACACAACTCGCTGACCCAAATTTCAGCGATTTCGGACAAAAAGTGCGCCTCATATGGCCCCAAAACCTAAAACCGAGAGATCGGTCTATATGGCAGCTATATCTACATCTGAACCGATCGATGCCAAATTGAAGAAGGGCTTCGAAGGGCCGAAGACAACTCACTGTCTCGAATTTCAGCGATATCGGACAATAAATGTGCCTTTTATGGCCTCAAACCTAAAACCGAGAGATCGGTCTATATGTCAGCTATATCCAAATCTGAACCGATCTTGGCCAAATTGACGAAGGATATTGAAGGGCCTAACATAACTCACTGTCCCAAATTTCAGCAAAATCGGATAATAAATGAGGCCTTTATGGGCCTAAGACCCTAAATCGGAGGATTGGTCTATACGGCAGCTATATCCAAATCTGAACCGATCTGGGCCAAATTGACGAATGATGTCGATGGGCCTAACGCAACTCACTGTCCCAAATTTCAGCAAAATCGGATAATAAAAGTGACTTTTATGAGCCTAAGACCCTAAATCGGCAGATCGGTCTATATGGGGGCTATATCAAGATATAGTTCGATATAGCCAATCTTCGAACTTAACCTGCTTATGGACAAAAAAAGAATCTGTGCAAAGTTTCAGCTCAATAGCTCTATTTTTAAAGACTGTAGCGTGATTTCAACAGACAGACGGATAGACGGACGGACATGTCTAGATCGTCTTAGATTTTTACGCTGATCAAGAATATATATATACTTTATAGGGTTGGAAATGGATATTTCGATGTGTTGCAAACGGAATGACAAAATGAATATACCCCCATCCTTCGGTGGTGGGTATAAAAAATCCATTTGTGTTTGTTTGTTTGATCCATATAGACTCACTGATGAACCGATTTACATGAAATTTTCACAGATGGTAGAGTTTGAGCCCCTGGTCAAAAAATAGGGTAAGGTTAGGTAAAAAAGAGGGTGCAGATATTAATCCGCCCCATGCCACTATGGACATACACCTAAGCCAGTTATCGGCTTGTTGTGCGCTCTAAAAACTAAAGGAGTAACCTCGAAAAAGACAATTTTAAGAAAGAAAGTCCGTGCCACTTACAAAATCCTTAATTGTTTTCCATACCACTCCCTTAAGTTGGTTCATGTCTGGTATCGGTTGCCCACCTAAACACCGGTTGCCCACCTAAACATGACATAGCAAATGCTTCAACGTTTCAATCATCTACCCCACATGCCCTACCCATGCTATCAGTTGCCGCACCGATTTATAAGTGAGCTTATAACACCAAAAGCTATACTGACCTCCTTCTTACTTCCTTTCAGTAGTAGCCTCGACCTCTCACGATCCGAATCACTCCACAGGATTATCACCGTCCTACCGACTGTTTCACTGTTCCACAGTGTCACCTACGCCCTTAAATCGGACTGCATCGAGCCGAAAGGCTTCGGGTTAACCAAGTTTATTGACGGCAGTCCCCTGGCCCTTCACTGGCAAATCCGGCACCCAAACGATGCGAATTGTGCCATCCTCAGAGAAGGCGTTAATCTTCTTACACTGCAAGACTATTTGTGACCTTACCCTCCTGGTTGTTATTGTCTTATGGCCATTGTACTGGGCGTAAAGATGTTCACCATCGACGTCCTCGCGTTATTACCACACCACCTCACTAATTCCCTGATCGCCCGTATTTCCGCCTGCAGGACCGTATTATTGCCAGGCAGTCTAAAATAGATCTCAGTCCCAGTTTTCGACAGCCTGAAAATAGGCTACTAAATTTTTTTAATATCCGAAGGGGGGAGCGGACCCTCCCCCTTACTCCAATTTTCAAAAACGCAAGTTCTTGGAGATATGTGCACCGATTTTAGCGAAATTTTGTACGCCACCTTATGGTACCCCAAAAACATGAAATTGGTATAAACTTTTGGGGTACTAAACTGGGGGAACGCCCCATCCCTAAACCCATCCGAACGGACATGTTTACCGATTGGCATAATATGGGTATCAAATGAAAGGTATTTAAGAGTTGAGTGCGAACTTGTCATACAAATGGCATGCTAAGTGTGGGGAGGTCCCCCACCCTCAAAGACACCATCCAACAGGACACTTGCACCACTTTGGGCAATATATCATAGGTTCTTAAAAGTAAAGTACACATCTGACATAAAAATGTATTCCTTGTTGTCTGAGGGGCCTTCCCACTCCCCAAAAGCCACCACCACTCAAATGAAAGGTATTTGGGAGTTAAAAACAAATATGGTCTTAAACATTGGGTCCAATTGACTAGGAGGCCGCCCATGCTCAAAACCGCAAACCAAACAAAAGTAGTGGCCAAAATCAAAAGTGGGCAAATCAAAAGCCACCATCTCTTTGTTGACTACAAAGCCGCTTTCGATACCCCTTTACGTTCAAAGGTATTTCAAGCCATGTCTGAGTTTAGTATCCCTGCAAAATTAATAAAACTTTGCAGGAGGAACGCGTATCAGTTCCTCAGTAAGATTAGGATCAAATCTCTCCGAACCACTCAATACGAAACGAGGTTACCGAAAAGGATCTCTTTAATATCCTGCTGGAGAAGATTATACGAGATGCAGTTGTGAATAGAAATGGCAGACTTTTCTCAAAAGAGAACACATGCGCATTCGTCGCCCACTCCCTTAACACAGACTGCGTCGACCCGAAAGGCTTCGGCTTAACCAAGTTTAATGACGGCAGTCCTCTTGTCTTCACCGCCAAATTGTCTGCCCTTTCATTTCCTCTTACTCCGTTTTTGTCTTTGTCGCTTTTAGTGTCGGTAATAACTTCGTTCGATTTATATCGAGCTTTCTCAAAGATCGCACTATACGAGTTGGTGTAGATGGGTTCTCATCAGATGAGTATACATTGACCGTAGGTGTGCCACAAGGCTCTGTCCTTTCCCCTTCCCTTATTTTTATTTTCATTGACGATCTATTGGGCCAGACTTCGAATCCAGTCTTCTCATTTGCCGATGACCATAGTCTGTGTCATTCATATTCATTCGACCATAGGCCCAGTCCTCAAGAAATTGTGAACAGGAGACGCATTATGGATGAGACGCTCTTCCAGGATTTGTTGGCCATTTCCGAGTGGGGTAGAATGAACAGAGTAGACTTTAACGCACAGAAGATGCAGTGCTGTTTCTTGTCTCACAAGCGATTCACTGATCCATAGACCCAGTCCTCAAGAAATTGTGGACAGGAGGCGCATTATGGATGAGACGCTCTTCCAGGATTTGTTGGCCATTTCCGAGTGGGGTTGAATGAACAGAGTAGACTTTAACGCACAGAAGATGCAGTGCTGTTTCTTGTCTCACAAGCGATTCACTGATCCATAGACCCAGTCCTCAAGAAATTGTGGACAGGAGGCGCATTATGGATGAGACGCTCTTCCAGGATTTGTTGGCCATTTCCGAGTGGGGTTGAATGAACAGAGTAGACTTTAACGCACAGAAGACGCAGTGCTGTTTCTTGTCTCACAAGCGATTCACCGATCCACTTCAATCTTCGATATCTATCGACGGTATAGGTATTGAACACTCAGATGCTCTTGATGTTCTGGGCATGGAGATACAATTCGAAGTGTCGAAAGAAGCATTCAAGTGTTTGGGCTTTCTTAAGCGGTGCAGGAAATATATCACCTTTTCTGATCTTCTCAATATCTATACTACCTACATCAGGCCGAGGATGGAATATAACTCTCATACATGGGCAGGAACTCCAAAATCATCCTTGGAGCTACTTGACCGGGTTCAACGGAGAGCGATTGTGTTGATTGGGGACAGTAGGGTAAGCAACTCTATTGCTTCCCTAGAACATCGTAGCGTTGTATTGCTCTATCATTATTTTCATGGCGTGTGTTCCAGGGATCTTCCTCTTCTTATCCCTGACGTTAGGATGTTCACCAGGAATACAAGACTTGCCAGGAACTCACACCCGTTTGTAATCGATTGGCCAGTCGACCGAACCATACATTACCGAGAAAATTCATTTTTCGTCCGAACCATTCGTATATGGAATCGAATTCCAGCTAATGTCTTTCCCTCCGACATTGACATTCAGAAATTCAAGACAAATATCAATAAACACTACTCCCTCTTTCCCCCCTCCAACCCTTAACTTTTCTAATTGCCAACGCAATGCACTGCATATATAGGGGACATCCCCTGGGTGTTGGCTACGTGAAAAAAAAAATACCTCAGAGAAGGCGTTAATCTCCTTCTTACTCCTGCAAGACTGTTCGTGACCTTACCGTCCTGGTTGTTATTGCCCATATGGTAATTTTACTGTCGGTAAAGATGTTCACACTCGACGTCCTCGCGTTAGCATCACACCACTTCACGCATTCCGTGATGGCCCGAATCTCCGTCTGCAGGACCGTATTATTGTCAGGCAGTCTAAAACAGATCTCAGTCCCTGTGTTCTCAATATAGACCCCCAGGCCAACTCTGTCCTCTAGCTTTGCTTCATCCGAGTAACATGATCTTCCATATGGCAATACTAAGATTGCCTCAATCCAAGACTGTGCCGCTGGCAGCAGTGCCTCGCACTCGACTTCAAGGTTCATCTCAGGTATGCGATCGGAAACCTTTTCCCTTCCTTTCAGTTTTCCTATCGTCGCCTCGATTATACCGGAGGCCACCGTAGCGCAGAGGTTAGCATGTCCGCCAATGACGCTGAACGCCTGGGTTCGAATCCTGGCGAGACCATAAGAAAAAAATTTCATCGGTGGTTTTCCCCTCCTAATGCTGGCAACATTTGTGAGGTACTATGCCATGTAAGACTTCTCTCCAAAGAGGTGTCGCACTGCGGCACGCCGTTCGGACTCGGCTATAAAAAGGAGGTCCCTTATCATTGAGCTTAAACTTGAATCGGACTGCACTCATTGATATGTGAGAAGTTTGCCCCCGTTTCTTAGTGGAATGTTCATGGGCAAAATTTGCAATTTGCCTCGATTATACCGCGATGGTATGAGCTGCTTCCATCCTCAATCCATTCTCCCATCGCCTTAAGTCTCATAGCCGCAGTGGCTGCCTCACACTGAATCTGTATTTTAATGGGTCGAATATCTAGAATAGTCTCCAGTGCCTTATTGGGTGTGGTCCTCACCGCTCCGCCTATGCCAAGACAACATGTTCTCCGAACCTATTGTCCTTATGTTGCACTTTTTCTCCATAGCAGTCCACCAAACTACTGAGGCGTTAGTAAGTATTAGTCTTATCACGCTCCTGTAGAGCCAGGGGACTATCCTCGGATTCAGGTTCCATTTTGAGCCTACGGCCCATCCACGTAGTACCCAACATCTGTGAGCTTTCTCAGTACGCTCCTGAATGTGACTTGTGTATTTGACCTTGTCAGATATCGAAATCGTCTTATTGAGGAAACGAGGTGCGTTAAATTCGCCCACCTTCGTCTTCCCCGTAAACAGGCATATTTCAGTCTTCTCTGGGTTAACATTGAGACCTCTGGGTCTAGCCCAGTCATATGCCATATGCGAGACCCTTTCGACTCTTCTGCATCGCTCGTTCGGATCCTTATCCCTTAGAAGTATCATAACATCGTCTGCGTAGCAGACGGGTTCAAATCCCTCCTCAGTTAGCATCCGTAATAGGTCACTTATGGTGGTCACCCATAGGAGTCGCGATAAAATGCCAACCCGTGCCACTTTCTCTCTTATATTTATGCACCCGTTCCATCGCATATGGTTTATCCAGTCTCTAAGGACCGGGTCCACCCGAAACTGGTCTAAGGATTGGATCAGTGTGTCGGTCCGCACATTGTTAAAAGCTCCCTCGATGTCGATGCATACCGCCAGGATGTACGTTTTGGCATCGAAGGATTCTTCTATTTTATGCACAACCTCGTGCAGGGCAGTCTCCACCGACCTTCCCTTCCCTTGACATAGGAATGCTGTTTTTATTTGAGCAGTTCGCTGAATGTCCAACTCTTTATCATTGTGTCCACAATACGTTCCATGGTTTTGAGTAGAAGGGATGTAAGGCTTGCCTTGCCGGGCTTAGGTATAAACACCACCCTTGCCTCCTGCCAGGCTTTCGGAGCATATGCAAGTCCTAGGCACGGTGTGAAAATAGTGGCAAGATGAGCACAATTTTCACAGCGTGCCTAGGACTTGCATATGCTCCGAAAGCCTGGCAGGAGGCAAGGGTGGTGTTTATACCCAGGCTCGGCAAGGCAAGCCTTATGTCCCTTCTACTCAAAACCATGGAACGTATTGTGGACACCATGATAAAGAGTAGGACATTCAGCGAACTGCTCAAATAAAAACAGCGCCAGATAGTCTGCCTCTTTTTGTAGTAACAACATTGAGATAACAGTGGAACGCTATTCTACGTTCGGTTAGTGGAACATATCTTCTGTCATATCCAATTAAAGAAAGTTACCTAAGACTGCAATTTGGCCAGTGGATATGAACCAATATTATATTGCAAAGAAAAAAGATCTCTCTGGCGTTCTCTTCTATTGGAAAAGCTTAATTATGTAGAGTTTGTGCTCCAGATGATAGCTTAAATTCCCCTCCAAAACGCAAAAATAGCGTAAACAACTTTTGTTGTCTATCACAAAGTTTTGTTTTTGCCACTTCTCACCATGGTCTTTGTTAAGTGAACTTTACCATGGTACTAGGACGTTGACTTAGATACGATACAATACTTCAAGGATATTTATGGACATTAAATGATGTCGTTGAATAATTGAAGACATACTTAAATATCAATATTAAAATCAATTAATGTTGATTACAAAGTTACGGAAGAAAAAGTGTCTAAGGGCTAGTTATTTTTGACTAAAGTTTAATTTAGAATTTAGAAATTCTATATCAAATTTAGGTCCTAGCAAAAAAAAAAAAAGTTTACCATGTGTGTCGACAAGTTTTAGTCCAAGTAATTTAAGTAACGCTAGCAGTAAATACAGATTTACACAAATAAAACTTTACTCTCTTAGGCCAGTGCTGAGACAGGGAGACTTTAGAGCATACCTGTCATCACTTTATTTGCCTTTCAACTCTCTGACAGCACCAACCACTTCGGAGCTGCAACGGCTGGTGGGGTAGGCAAAACTGTCAGGAAATGAGGCTTTAATAGGGTGTGATGCGAATTCTCACCACATTTCGTGGGGTAGTACCAACATTAACAAAAACTGAGCCAAGCTCTGGCAGAATTCTTGAATACTAATCACCTGATAACACCTTTATTAACAGGACTGGGGAGGAGGTTTTAGATGTGAAAATATGTTCTGAAACGAGGCCACCGTAACGCAGAGATAAGCATGTCCGCCTGGCTTCGAATCCTGTCAAGACCATGAACAAAATTCAGCGGTGATTTCCCATCCTAGTGCTGGCAACATTTGTGAGGTACTATGCCATGTAAAACTTCTCTCCGAAAAGGTGTCGCACTGCTTCAAGCCGTTTGGACTCGGCTTTAAAAAAGGAGACCCCTTATCATAGAGCAATCTAATCTAGAAAATCTAATCGATGAGGTTCAGGATTGGAGCACTCCTTTTCGGACCATCGCTACAATAGGTTTAAAATAGCACTGCCAGCGCCAAATTCGATCAGCTTCCGGAATAAGGTGAAAATCAATTGGATCAAATTCAGAACACAACTCAGAGGAAGACTTGGACAAGATACTTTGAACTGCCCATGCATAGAAGATATTGACGACAATGTGTACAGGATTACGACTGCAAAGGTGGGGTCTTTCGAAGATAGTTGTCCTCTTTGAGAAGGGAAATCAGGACAAGAAAAAACCCTGGATGACGCTTATATGAAATCACATTTTCCACAGGATATAACGGGACTCACGGAGACACCCGAATCTTTGAATAATGATCTTGGTCGAAAGCTCATCATTACAGAATATGTGGTAAAGGAAGCCTTGCGGAGCTCGCCAACATTTAAATCTCCCGGGGCTGATGCAACATTTCTAGTGTTACTACAGAAGATGGCTGCAGTGTTACCACCACCATAAATAACCTATTATGGATGCTGCCTGAGGAGGTATTTGAATCCGTCTCCTACGCAGATGAATTTTGGTACTTCTAAGGAGGATAGTTCATTTGCTTGAAGTTTACGATATACAGTTTGATTAACGCTTGTGGACAGAGTAGGCCTGGGGGTCTTCATTGAGAACTACGAATCACTGTGCCAAATTTCAATTTCAATTCGAGTAACAAAAGCGCATTTTACGGATCGCAGACCTCGAATCGGGAAATCGGTCCTGAACGAACTCACTGTGCTCGATTTTAGCGAAGTCGAGTAATAAATGTGGTTTTTAAGGACCCAAGACCTCCTATCGGGAGTTCGTTACTAATGGCAGCCATATCCAAATATAGTTCGATTTTGACCAAACTCGGTACAGATGTCGAGGGGTTCAACATAACTCGCTATATTGACCATACAGTACAGTAGAGATGTCGAGAAGTTTAAAATAACTCCCTGTACCAAATTTCAGTGAAATCGGGTAATTAATTCGCTTTTTGTGGGTTCAAAACCTTAAATAGGGAGATCGGTATACATATATGACAGGTTTATCCAAATATAGTTCGCTCTTGGAGAACTCGGTACGGATGTCGATTTCGGCTTTTATGGGCATTAAATCGGCAGATGGGTCTATATGGGAGCTCTATCAAGCTATAGTCCGATACAGGCCATCTTCGAACTTAAACTGACTTTGGACAAAAAAAAATGAAACTGTGGAAACTGCTCATTATGTCAATTTTGGAAGACTTAGCTTGATTTTAACAGACAGACTCACGGTTATGGCTCAAAAACTCAGTTGTGGAGGGGTCAATCAAGAAGTCGTATAGAAAAGAAGACGGCATGCGGCGAGCCTCGCCCATTCACGCACTTCAGGCTTCTACAGTGGCCTGCAAAGTCAAGAGGGCTTAGTGCCTGGCGGGAAACCAGGCACGGAAAGAGGGGTTCACCTATTACCCTGTGTCTTCTCCTTCCAGTTGCGGGACAGTTACATAAAATGTACTTTACCGTCTCCAATTCCTCCTCGTTACCACTGATCCTTCAGAGCGACGTCAATGAACTGACTTTGCCATGACCAGTCAGAACTCCTATCTTCAATATGAGGTCATGCTGCCTCAGCCCAGAATAAGTGACTTGCTGTTCTACCAAACAATCGGCCATAGAGACTTGGCGAGCCTGCTGCAACATACGGAGATAGTACATGCTTCATTAGTGCAGTTATAGTAAAAGACTCTACCACACTAAAATATTCACATAGGGGAGGGCTTACACGATCGGCGCTCATTAGCGACCCATTACAAGCTAGCTCGTCGGCTGTCTTGGTCCTGCACAGCTTGATAGCATTTCTCATGGTTTGCAGAAAATCTTAGCATCTTCTAACCAATCTCAACTTCAAATTGACCGACGCCTGCGCCTTAAACGCCACCGCCGGTGCGATTGACCAGCCTTCTGAAAGACGCTTATTTGACACAAAAGCCTATAGGACTTCCTAACTTCATGGAACTCAATCAAGACCTTTGACCTTATGTCACTATTCAATTTAGAAAAAGCGGGGTATTGCCAGCCAGAGAACCCCTTTCGAGAAAAACTATTGCCAGTCTGTCAAGGAAAGTCTCTCTCCTGGTATATAATCCGTCGCACAGCCAGCAAACTCCCCTCATAGCCTGGCTTCCATCAGAACGGACAAATGCCTATAGTTTGAGGAACGCCTACTCACTCAGTTCAAGTATGACTATCGCTATCGTGCATTCAATATAAAGGCACAAAGGCATAAGGGCGGCATGGCATTCAGCCCTTCTTTTGGGGCTTTCCTCTTATGCCCAAGGGCATAATGTCACACCAGACACTTAAAGGTGAAAGTTGATCGAATCACCGCCATAAACATCTAGTATACCGACCCGGTCTAAGCATCTATCTTATTGTCTTCGAGTTGTGACAGGTGTAGAGCACATTCAGTCCTTCGCATTCATTTTCAGTCTCCCAAACGATGCTTGACTGTCGGCAACTCTTTCTTAGCTCCACAAACCCTGCATATATCCGCCTTACGCTGCGTACAACGCTCATCGGCCGCCTTTTACCCCGCCTTATAGCCTTCTTCATGGTTTTAAGAAACTCCTTGCTACCGTAGCGTAGAGCATGCCCGCCTATGACACTGAACGCCTGGGTTCGAATCCTGGCGAGACCACCAGAAAAAAAAATCTCAGCGGTGGTTTCCCCTCCTAATGCTGGCAACATTTGTGAGGTATTAAGCCATGTAAAAACTTCTCCCCAAAGAGGTGTCGCACTGCGGCACGACGTTCGGACTCGACTTTAAAAAGGAGCCCCCTTATCATTGAGCTTTAACTTGAGCTTAAATCGTTCTGCACTTATTGATTTGTGAGAAGGTTGCCCCTGTTCCTTAGTGGAATGTTCATGGGCAAAATTTGCATTTTAACTTGCCATCTTCTAACTAGTCTTAACTTCACATGGCCCTAGCCTTCAGCGCCGCCTGGTATTCCACGTATATTGTGGCAGTTCATTCGGGCAGCCGCTACTACATCGACATCGAGTACTTTTAGAATCGAATCGAAGATGCTGCACTCATTCAGAAGCCAATATACGATGCCTTATTCCAAGGAACTTAATTTAGACTGCTGTACCAGTGCCCACATCCAATTTAAGATCATCTGTATATACAGAAGGTCCTAGCAAAATCAGGGTACCCCTAGCCCAGAAGTCACATTCCGGAAAACGACGTTCAATCCGCCAACAAGAAAGATTTCTCTTTATACATTACCCGCTGCGCTGCTTAACATTGCTCCCATATAAACCGATCGCCCGTTTTGCACGAAGATTTCTGCTATGTCCTCCAGCTGCTATACCATATAAGGTCCTAATCAGTCATTAACTTGATATATGTAACTCCCATTCTCCCGCTTAGATTTCATGATAGCCTTGAGCCTCTAGATACCGATTTGACAATGACTTCTGCTATGACCTTCAACATACGTGTCAAGTATAGTCTGAATAAGTCCATAACCTGATATAGCTCCCATATAAACAGATAGCCCTATTTTACTTCTTGAGAGTGCAAAGCCCCGAACTTCTTGGGACTCCTGAGACCCCTGGTACAAGATTAAAGTTTTCGGTCAAACTTCGTAGCCGTAAAAAACTACAATCAGTTGAACCCCAAACAGTTCCGGACTGGTCACCTAAGAAAGAGAACGCCCAAGCCTACCTACCTACAGCCAGCAAAACAAAAAAAAAACAAAAACATGGGACTCAACAATAAACCGGATGCCACCCTACCGGATGATCAAACACAACTACATTGGCAACGGAAAACTTCGAAGGGCCAACGCCGCAACATCAGCATCGTCAAGGCAGCTGCTAGGCCATTTGATGCGCAGTCTAAAATCATTCAGTATATTCATGCCTCCACTAGGTCGCGTTCGTCTCCTGATAAATACCTCCCGGCAAAAGATGGACAATCTTGCAACTGTCATCTCGTCTTCAAGGGTCCTGCTGAAATACCACACCGCTCGCTAATCTCTAATGTCTACATAGTGCGGGCGTTATGTCCGTATATACCTCCTGTCCTCAGGTCTCCCATATTCGCAGAAATCAGTCGCGGACTAGATGGCTTTATGCAGAAAACCATTAAAGAAGTCATGTCCCGTTAGTATGAAGCCGGGGTGTCCCATACGACTTCGTATAACGAATAAATTAGTAAGTCAGCCGACCATTGTCACTATTCGTTCATCTGGCACTAATCAAATTCCTAATAATCGTGCACTAATCAAATTCCCTTTCTCACTCTGTACAGAACAACCATATAACTCACAAGCAAATCGAGCGGGGGCACGTGAAGCAAAACCCGTAATGCATCTATCGAAACACACAGGCAACGTACGAACGTCATGTCACGAATAAATGCGAAAGTCACCCGACCATTGTCATTGTTCGTCCATTTGATTTTCCACCTATCGTCAAGATGCTCCAAAAGAAGCCTCTTATGCCGCCTAATAGCATTTATGGCCAGATTTTGATGAAATTCAAAACCGTGAATTGTTTTAAACCTCCCGTTATCCGATTCGAATATGGTCCAAATAGGACCATATTAAGAAATAGCTGCCACACAGACCGTTCTTCCAAATTAGAGTTTTAATTCTATAAAAATCGGAATTATTACTCGATTTCTCTGAAACTGTGACTTGTATAAGAGTGCCTGGCATCTAAATCATATATGATCCAGGTCAAACCATATTAAGATATAGCTATGAACATGCAAGTGGAGTTCTAATGAATTAAAACCATGAATATATCCATGGTGTTGGGTATTCAAATACGTTTTTACTTGTTATTGATACAACATTTTTATGCCGGCAACAGTCCTTTAAAATATAAAATTAATAAAAAAAAGTTCAAGTGAATAAATGTTAAGATAGGCTTAATTCGTAATAAATATGAACAACAATCATCCTTGACAAGGCGCTCCCTGCTCATAAGAGACGAAAATCCAAGCAACCAAACGCCACAGCCTTGCTGAAATTATTCGTAAACACACGAAAAGGATTTTAAGCTACCAAGAAAAAAGGGAACATTTCAAAGGCGCACAACAAAAAATAAAGACATCCTTAAGGACAAGGGTAGAACAAAAAAAAAAAAAACAAAGGAATACAACCTTGAAATCCTTACAAAACTGAGCAACAAACTGTTGCGTTTAGAAATATTTTGCCATTTTTAAGTGGACATGGGAGAGGGAGAATATGAGAGAGTAGGGCATTTGGGAGAAAATTAAGTTCAGCCTAATGGCTAAGTTTTTACCTTTTCAAAAGTGGGGGTGTGGGGGGCAATAACTACAGGTTGGGAAATTAAATTTCCGAGTGGGTTAATTTGCCAGGGATTATATTCCTTGTCAGCTTTGTTTCCTGATAGAGAGTCGCAGCTTTGGCAACAGTAATTGTGTTACCTCTGTTTGCGTGGGTGTCAGCGTTCAATTTTTTTTTTAACTCCAACTCAGAGAGATGCCAAGCAAGAGAAAAAGAGAGTGAGAGGAAGAGCCATTACAAACTTGCCTACTAATCTGTTGTGGCTTCACATTACCTTTAATCTGCAGCCAAGAGAGAGAGGGAAAAAACAAAAAGGACAGAGTGCAAGAGTGATAATAATAATAAAAGTCATATGTTTTATGTGATGGTTTTCACTTTGTTTTGTTTGTAGCTTTCTTTCGCATTCCCCAATACAGGTCTATAAACTTTTGCTTTCATTTTTCCAAGTGGTCTCCTTTGACATGCACACACACACACACACACACACATACATGCGTTAAAATACCGGGCAATGCGAAACAACCACAATAACGCCGTTCGTCTTCTACAGCAACCACTCACTCATTCAATTCCCATTGAGCATTGAGCAACATTCTCAAACACTCAATTTGAGTGAGACAGTCAAAGCGCAAACGTGAGTAAGCCGCCCATAATGGTGATATAGGTGTCTGTCGTCTAACCGTCTCTGCATTCATTAGAGAGCGGAGTATTTGTGAGTGCGTGTGTGTGTGTCTGTTTACGAGTGAGTGTATCTGGTGAGAGCACAAAGATATTTGATTTCATGTAACATTATTAGTGAGTGTGGTACGTCTGTCGTCACTTGGGAAAACTTGTGTAGGTTGAAAATACACACCCACCGTGTGTGGCAGCTCCTCAGGCTCGTGCACAGAGTTCAATACAATTTTGCATTATTTTTTAAGAGATCGATAAGGAAATAATGCAACAATTTGAACACAAATCTCGGAATTTCCAAATGCAAATTTACCCATGAATCTTACATATCAATCACTGCTATCCGATTCAAGTTTAAGCTCTATGATAAGGTATCTACTTTTTAGAGCCGATTCATTACTGCGTGCCGCATTGTGATACCTCTTTAAGGAGAATATATTTCGTGACACAGTAACTCACAAATGTCGCCAGTATTAGGAGGGGAAAATCGCCACTGCAAATTTTTTCTGATATTCTCGCCAGTATTCGAATCAAAGCGGACATGCTAACCTCTGCGCTACGATGGCCTTCAGAATTTGGCAAACCTATTTTTATACCCTCCTCCATAGGATGGGGCTATACTAACTTGCTAACCTTTGCGCTACGGTGGCCTCCTAGTTTGTAGTGAATACCATGATAAAGAGTAAGATATCCGGCACAAGCAGCCCTTAGGAGTCTATCTGTTGTTGTTGTTGTAGCCACATTGCATGTGGATGTAGCGATACTCGTCAAGCACCTGTTGGTGAGGAAGCTCGTTCCGTTCCAGAGGACCAATCGCCCCGGGAACAGGGTGACCATTGGTTATTTAAAGGCGCCATAAACTCGCCTTGTCATACCGAGCATCATAGGCACTCAGTATTTGTGCAAGAGCCGGTGCCGGCCGACTTGAGACTCTCCATATACATGGAACCTTATGGTGGATTCTCTGTTAGGACGTCTCGCTGGTATTTTAGAATCAGTTCATAAGCGGATGACCTGCACATCCTTGTTGAATGAGATTCCTTTGACTTGAACTGAAAACCCAATGTGAGCAGGCCATGGGCATTGTGCGAGAATAGAACGATCCTGTTAATCATGAAGGGCAAAACTGTGACAATGTTGCTCTAGCAGTCCTCAGGAGTCTATCTGTGTTCTATATATATGGAACCTCAATGTGAGCAGGCCATGGAAATTGTGCACGGATGGAGCGATCGTATCTTGACGTCATGGAGGGCAAAACTGTGACAATGTTGCACAAACAGCCCTCAGGATTCTGTCTGAGCTCCATATATATGGAGCCTTATGGCGGATCCTCTGTTAGGACGTCTCGCTAAGTCCTTAAGAATCAGTTCATAAGCGGATGAACTTCTTATCCTTGTTAAAAGAGATTTCAGACTCGCGCTGAAAACTCAATGTGGGCAGGCCTTGGACATTATGCGCGAATGGAGCGATCTTTTTGGTGTTGACGTCATGGAGGGCAAAACTGTGACAATGTTGCACAAACAGCCCTCAGGAGTCTATCTTTGCTCCATATACATGGAACCTTATGGTGGATCCTCTGTTAAGACGTCTGGCTGCGTCCTTTAGAATCAGTTCATAAGCGGATAACCTGCTTATACTTGTTAAAAAAGATACCGGACTTGCGCTGAAAACTCAATGTAAGAAAGCCATGGGCATTGTGCGCGAATGGAGCGATCGTATGTTGACGTCATGGAGGGCAAAACTGTGACAATGTTGCTCAAGCAGCCCTCAGGAGTCTATCTGTGCTCTATACATATGGAACCTTAAGGTGACTCCTCTGTTAAGACGTCTCTCTGAGTCCTTTAGAATCAGTTCGTAAGCGAATGATCTGCTTATCATTGTTAAAGGAGATTCGGACTTGCGCTGAAAACTCAACGTGAGCAAGCCATGAACATGGCAAGCCGTGAGTTGAGGCTGTTCTGTACAGAGAGGGAATTCCTTTAGAACGCGAGTATTGAGCTGACAGATGATAGGTGGAAAACCGGGTGAATGAACAGTGACAATGGTCGGCTGACTTACGAATTTATTCCTGACGCGATTTTCGTACTTTACCTGTGTGTAGGACTGTTACGATAGATGCACACTAGGTTTTGCTTGGGGTGTCCCTGCATGATTCGCTCGTGAGTTACATGGCTGTTCTGTACAGATTGTGAAAGAGAATTCCATTAGCGCGCAAGGAAAAGCTCCCTGCTTCTTAGCTTTCAGATGGCGATAATAAGCGTTTTAAGGCGCGTCTTTTGGAGCGCCTTGATGTAAGGAGATGAATGAACCGTGACAATGGTCGGGTGGCTTACGAATTTATTTGTAATGCGACGTTTGTACTTCGGACTATTTCCACAGATGCGCTACAAGTTTTCTTGGCGTGCCCCTGTATAATTTGCTCGTGAGTTACATGGCTATTCTGTATTTAGAAGGGGAATTCAATTAGTGCGCGAGGATACCTCACTGCTTCTTAGCTTTCAGACGGCGATATTAAGCGTTTTAAGGCGCGTCTTTTGGAGCATCTTGATGTAAGGAGAAAAATTTACGAATTTATTCGTAATGCGACATTTGTACTTCGGACTATTTCCACAGATGACGATATTAAATGGCTCAAGGAGCTTCTTTTGGAGCGTCTTGATGTTAGAAAGAAAATCAAATGAACGAACCGTGACAATGGTCGGGTGACTTACGAATTTATTCGCAACGCGATTTTCGTACTTTGCATGTGTGTACGACTCTTTCGATAGATGAACTACAGGTTTTGCTTGATTTGGTCGTGAGTTACATGAATTCTGTACAGGGTAAGAAAGGAAATTTCATTAGTGCGCGAGGATTGATAGGGATAGTAGACGGCTCTTTTTTGGGAGCGTCCCGATAATAGCTGAATGGACGGACTGGATGGATGCAGATGGACATACAGTGGCAATGATCAGATGACTTACGAATTTATTCAGGACCGCCCAGACTTTGGCTTCGGCCTTAATCTGGGTTTCATACTGAAGGGAAATGTCTCCTTTAATGCATTTCTGCATCAGAAGATATATAGTCAGCGGCTGATTTGTGTAACTCTGAGAGACCTGATGACTGGAGAATATGCAGACATTAGAAATGGAGATAAGCGAGACGGTGTGGCATTTCAGCAGGGCCCCTGAAGACGGTAGGTAGTTATTCGGAAACACGCTAGATATCCATAACGAGATGTTGCTGTACTGGCAGGACCGAGTGATTTTGGGCAGAGCATGACGTGGTCTGGCATCTGCCTTACCCTTGTTGATGCTGGGGCGTTTGCCCTTCGTTGTTTCCCGTTGCTTTTGTAGTTGAGTTCGGTCATCCATGAGGACGGCCGCGTTTATTGATGTGAAATTGATGAAAAACACCATGTAGGAGCTGATATGTGTTGCGTAGCCTGTGGGGGCTGCCGCGTCCTGGTTGTGTTTGTGTAAATCGTCCTGGTGTATGTCGTTGTTTTTTTTTTCATTCCTTGTACGTTGGCTGTTAGATAGGCTTAGGGCGTTCTTTCTCTTTTCTTAAATGACTAATCTGGAACTCTTTGGGTTCAACTGGTAATAGTCTTTTATGGCTACGAAGTCTGACAGGAGACTTTAATCTGGTACCGCGGGTCTCAGAAGCCCCCGGAAATCCGGTTCCACTTTGACTATCGTGAGGTCCCAGTGGCTGTGATTTCTACCCAAATCGCGGGTAGAGCGCAAGCTCGGCGTGCAGTTGCGCTTGCAATCGGGTGCTGTGACCCATAGATCCAAAGGAGTTCTAGGTACTGCTCCGCTCTTAAACAAGGAGGTGAACACCTCCAAATACTTGGGATCAAATTTGTACTCATGTACATTAGCGGTGTTTCGGGCCGTTGGTAGACGCATTATATTTACCCTTGGGCCTCGTTGGTTTCGGCCATGATGGATGGCAGGCATCTGCATAAAACACGACATTCGTGATACAAGCAGCATGTCTATGCCAAGATAAAGCCGATGCTGACCGACCTACTTCCTTCGTTGCCAAGATATACACATTGACATCGAAGAGGCTTTTAACAACGTGAGGATTTCACCTGTTCTGGGTGCCGGGCCACAAAGATATCCCAGGGAATTGCAAAGCGGACGAGCTTGCAAGACTCGGTACGGCCTTAGACATTCCCGGGAAACTGGAATCTGTGGGTATGCTTTTAGCCACACGTAAACTATGTTCTCAGGACCATGCCCGAAGGACAACTAATGATAGATGGTTACAAAGAGGCGGTTGTGAGCATTCCAAAACTATGTGGCTTAATCTAGACTTAAAGAGGTCTACTGCTTTGCTTTCATTAGAACAGACGTCGCAGTCATTGTGTTCGTCATGACAGGTCACTGTCGAATCGGAAAACATGCTGATAGACTGAAGGTTGCATGCAACGACTTTTGTAAAAGTTGTGAGAACATCGAAGAAGAAGAAAACACCTTGTGTGTGTGTTTCCCACACCAGCAGTCAGAAGGAATTCCATCTTCCTTTTTCTGTTCCTGTGGTATGACAATGGACGAGAACGTCTAAGTGAGCCTGACGGCAGGCTGCTACTTAAACCTAACCTAAGCTAGCCTACAACGTGAGGAACGAGCTTCTCATCCAATACTTAGACTAGTTGTTCACTGAGTTGATCGGCCCCTAATTGATAAACCACATGCTAAGGAATAGGCGGATAAATTGTTGGGCTCATAAGATACAAATGTGATACAATGGTGGCCACCCCAGCGCACAGGTTAGCATGTCCGCCTATGACGCTGAACGCCCGGGTGCGAATCCTGGCGAGACCATCAGAAAAAAATGTCAGCTGTGGTTTTCCCCTCCTAATGCTGACAACATTTGTGAGGTACTATGCCATGTAAAACTTCTCTCCAAAGAGGTGTCGCACTGCGGCACGCCGTTCGGACTCGACTATAAAAAGGAGGCCTCTTATCATTGAGCTTAAACATGAATCGGACTGCACTCAATGGTATGTGAGGAGTTTGCCCCTGTTCCTTAGTGGAATGTTCTTGGGCAAAATTTGCAATTTGCATAAGATCCAAAAGACAAAGTCCCACAGGGCATACCACGGTGGCCAAATTATCGCCAGTTCAAGGGGTGATCACCATAAATAGTCTACTACGGATCCTGACTGAGGAGGTCTTTGAACCTGTCCGCTATGCAACCGATGTTATAATACTTCTAAGTAATAGTATTCCAAATCAGCTATGCAGAAAGGCCGAAAGGGTCTTGGAAATATCTTACGACTCACCTAGAACTAGGGGACTGAATTTTAACCCAGAGAAGACTGAAGTCTGCCTGTTTAGGAGAAGGACGAAAATGGGCCGATTTGAGTCGACAATATCCGACTAGGATAGGAAATCGAAGTGGAATCGGAAGTGCTACATCCAGGAGCATACTAAGAAAGATAATAGATGTTGAGCTATAAATAGATGAGCCGTCGGCTCGAAATAGGGTCTGAGGATAGTCTACTGCATCTACAGGAGTGCGATGAAAACAATACTAAACTGCGCCCTAATAGTTGGGTGAACGACAACGGAGAGAATGTGCAACATAAGGACATTACAACTATCCAGGCTGGAACTTTGAGCTCAGATCTACTGAGGTATAAGTAGTAGAACCTGCTGTAGAACAGATGTAGATTTCGAATAAACATAAAGTACTATAATAGGTTTTTGAATACATTAAAACCCAAATTTTATTGAAATGCCATAGTCGAGGGGGAAAACTTCAAACTCGGCTAGGCAAGTGATAGTGAAAGTGTTTATAATGGTATGTTTACATAGATGAAAACTCGTTGAATACCACTTTTATGAATCGACTGTATGTTAAGGTGTTTTATGATTGTTATTGCTCACTATTTGGAAATACCACTAAAATAGAAGAGAACAAAAGATTTGAAGTAGAAGTACAATAATATAAGACAAGTGTTTCATTGTGATAATATGTTTAATGTTGGTTTTATTAATAGTTTTAAATATTGAAACTTAACTGCTTTAAAAATAATTGCATAGTTTTCCATTTCATATCGTCTTTTTTATTCATATATATATCAAGAAGAAGAAGAAAAAGGAAGTTTTTATCTTGTTTTTGTAAACAGCGAAACACATACATTCTATTTTTTTCATTTTAATGCCAATAAGCATAAAACGAAATATTATGGTGATCGGTTAACGTGCCGACAGGACATCTAAAGTTGCATGATGTGCTTTCTTAGAGATATCCTTAGATCCTGGAATGAAATTCGTAGACAAAGTACACATTTTGTTGTAAAAACAAAAACCTTAAAATGCACCACTACTGTGGCTGTGATGTGATGGATTAGCAAAGGGACAGTGTGTCATGCACTGGGTGTATAGTGCAGTAGTTAGAAATATAATGCTATATGGTGCTTGGGTCTGGTGAATGACGCTTCAAATGTCCATCTATAGTTCAATACTCAGCCAGAACCAAAGGATGGTTTTTTGTGCATCACAGCCGCACTGGCGACAACACCATCTGATGCACTGAATTCAATGCTACCCCAATGCCTCTTAAAGCCACCGTAGCGCAGAGGTTAAACAGTCCCCCTATGTTGCCCGCCTGGGTTCTCTGGGGAACATATTTCGGAATTCAAAAACCGTCCTTGACTGTCGCAGATCTCTCAATGAGATGACTGAATAGTTCAAAATTCAACTGTTCTCGGTTTCAGGCCACAGAGATAACCCAGGGAAATGTAGAGCAGACGAGACTAGGAGACTAGGAACTACCTTACTCATTCCAGGGGAACTGGAATCTGGTGGTACGCCTCTAGCAACATGTAAGCTAGGCCTTCAGGTTCAGGCCCGAAGAGCAACGAATGATAGATGGTCACAAAGAGGGGCCTGTGAGCATTCCAAAACTAGGTGGCCTAATCTAGACTTGAAGAAATCTGCCGCTTTGCTGTCATTGGCTAGGACAGACGTCTCAGTCATTGTGTCCGTCATGACAGGTCACTGTCTAATCGGAAAACATGCTGACAGACTGAAGGTTGTCAGTAACGACTTGTGCAGAAGCTGTGAGGGCATCGAGGAGGAAGAGACTATTAAACACCTTCTGTGTGTGTCCCGTACTACCAATCAGAAGGAATTCCACTTCACGTTCTCTTTGAGAATTTTGTCGGACGTAATCATTTGCAAGTTGTTAGTCTTTCTAGCGGTAGAAACTAGAAGGCTTGCCCTCTCCTGTTCTTGTGGTATCACAAAGGACAAAAACGTCTAAGCGAATCCGCAGACTGCCACTTGAACCTAACCTAACCTAACTTTACCTGGCCGTTAACAGGCTTTGTTTTTTACAATTTACGAAGGCATTTGTGGTTCGATTTTGATGCATGATTTGGATTGGTGGCAACGACTTTGCTGCAAAGAGTGTCCAAATCCTAATTGGATTCAGTTTAAAGTTAATTCAATTTTGTTAAAAAATTGTTTTTTTTTTTGTAATTTTATACCCACCACCATAGGATGGGGGTATACCAATCTAGTCATTCCGTTTGTAACACCTCGAAATTTTGATCTAGGACCCCAAAAAGTATATATATATTCTTGATCGTCTCGACATTCTCGAGTCGATCTAGCCATGTCCGTCGGGCCGTCTGTCGAATTCACGATAGCGGTCGATTGCGTAAAGTTAGCCGCTTGAAAGTTTGCACAGATACTTAATATTGATGTAGGTCATTGGGTACTGCAAATGGGTCATATCGATTCAGATTTGGGTATAGCTTCCATATAAATCGATATCTCGATTTGACTTCTCGAGGCCCTGTAATCTCCAATTTTCATCATTTTTGTCTGATTTGGCTAAAATTTTGCACATAGTGTTCTGTTATGACTTCCAACAACTGTGCCAAATGCGGTCCAAATCGGTCTATAACCTGAAATAGCTCTCATATAAAACGATCTCCCAATTTGATTTCTTGAGCCTCTGGTAGCCGCAATTTTTGTCCGATTTGGCTAAAATTTTGTGTTCTGTTATGACTTCCAACAACTGTGCCAATTACGGTCAAAATCCGTCAAGAAACTGATATAGCTCCCATATAAACCGATCTCCCGATTTGAGCCCATGGAAGCCCCAATTTCCAATTTGGCTGAAATTTTACTCCCAACAACGGGGCCAATTGCGGTCCAAATCGGTCTATAACCTGGTATAGCTCCCATAAAAACCGATCTCCCGATTTGACATCCCGAGCCCCTGGAAGCCTCAATTTTCATTTGATTTGGCTGAAATTTTATATGTAGTGCACTGTTATGACCTCCAATAAGTATGGTTCAAATCGGTGTATAGCCAGATATAGCTCCCAAATAGCTCCCCGGTTGGATTTTTGAGTCCATGGAAGCTTCAATTTTTATCCGATTTGGCTGAAATTTTGCATGTGTTGTGTATTATGACCTGCAACAACTGTGCCAAATACGGTCCTAATCAGTCTATAACAGGATATTGCTCCCATATTTTTGCAGAATCCATGGGGCTTTGCAGAATCCATGGGGATTCGGCCCGGCCGAACTAATCACACTCATAGAAAAAAGTTTGCTGAAAATACCAAAGAAAAATTCTCTTCCATGCGGTATGGCATTTTATGGCTATAGAAGCCACAATTTTGATCCTATCTTTACAAAATTTAGCATGAGATGTTTTATTTCAAGTCCCAATGCATACGGAGAATTTCACAAAAAATCGTTCCAGATTTAGATATAGCTGCCATATATATCTTTCATCCGATATGGCCTATTTAAGCTGTAGAAGACACAATTTGATCCGATTTTTACAAAATGTTACATGGTATTTTTTTAAAATTTCAATATATGTTCAAAATTTCATAAAAATCGGTTCAGATTTAGATATAGCTCCCATATATATCTTCCATCCTATATGGTCTATTAAGGCTGTAGAAGCCACAATTTTGGTCCGATCATTGCAAAATTTTGCATGGTATTTTTTTTTGACGTTTCAATATGTGTACCAAATTTTCTAAAAATCAGTTCAGATTTAGATATAGCTCCCATATATATACTCCATCCGATATAGTTTGAAGTCTATTGAAGCCATAATTTTCGTCCGATCTTTACAAAATTTTGCACTAGGTGTTTTATTTGGCGTCCCAATGCATGTGGAAAATTTCACAAAAATCGGTCCAGATTTAGATATAGCTCCCATATATACCTTCCATCCGATATGGCTTATTAAGGCTGTAGAAGCCACAATTTTGGTCCGATCTTTACAAAAGTTCGATCTTTATAAAATTTTGCGTGATGTATTTTATCATATTTTGGTCCTAAGGTTCCATGCATTAAAATTAGTACGTATACTCGGTGATGTAGGGTATAGTCTACTCCTCCCGACTTTTACCTTTCCTTACTGGTTTAATTTTGCGAACCATTTATGCCAAAATAAATAGCTTCAACTTTACCACAACCCCCCTTACCTTTTCTTTTGATTGAAATTTTTTTGTGAGCCTAAAAGCGGCTATTAATCACCACAGTGCAGTGTATGAAGATAACAGCACTGTGGAATTCTCTGACAGTTGATACATAACTGTTATTTGTTATTATTTGAAATGAAAGTAAAATAAAATGATAAAAGTTATTGTGAAAGGTTGAGGGGTATCAAAAATGTTTGCATGTATGTTTAAGTGAGCATACATATCAATAGTTACCCCCTCTGTATAGAAACGTTCTCCCACGTTCTCTTCTCAAGTAGCTACCTACTCATGTATGAACATGTATGTCTAGCATTTACATTCCTTATAACATTCTTGTTGGGTTTTTTCTGTTACCGTGTTTTCCATCACTCAACGAGCGCAACATATGTCTTTAGGTATGCTTTGATTGAAATTCCGGGAGAGAATGGTATAGAGAGTAAGACAGAGAGAGAGGGAGAGCTCAAGATAATGACTTCCTTGTGTATTGGATTTTCTTTACCTTCCGTATGATGATGACGATTTGCTTATTGTGCCTGACTTTTTGTTGTTGTAGCTTGACTTGTCTGTCAACGTTGGAGAGTGTGAGCACTGAGAGCGTATAAAGCAACACACATTCTTTCTCTTGTAAAAGGGGTTTGTTTCTTAATAGCGGTGTGTTTTCCTTTTCCTTTCACACTTGCACACACACACACACACGCGCTCACTCAGTTCACCAACTTGTAGCCAGCTGTATATGGGTAAACATCCTAATGGCAAATTGCATTCAAACATAACGGCACTACGCACACAACGTGTGCAGAACAGCCCAAAGAGAGCGCACTCGTCGTTACCGATGAGCAGCAGCAACTGGCCCGAACCATTGAAACCCACACTCAATCGTTGTTGCTCCTCGCCAAAGAAAACGAAATCTCGGTATTTGCTGCCTACCACTGTACTGCTGTTGCTGCTGCCGCTAGTGCTGCCTGCCTGCCGTCGCCGTGTGTTTTCGCTCTGATACACACAACAACATTTGTCGTACGCCAAGGCGGCCGATGTGATTCTTCTTTCCGTTCCGCCGTTTTTTGTGTTTGAGTTAATTTTATAAAAATTTTCGTAACATAACAATACGGTTTCATTCGAGTACGGAACTCTTTTCGAGACGTGACGCGCAAAATTTCACCCAAAAAAAAAGAAGAAAATTATTATAATAAATAAATAAATACACCGATACTGAAACACTCTCGCACACAAACACTCACTCACACCGTGGTGTTGGAGAGGAGGGAGAGAAGACAAATCGCAGACGACTTCCCCCCGAATGCATGAAAGAATATTTTTTTGGTGTCTGTGTTTGGTGTGTGACTGATTTCGAGACGCGTGTTTAGTTTAAAAATACCATCATCGTTTGTCCATCCACATCCATCTATCTGGCTATTCACTCAAACGTGTTTGAAAATAAAACTAAATTGTTTTTAATACAAAAATACAGAAAATGTGTTAGTAACCAAAAATAATAATAATAATAGTGCAAAAAATAAACAAATGCTCTAATATTAATAACTGTGCTTAATAATCCATCAAGTTGGACTTGATACTCCAAGCGGGGCAACCAAAAAAATAATAACAAACAACTAGAACCTCTCAACCAAAAAAAAAAAACAAGAAGAGGCAGCATACACGAGCCGCCAACATGTTAAAGACCAACCGTAACGTTATTTGTTTGGACTAAAAATACAAAAAAAAACACAAAAATTTAAAAATAATTATACATATTGCTTATTTTCTAAATGGCCAAATAAAAAAATAAAATCTATCAACCAAAAATAAATTCACAACAAAGCCAAAAATATAATTATAAAAATATGTGCCATGGTGGTTTATTTAAACAGATTTTTTTTTAAAATACATAAAAATTTTTTTGGTGTTTATTTTTTTTTAATAAACAAATAAAACAATAATGACAAAAATTAAGGTGTTTGAAAACAAATAAAAAAAATTAAAAAATTAAATAAAAAATATATAAACCAAACCACCAAGTTTTTTCCATTCCTTGCGATTTTTTGTTTTTTTTAGAAATTTTGAAGTGACATCAAATTAATGAAAAATACTAAAAAAATCCCTAGGCAAAAATTAACTAAAAAAATCAAACTTTTCTTAAAGTAATTTTTTATTATAAAATAAAATATCTTCATACGATGTCTTTAAAAAAACATTTTTTTAAATAAAAAAATATTTTCAAGGGATTGAAATAAAAAAGTTACAACTAAAGACAAAGTAAAAAAAATCTTCAATATTTTTGTCAACATTTTTGAGATTTTTTGGAATGGTGATCAAAAAAGACAGTTCGATTTTAACATAATGCAATAAAAATTAAAAAAAAATATTAAAAAAAAATTTTAGATTTTAAACAAAAAAAAAACAAAAAACTTTTAAAAAATTAAATTTTCTCCCTTGAGAGAAATAATTTTAAAAAATTAAATTTGAATTATTCCTTCTTTATAAAATGAAAATACATAGAGTTCAGTTTGCAATTTTAATAAAGAGACAAAAATCTGCTGATAAAGTTTGAAGACTTACAAAATAAATCAAACTCAAAAAAATTAAATCAAAAACAAACAAGTAAGGATGAGCTAAAGTCGGACAAAGCCAAACTTTTGATAGCACAATACAACGGAACCAATTTCTATGAAATTCTATTTCTATGAAAGTCATCAGAAGAGAACGGAACAAATTTTTATGAAATTCTATTTCTACAAAAGTCATCAAAAGAGAAACCCTCGTGCCAAATCTTGTGAAGATATGTTAACAAATTACCAAATTATTGAGTATTATTCAAAATCGGATGAGATATATATTTGAGCTGTATCTAAATCTGAACCGATTTCTATACAATTCTATAGCAATATCGGGTGTCATAAGGGAATACTATGTGTCAGTTTTCGTGTGAATCGGTTAACAAATGATCAAATTATCGCAATAATAGTCCAAATCGGACGAACATATATATGAGAGCTATATCTAAATCAGAACCGATTTCTATGAAATTCACCAATAATGTCGAGACTTATAAGAGAATCCCTCGTGCGAAATTTCATGAGAATCGATTTACAAATAACGATATAATTGCAATTGTAGTCCAAATCGGACGAACATATATATGGGAGCTATATCTAAATCTGAACCGATTTCTATAAAATTCGCCAATAATGTTGAGACCTATAAGATAATCCCTCGTGCGAAATTTCATGAGAATCGATTTATAAATAACGATATAATTGGAATTTTAGTCTAAATCGGGCGAACATATATATGGGAGCTATATCTAAATCTGAACCGATTTCTGTGAAATTCACCAGTAATGTCGAGACTTATAAGAGAATCCCTCGTGCGAAATTTCGTGAGAATCGATTTACAAATAACGATATAATTGGAACTTTAGTCTAAATCGGGCGAACATATATATGGGAGCTATATCGAAATCTGAACCGAATTCTGTAAATTCACCAGTAATGTCGAGACTTGTAAGAAAATCATTCGTTCAAAATTTCATGAGAATTGGTTTACAAATAACGATTTAATTGCTATTTTAGTCCAAATCGGATGAACATATATGTGGGAGCTATATCTAAATCTGAACCGATTTTTATGAAATTCCACAATAAAGTTAAGACCTATAAAAAACCCCTCGTGCGAAATTTCGTGAGAATCGGTTTACTAATGACGATGCAATTGCAATTTTAGTCCAAATCGGACCAACATATATATGAGAGCTATATCCAAATCTGAACCGATTTTTCTCAATTTTAAAAGGCGTACAACAAAAAGCTTGTACCAAAAATCAAGACTATCGGATGAAAATTGCGATCTGTACTTTGTACACAAATTAACATGGAAAGAGGGACAGACATGCATACGAACAGATAGACGGACAGGCAGACAGACATACAGACAGACGGATATAGCTAAATCATATAAGAAAGTGATTCCGAGTCGATCGGTATACTTATCAATGGACATATTTCTCCTTCGTTTTTGGGTTTTACAAACAAATTCAAATTAGAAAATTTTGCCAATGAACATTCGACTAAGGAACGGGGGCAAACTTCTCACATATCAATGAGTGCAGTCCGATTTAAGTTTTAAGCTCAATAATAAGGGGCCTCCTTTTTAGAGCCGAGTCCGAACGGCGTGCCGCAGTGCGACACCTCTTTGGAGAGAAGTTTTACATGGCGTAGTACCTCGTAAATGTTGACATCACTAGAAGGGGAAAACCACTGCTGAAAATTTTTTCTAATAGTCTCGCCAGTATTCGAACCCAGGCGTTTAACGTCATAGGCGGGCATACTAACCTCTGCGCTGCAGTACAGAGGTCAAATACCCTGTACCACAGTAGTGGTGTACAATAATTAAAAGCCTCTTCTCGAAATATTAAAAAAAAAAGTTTTGCAAAATTTTCTTGATTTTCTGATTCGAACTAGCCATGTCCGTCTTTCCGTCTGTCGAAATCACGATAGCGGTCGAACGCGTAAAGCTAGCCTCTTTAAATTTTGCACAAATAGTAAATATTGATGTAGGTCGTTAGGTATTGCAAATGGGCCATATCGGTTCAGGTTTGGATATAGCTCCCATATAAACCGACCTCCCGTTTTGAATTCTTAAGCCCCTGGAAGCCGCAATATTTGTCCGATTTGGCTGAAATTTTGCACATAACGTTCTGTTATGACTTCCAACGACTGTTCTAAGTACGATCCAAATCGGCCAAGAACCTGATAGCGCACCCATATAAACCGATATTCCGATATTCTTGAGCCCTGGAAGAACGATTTGACTGAAATTTTGCACAAAGTGTTCTGTTATGACTTCCAACAACTGTGCGAAGTAAGGACCAAATCTGTTATGACTTCCAACGACTGTTCTAAGTACGATCCAAATCGGCCAAGAACCTGATAGCGCACCCATATAAACCGATATTCCGATATTCTTGAGCCCTGGAAGAACGATTTGACTGAAATTTTGCACAAAGTGTTCTGTTATGACTTCCAACAACTGTGCGAAGTAAGGACCAAATCGGTGAAGCTCCCATATGAACTCCCATATCAGCTCCTGGAAGACTTAATTTTTATACAATTTGTCTGGAATTTTGCCATTCTGATACTAATTTCGTCGTCGAGATATTCGTCTAAGATCCCATAGAGTATATATATCCTTGATCGTCAAGAAATTTTAAGTCGATCTAGCCATGTCTGTCCGTCCGTCCGACTGTCTGTCTGTCGAAAGCACTGTAACTTTCGAAGGAGTAAAGCTATCCGATTGAAATTTTGCACAAATACTACTTATGAGTATAGGTTGGTTGGGATTGTAAATGGGCCATATTGGTCCATGTTTTGGATATAGTTGCCATACAAAATCTTGAATCTTGACTTCTTGAGCCACTAGAGGATGCAATTCTTATCTGAAATGGCTTAAATTTTGCATGAGGTTTTTTGTTATGACTTCCAACAACTGTGCCCAATTTGGTCCAAATCAGTCCATAAGCAGATATAGCTGCCATATAAACTGATCTTGGATCATGACTTCTTGAGCCTCTAGAGGGCGCAATTATTATCCGAATTGACTGAAATTTTGCATGACCTGTTTTGTTATGACTTCTAACAAATGTACCAAATATGGTTCAAATCGGTCCATAACCTGATTTAGCTGCCATATAAACCGATATGGGATCTTGACTTCTTGAGCCTCTAGAGGGCGCAATTGTTATCCGATTTGGCTGCAATATTGTACAACAGCATTTCCTATGATCTAGAGGGCGCAATTCTTATCCGATTTGGCTGCAATTTTGTACAACGGCATTTTCTATGACCTTCAACATATGTGTCAAACATGGTCTGAATCGGTCTTTAGCCTGATACAGCTCCATAATAAACCCATCTCCCTATTTTACTTCTTGAATCCCTAGAGGACGCAGTTCTTTTTCGGATTGGCTGAAATTTTACAAAATTATTGGTTTGCCCAAAAAGTAATTGCGGATTTTTTTAAAGCAAGCTAAAAGTAACAGCTGATAACTGACAGAAGAAAGAATGCAATTACAGAGTCACAAGCTGTGAAAAAATTTGTCAACGCCGACTATATGAAAAATCCGCAATTACTTTTTGGGCAACCCATACTTCTACTATGATCTCCAACATTAAATTCGATTCTGGTCCGAATCAGACCATAACTTGATATAGCTCTAATAGCAAAGCAATTATTTTCTTTTATCCTTTGTTGGCCCAAAAAGAGATACCGGGAAAAGAACTCGACAAATGCGATCCATGGTTAAGGGTATATAAGATTCGGCCCCGGCCGAACTTAGCACGTTTTTACTTGTTTTTAATTGGCTTGAAATATGATAAAAAAAAGTTTAATTTCTAAGGCAACAAACTATTTAACAACAACAAGGACTTAATGTGATTTTTTTAAATATGTGAAACATAACTTATTAAAAATGAGCGTTCTTCTGAGAAAAATAGAAAAAAGAAGAATAAAAAAATGTTTTATTTTGTTTTTATTAAAAACAAAAGTTATACCTTCACTTATCGTTAAAACTCGTAAAATATATAAACCAAAGAAAAAAAACTTACACCCAAAAACAAACAAAGTTTTTTTTTTATAAATTCTTCAAGAAAATTCAACATAAAGTGAAAACCAAAAATTTTTTTTCTTTAATGAAAAGTGGTTCTAAATTTTAACTTTTACAAATTTTAGATTTTTAATACAAACATCGTCGTTAAAATAAATATACATATATTATAAATCTATATATAAACTACATTAAACAAAGAACAACAAAACAAATATTGATGCAACATATCAGCTGGCAATGGAAAATATCTACAGTTTATACATAACTACAAATGTCTGAATAAACTTTTTACAACAGTAAGTGGAAAACAAATGTAAAAAACAAAGAAAAGTAGAAATAACAATTTAAGATTTTTTTTTTCAATATTGATGAAGAATATATGTAGTTAAAATAGTTCAAAAGAGTAAAAATGTGATGTGTTCGGCTGGGCCATATCTTGGGAACCCACCTCCCAGGATTCTTGAAAAAAAAAATTCACAAATGAAATCAGTTGAAGACAAATTCAAATTTGCCTATGAAAATTTCATTTAGGAACAGGGAAAAACTTCTCACATATCAATGATTGCTGTCCTATTCAAGTTTAAACTCAATGATAAGGCGAGTCCGAACGGCGTGCTCCAGTGCCACACCTCTTTGGTGAGAAGTTTTTGCATGTCTGCCTTACCATTTTTCCACATGGCGTACTTTACTTACTTTAATTGGCTATGATAGAACATTTGCATTTCACTAGCCTTACGTAGAATAGCGTTCCAAGCGCCTCGATCATCTGCGTTCATTTTAAAATCTCTGACACCAAGTTTCGAGGTGTCTCCCACCACTTGATTTTTCCATTGGGCTTTTGGTCTTCCCGGTTTGCGTGTACCACCTTGTTTGTCTTCAAAAGACTTCTATGCTGGAGCATCTTCATCCATTCTGACAACATGACCTAGCCAAAGCAGCCCTTGTATTTTGATGCGTGTAACTATGCTATCGTCGTCATACATCTTAAACAGCTCGTGATTCATACAACTGGTCCATATATTTTACGAAGAATCTTGCTCTCAAACACTCTTAGCACTTCCTCGTTTCACATGGCATAGTTCCTCACAAATGTCGCCAGCATTAAGAGGGGATAGCACCGCTGAAAATTTTTGTGATGTTCTGGCCAGGATTCGAAACTAAGCGTCATAGGCGAATATGCAAATCTCTGCACCACGATAACTTCGACCCAAGTTTCTGAAAGTCAGGCACAAATTGAAGTTTTTAGGAAACGTAGAGAGACTCATCGGGAAATCGTTTAATATGGCGGCTATATCAGGGTATTGACCGATTGTGACCGTACTAAGCAGAGTTTGCTAGAAGTCATAACAAAACACACCGTGCAAAATTTCAGCCAAATCGGATAACAAATGCATTTTCCAGAGGCTTAAGAAGTCAAATTGGGAGACCTGCTTATATGGCTGCCATAACAGATTATTGACCGCACTAAACAAGTTATTGGAAGTCATAACAAAAAACTTCGTGCAAAATTTCAGCCAAATTGGACAAACATTGTGGCAGCCAGGAGTTTATGAAGTCAAATCAGGAGATCGGCTAATATGGGAGCTAAATCCAAATTTGAACCGATATGGCCCATTTGCTACCCGAACGACGTCCATCAATAAAAAAACCATGTGCAAAATCTTTAAAGCAAAAATCTTTATTCGTTCGACCGCTATCGTGATTTCGACAGACTGAGGGACGGACGGATGAGTCTAAATCGACTTAAAATGTCAACACGATCCAAAATATATTGGGTTGCCCAAAAAGTAATTGCGGATTTTTTAAAAGAAAGTAAATGCATTTTTAATAAAACTTAGAATGAACTTTAATTAAGTTCACAAGCTGTGAAAAAATTTGTCAACGCCGACTATATGGAAAATCCGCAATTACTTTTTGGGCAACCCAATATATCCTTTATGGGGTATTACAAGTGTAATGATTACCTTAGTATAACCCCCTTTCATTGGGGGTGGGTATAAAAAGTAGTAATAGTTCGGTGGCCCAATCTTTTCACCATGGATTGCGTTTGACATGTTCTTTGAATGATTCTCTTAAACATATAGGAGACTACATGCAAAATTTCCGCAACATCGGGTGATTTTTGCTTCTTTTAGAGACTCAAAAAGTCAAATCTGAAGATCGGTTCATATGGCAACCGATATGAACCTTTTTTTGTACATTTATTGGAAAATACCTCATGCCAAATTTTAGCCAAAACGGATTGCGCCCTCTAGCGGCTCAAGAAGTCAAAATGCGAGATAGGTTTATATGGCAGCTATATCAGACTATGAAACTTTTTGCACCATTCTTGGTACAGTTATTGGAGATGAAAACAAAATATCTCATGCCGAATTTCAGTCAAATCGGACAATAATTGCGCCCTCTAGAGGCTCAAGAAGTCAAAATCCGAGATCAAATCGGACAATAATTGCGCCCTCTAAAGGCTGAAGAAATCAAAATCCGAGGTCGGTTTATGTATGTATTGAACCGATTTAAACCATTGTTGAATTTGAGCTTGGTCGGATAAGAATTACACCCTCTGATGTTCAAAAAGTCAAGATCCGAGTTCGACTTATGTGGCAGCTATATCAGTTTATGAACCGATTTGAACCATTCTTATCACAGTTATTGGAAATCAAAACAAAATATCTCATGCAAAATTTCAGCCAAATCGGATAATAATTGCGCCCTCTAGCAGCTCAGGAAGTCAAAATCCGAGATCGGTGTATATATGACAGATGTATGACCTCATATATTATCATCATTGAACCGATTTAGACCATTGTAAAATTTGAACTTGGTCGGATAATACAATAATTGCGCCCTCTAGAAGCTCAAGTAGTCAAGAGCCGAGATCGGCTTATACATATGTATGAACTCATATATTATCATCATTGAACCGATTTAGACCTTTGTAAAATTTGAACTTGGTCGGATAATAATTGCGCCCTCTAGAAGCTGAAGAAGTCAAGATCCGAGATCGGCTTAAGGGTACCTATGAACCCATTTGAACCAGTCTTGGCACAGTTATTGGAAGTCAACACAGAATACCCCCATGCTAAATTTCAGCCAAATCGGTTTAAAATTGCGCCCTCTAGATTCTCAAGAAGTCAACATCCGAGTTCGGCTATAGCAGCTATATCACAACAAGGATCGGACTGCACTCATTGATATGTGAGATGTTTGCCCCTGTTCCTTGGTGGAATGTTCATGGGCAAAAATTTACATTTGCATTATCAAAATGCCTGCTGTGCTAAGGAAGTTCATCGCGGGCTTCTTCTTCTTCAGCGTAAAGCTCTTTTTTGGCTCAATGGGTATGTAAATAAGCAAAATTGTCGATTTAGGAGTGAAGATCAGTCAGAAGCATTGCAAGAGCTACCAACGCATGCAGAAAAAGTCGCAGTTTGGTGTGGTTTATAGGCTGGTGGCATCATTGGACCGTACCTCTTCAATGATTATGCGAATCGTAAGGTAACTGTGAATGGTGAGCGATATCGTGGAATGATGTCCAACTCTTTTTTTTTTTGCCCAAAATGCAAGAGCTTGACTTGCATGACATGTGGTTTCAACACGACGGTGCCACATGCCACACAGCATGCGTAACAATGGACTTATTAGGAGGCGAGTTCGGTGAACATTTTATTTCACGTTCAGGACCGGTCAATTGGCCATCTAGATCGTGCGATTTAACGCCTTTAGACTATTTTTTGTGGGGCTATGTTCAAGCTTATGTCTATACAGACAAGCCCGCTTTAATTGACGCATTGGTAGACAACATTGAAGCATTTATTTGTGAGATACCGGCCGAAAAGTTGGAAGGAGTATGCCAAAATTAGACTATGCAGATGGACCATTTGAGGCACTATCCGCGGTCCACATTTGCATAAAATAATTTTCAAAAATTCAATTATATGGACCATACTATCGATTTATATAAAAATTTCATGAATTTTTCTTAATTTTATGTGTTTTATTTAACTTTCCTATAGCTCTTAAAAAATCACCCTTTATTTGAAAAAGTCATTCAAAGAACTTGACAGATACGAACCATGGTGGAGGGTATATGAGACTCGGCCCGGCCAAACTTAGCACGCTTTTTGTAGCATTTCTAAAAGTTTGTAGCATATCTAAGCACTTCCATGTCTTGTTCTCATACCCTTAGAACCACTAAATTTCCCTTTTTCTTAGAAAATCCCATTCACATTGCTAAGATTTTTGTTTAACTTGTTTTTTGTTGATTTTTCTTTTTGTAATTTGTTTGCCTACATTGCTTCATATCAGTTAGTGGGTTCATTTTTTATTTGGCCCTTGGCCTCCTGGAGATGATATCCTTAACAACTCGTCAATTCGTTCACATGTGCTTATCAACTACACATTGCTTGTAAATACCCCATCATTGTTCATTTTCATTGTGGTTCATTTTTTTTACGCTGTTATGATTTGCAAACTCGTCATCTTTGCTTACGCTTAATTTACATAATGAGTGAGATTTTGCCAAAAAAGAATAAAAGAAAAACAAAAAAATTTCAAAAGCTACTAAAAAACAAATAAAAGGAAGCAAAACATATTGAAAAGAGCATAAAGATAAACAGCGTATGGGATTTGGTTATAAGTAGGAAAAAAATTGAAAATAGCATATAAGAGCGTGCTAAGTTCGGCCGTTCTTATATACCCTGCACCATAGATCGCATTTGTCGAGTTCTATGCTCGGTATCACTTTTTAGGCAAACAGAGAATATTGAATAAGAACTGTTATGCTATTGGAGTTATATCAAGTTAAAGTCCGATTCGGACCATAAATGAATGCTGAACATTGCAGAAGTCTTTATGTAATATTTCAGTTCATTCGGATAAGAATTGTGCCTTGCAGGGGCTCAAGAAGCAAAATCGGGAGATCGTTTAATATGGGAGCTGTATCAAGCTATTGATCGATTCAGACCATATTGGACACGTATGTTGAAGGTCATGAGAGAAGCCGTTGTAAAAAAATTCTGCCAAATCGGATGAGAAATGCGCCCTCTAGAGGCTCAAGAAGTCAGGATCCCAGATCGGTTTATATGGCAGCTATATCCGGTTATGTACCGATTGGCGCCATACTATGCACAGTTATTGGAAGTCATAACAAAGCACTTCATGCAAAATTTCAGCCAAATCGGATGAGAATTGCGCCCTTTAGAAGCTCAAGAAGTCAAGACCCATGATCGGTTTATATGGCAGCTATACCAGATTATGAACCGATTTGAACCATACTTAACACAGTTGTTGGAAGTGATACCAAACCACCACGTGCAAAATTTCAGTCAAATCAGACGAGAATTACGCCCTCTAGAGGCTCAAGAAGTCAAGACCCAAGATCGGTTTATATAGCAGCTATGTCAAAACAAATACCGATTTGGTCCATTTACAATCCCAACCGACCTACACTAATAGTAAGTAATTGTGCAAAATTTTAAGCGGTTAGCTTTACTCCTTCGAAAGTTATCGTGCTTTCGACAGACAGACGGACGGACACGGCTAGATCGGCTATGGGGTCTCAGACGCATATTTCGAGGTGTTACAAATATTGGGTGGCCCAAAAAGTAATTGCGGATTTTTTAAAAGAAAGTAAATGCATTTTTAATAAAACTTAGAATGAACTTTAATCAAATATACTTTTTTTACACTTTTTTTCTAAAGCAAGCTAAAAGTAACAGCTGATAACTGACAGAAGAAAGAATGCAATTACAGAGTCACAAGCTGTGAAAAAATTTGTCAACGCCGAGTATATGAAAAATCCGCAATTACTTTTTGGGCAACCAGAATGACGAAATTAGTATACCCCCATCCTATGGTGTAGGGTATAAAAACTTCAAATTTTAATACTTAAATTTTATTATCGTAAAAACAAAGTAAAAAACAACAAAAGACAACTAAGGATGAGCCAAAGTCAGGCAAAGCTGACCTTTTGATACCCTACATCACATTTGGTATGTAGGCTACGTTGTGGAATGTTATGCAGAATTTCAACCAAAATCCGGATATATTGTAGAAGTAATAGAGGAAATCTTTGTGCAAAATTTTGAGAAGGTCAGTTGAAAAATGCCTAATCAAAGGCCTTGAAAGTGAAATTTTAATAAAATCTACCAGTGATCAATCGGATACCTGAGACGACACTTGAGGTCGAGTGCGAGGCACTGATGCTAGCGGCACAGTCTTGAACTGACGAAACCCTATTATTGCCGTCTGGAAGATCATGTTACACGTATGGATCAAAGCTAGGAGAAATAGTGGGCCTGGAAGTCTCCATTGAGAACCCAGGGACTGAGATCTGTTTTAGACTGCCTGACCATAATACGGTCTTGCAGGCGGAGATCCGGGCGATCACGGGATGCGTGAGGTGGTGTGGCACTAACGCGACGACATCGAGTGTGAACATCTTTATGGACAGTAAAATGGCCATAAGGGCAATAACAACCTGGACGATAAGGTCACAAACAGTCTTGGAGTGTAAGAAGGAGATTAACGCCTTCTCTGAGGATGAGGGCCATAACGTGGTAAGGGGGAATGAAAGGGCAGACGATTTGTCAGTGAAGGCCAGAGAACTGCTGTCGATAAACTTGGTTAACCCGAAGCCTTTCAGGTCGAAGCAGTCCGATTTAAGGGCGTGGGCGACAAACGCGCAAGTAACACTGTGGAACACCGAAACAGTCGGTAGGACGGCGAAATTTCTATAGGCTGATCCGGATCTTAAGAGGACGAGGTTTTTACTTAAGGGAAGTAAGAAGGAGGCCAGTATAGCTTTTGGTGTCCTAACGAGACACATAGGACTGCAAGCTCACTTAGAAAAATCGGTGGGGAAGATGAGACATTGGAACATTTGCTATGTCATTGCACGGCTTTCGCGGCTAACAGACACCGGTACTTAGGTGGGGACACTATACCAGACATGAATCGACTTAGGAGAGTTGCATGGAAAACAATTAAGGATTTTATAAGTAGCACGGAATTCTTAACATAGAGTTTCTTCTTTGTATTTAAAGCGCCCAACACGCGGATTACTGGCTTAGGTGGATAAATATAAAGTGATTTTTTTGAGGTTAGGATTTTCATGCATTAGTATTTGACAGATCACGTGGGATTTCAGACATGGTGTCAAAGAGAAAGATGCTCAGTATGCTTTGACATTTCATCATGAATAGACTTACTAACGAGCAACGCTTGCAAATCATTGAATTTTATTACCAAAATCAGTGTTCGGTTCGAAATGTGTTCAAATTTTGACAAATTTTGTTCAGCGATGAGGACTGGTTGAATGGCTACGTAAATAAGCAAAATTGCCGCATTTGGAGTGAAGAGCAACCAGAAGCCGTTCAAGAACTGCCCATGCATCCCGAAAAATGCACTGTTTGGTGTGGTTTGTACGCTGGTGGAATCATTGGACCGTATTTTTTCAAAGATGCTGTTGGACGCAACGTTACGGTGAATGAACACATTTCGAACCGAACACTGATTTTGGTAATAAAATTCAATGATTTGCAAGCGTTGCTCGTTAGTAAGTCTATTCATGATGAAATGTCAAAGCATACTGAGCATCTTTCTCTTTGACACCATGTCTGAAATCCCACGTGATCTGTCAAATACTAATGCATGAAAATCCTAACCTCAAAAAAATCACCCTTTATATGCACCCTCTTTTCAACTTAACTTAACCTATCAGTGACCAAAACAGTCATAAGAGACTCACTAGTGCAAAATTTTTCTATAGCCGAGTCCAAACGGAGTGCCGCAGTGCAAGACCTCTTTGGAGAGAAGTTTTACATGGCATAGTACCTCACAAATGTTGCCAGCATTGCAAATTTCCAAATTTTGCCCATGAACATTCCCATATGGAATAGGGGCAAACTTCTCACATATCAATGAGTGCAGTCGAATTCAAGTTTTAAGCTCAATGATAAGGGGCCATCTTTTTATACCAGAGTCTGAACGGAGTGCCACAGTGAAACACCTCTTTGGAGAGAAGTTTTACATGGCATAGTACCTCACAAATGTCGCCAGCATTAGGAGGGGAAAACCACTGCTGAACTTTTTTTTCTGATGGTCTCGCCAGGATTCGATCCCAGGCGTTCAGCGTTGTAGGCGGACATGCTAACCTCTGCGCTACGGTGGCCCCCGTAGATCATAGATAAAATCTAAAGAAAATCTTTTAAGAAATACGCTGACAAAGGCTCTAAAATTAAAAATCGGTTGATACATATATGTGGTAGCTATATCGGAAAATGAACCGATTCCTGTCAAATTCAACAGCAATGCCGGGAGTCATAAAGGAAAGGAATCATTTTCGGCAAATTTCTTGTGAATGGGTTAATAAATGACCACATTATTGCAATATAAGTCCGAGTATCGGACGAGTATATATAGGGGAGCTATATCCCAATCTGAACCGATTTCGACCAAAATCCTCACGTTTTGTTGTGGTCGTAGAAGAAAGCGTATTGCAATGCTGTGAGAGGATCGGTTTATAAATATGACTGCTAATCTGAATCTGAACCGATTTCTATCAAATTTGCAGATAATGGTGAGACTCATAAAAGATTCTGTTGTACCAAATTTTGTAAGAATCGGTTTGTAAATGACGATATTATTACAGTATTAGTCCAAATCGGACGAAAATATATAGGGGAGCTATATCCCAATCTGAACCGATTTCAACCAAAACCCTCACGTTTTGTTGTAGTCGTAGAATAAAGCTTAGTGCAACGTTTTGGCAAGCTTAGTTTATAAATATGAGTGCAAAGGATCTAGAAGTGAAAATCAGGGGGTACATATATATGGGAACAGCAGTATTAGTCCAAATCGGACGAAAATATTTATGGAAGTTATATCCAAATCTGAACCTATTTCCTCCAATTTCAACAGGCTTTGTCTTTACACCAAAAATCTGAGCCAAATGTTAAGGCGATCGGATGTAAATTGCGACCTGTACTTTGTACACAAATTAACATGGACAGACGGACAGGCAGACGGTATGCATGCTTACCAATGTCTAGCTCTAGACCCAGAAGGAAAAGGTCTAGCTCTTTTCCTTCTGGGTCTTACAAAAAAATCCAAATGATCGTCTCGTCATTCTGAAGCGATCTAGCCATGTTCGTCCGTCCATCCGTCCGTCTGTCGAAATCACGATAGAGGTCGAACGCGTAAAGCGAGCCGCTTGAAATTTCGCACAGATACTAAGTATCGATGTAGGTCGTTGAAGATTGCAAATGGGCCATATCGGTTCATATTTGGATATAGCTCTCTATAAACCGATCTCCCGATTTTACTTGTTCAGCCCCTGGAAGCTGTAATTTTCGTCCGATTCAACTACAATTTTGAACATAGTGTTTTGTTATGATTTCCAACAACTGTGCCGAATATGGTCCATATCGGCCTATAGCCTGATATAGCTCCCATATAAACCGTTCCCCGATTTGACTTTTTGAGCCCTTACAAACCGCAATTTTGATCTGATTTGGGTGAAATTTTTCAAATTGTGTTCTATTATGACTTCCAACAATTGTGCCAAGTACGGTCCAAATTGGTCTATAACCTGTTATAGCTCACATATAAACCGATCTGCCGATTTGACTTCTTGAATTCTTACAAGCGCCAATTTTTGTCCTATTTGGCCGAAATTTTGTATGTGGTGTTCTGTTACGACTTCCAACAATTGTGCTAAGTACGGTTCAAATCAGTCTATTAGCTGATATACCTCCCATATAAGCCTGAGATCTGACGATTTGACTTCTTGAGTCCTTACAAGCCGCAATTTTCGCCCGATTTAGCTGAAATCTTGCATGCGGTGTTCTGTTTTAACTTTCAACATCTGTACCAAGTACGGTCCATATCGGTCTATAATCTAATATATCTCCCATATAAACCGGTGTCTCAATCATTCCCAGAAACTTTAATTTTTGGCTGATTTGGCAGAAGTTTGGCATATAGAATAAAATTTTGCCGCTCTATTAAATTTAGTTTGTATAAATTGTTAGCAAAATCCATAGCGGTGGGTTCCCAAGATTCGGCCCGTCCGAACTTAGCACGCTTTTACTTGTTTTAAAATTAAAAACTTAATTTTTATTTCTAACGAACAAATTTTACTTAAGATTTTATAAATATTTTTGTTTTGATTGCTTTGTCCAGCTGAAACCAATAGGCTTTAACTTCTGTTTAGACAAGAAAGCAAAATAACAACCTTTTAAAAAAAGTCAAGGCATATGTGGTGCGCCATAAATGCATTTGGGCAGGCTACGCAGATAACGATTTCGAAGCTGACCAAAGTTTCATTATCAGTTCGCTAAGCCCCAAAAAGATTACATGCTTCCACCTTACTCACTAATTAGTGAGCTGTGCAGTATAGAAGTGTCAAAGTTGAAAATTTTTTAACTTTTGCTGGTTGCTTTTGTGGGATTTTTGTGCAGAGTTGCATTTTGCAACGCGACGCTAAATAACAAAGCACAACTTACTCATTCTGTTTCGGCCTTTTGTCCTCCACATAGGCAAGCACGCCAGCATAGCCACCCTCTGACAAGAGAATATCATTTTCCTTTCCACGGGATAGCTGTGAGCACCACACAGGCTGGATTATTGAAGTCCGATCTGTGTGGTGTTCATTGCTGTCACGAGAAGCTTAGCTGCGAGCTACCGGTCGCGTCCATAGGTTGAGGATAGTGGAATGTTCCATACGGAATAGCTGCAACGGCAATCGCGGGCAATCAGCGGTATCGAGAGAAGTGTGTCAGTGAGAGGAGTGTGTCAGTGAGAGGAGTGTGTCAGTGAGAGGCCGGGTGGCATCGACACTTGCCGAAATACTGGGTGGCTATAATGCTCGACATTACAATGCGAGTTATTGGCGCGTTTAAGTAACCAATGACCACCTTGTTCCTGCGTCGATCGGTCCTTTGGACCGGAACAAGCTTGCTCACACAGGAGATTGACGAGGATCGCCACATACAACTACAACAACAACAACATTTTCCTTCCCAGGATGACCGTGACTGTAGCATGACACACTAATGCTTCTTAAGTTGCGCAAGTAACAAATAAGCCACCATACATGGTGCAAACTTCACGACGACTAAGAACCCAATCAACTCTCAAAATACGCTAGACCATTCTGTTAAAGCATGTCATTCATTGCCTCCTTTAACTGTTTCCAATGGACCAGGAAACCCATTCTCTCTGAAACAATCATTCCCAGATATTTTGCGAGCTCTACGTTGCTGATCTTAACTCAGTAAGACCGAATCGTGGATAAACAAATCTCTCTTCGTGCAAAATACCCATGACCTTTGCACTGAGTTTTCGGCGAAAGTCTGAAATTTCCTTTATCTTAAAGGCTCACCCAAACTATTCAGCATACATGAATCACAGATGGAACCCTGTGGACAGCCACGCTCAATATCCTTCCAAACCATATCGCCAACACCAACCACGCGAGCTCTTCTATTACTAAATTTCCCATGAACATTCCATTAAGGAACAGGGGATACTTCTCTCATATCACTGAGTGCTGTCCGATTTAAATATTAAGCTCAATGATAAGGTATCTCGTTTTTATAACCGAGTCCGAACGGTGTGCCGCAGCTCAAACACCTCTTTTGGGAGAAATTTTAACATGGCATAGTACCTCAAAAATGTCGCCAGCATTAGAAAGAAAGATTTGAAAACAGGCGTTCAGCGTCATAGACAGGCATGCTAACCTCTGCGCCACTGTGGCCTCGGAGCTTTTCTTTTAAAGAAGTAAAATCGAGGTAGAGAAAGGGAAGAACTAAGATCAGCAGTCCGATTTGGACTATACTTCTTGACACAGTTGTTGGAAGTCATATCAGAACACTATATGCAAAATTTCAGTCAAAACGTACAAAAATTACGGCTTCCAGGGGCTCAAGAAGTCAAATCGGGAGATCGGTTTATATGGGAGCTATATCTGAACCTATGTGGCCCATTTGCAATCCCCAACGACCTACATCAAGATTAAGTATCTGTGGAAAATTTCAAGCGGCTAGCTTTACGCGTTCGAGCGCTATCGTGATTTTGACAGACGCACTCCTTCAAAGGTTACTGTTTGGCAATCAAAGATGGCTGGGTAACAGGTTTTGGCTATTATGTGTTTTTCTAATGCCCTATATCGAATGCACTCTACACACCCAGAGAAAGGTTGATACCAAACGTGCTCATTTCAGTACCATACGGCATTGATAGTAAGGCAACACCATACGGTATTGATAGTAAAGCAACACCGTATGGTACAACAAGAATACCGGATGGTATGAATGAAATAATAAATGCTTAATACCGTTTGGCAATAGCCTTATTACCGAACTGGTATAGCCTTTAATACCAATCTGTTATTGGTTTGAGCACCAAAGCGTTATTGGGTTTAGTACCAAATCGTTATTGGTTATTCCACCCTCAATGATCGATCTCTCAATTTAAGGTCTTGGGTCGATAATAGGTGCATTTATTGCCCGATTTCGCTTTATTTATCAATTTGACCGATCTCTTGATTTAAGGTTTTGGGCCTATAAAAGGCACATTTTTTATCCAATTTCCCTTAAATTTTGGACAATGAGTTGTGTTAGGCCTCTCGATATTTTTCTTGAAGATGGCTCGGATCGGTTCAGACTTGGATACAGCTGCCATATAGACCGATCTCTCGATTTAAGGTCTTGGTCCCCAGGCGCATTTAATTTTTGATTTCGCTGAAATTTGACACAGTGACTTATGTTAGACTTTTCGACATCCTTGTCCTATATGGTTAAGATCGGTCTATATTTGGATAAAGCTGCCAAAAAGACCAATATTGAACCAAAATTGAACAGTGACTTGTTTTTATTAGGCCACTTTATGTTGGTGCCGAATTTGGTCCATTTCGGACCATATTTGGATATAGCTGCTATGGGTACACAAATACTGCATTCTTCACCGCATTATAACAAAATGCGGTTTACATATATACCCGAGTATAAAGTTCGGTCGGCCCCAAGTTAATGCCTTTTTACTTGTTTCATCGTCGTTTATTTTGGATACTAAGCCGGTCATTCGAATAAATCCTTCTTCTTACGTTAATCGATCTTAAATGACCACAAGAAAGAAGAAAAAAAATGGCGTTACCAGACAATCAGGCATTGATATCGCACTATTGGCAGACGCGTCCGTCCGACGGACGGATATGATACACTAGGCACTGACGAGAGTCATACCAGCCTAGAAACGCGTCTGCCAATGGTGTGGTATCAAAAGTCGATTGTCTTCAATTGATAAAAAAAAAACAATCTCTCCTTCCTTACCTACATTCTCGTGGTCTTTTAAGCTCGTCTAAGGTAAGAAGAATGAAAAGTTTTTTTTTATTTAAAATTTTCTTCATATTTTTTCATGAAAATTTTTTTCAATGAAATATTTGTCGAAATTTCATTCAATAGAAAATAGTTATAAAATTGTATTCTATAGAAAACGTTTTCATAAAAATTAAGTCAACATTATTTTCGTTAGAAAATTTTGTCTAAATTTTATTTCTAAAGGAAGTTTTGTCAAAATATTATTTCTTAAGAAAATTTTGTCAAAATTTTTTTCTTAGAAAACTTTGTCGAAATTTAATATTTCTTGCAAATTTTGTCTAAAATGTTATATCTTTAGAAAATTTTTTCAAAACTTTTATTTCTTTAGCAAATTTTTTCAAAAATTTAAGTTGTTTAGAAAATTTTCTTCAAAATTTTATTTCTATTGAAATCATTTTCCAAATTGCGTTTTAAAAAAAAAAGTTGTACAGTTTTTCTTTGGAATGTCTGGCCAACGTTTTATTTTGAAAAAAGTTTTTAGCTGGTATTTAAAAAAATAAAAGGCTAAAAATTGCTTTTTTTTAGTTTTTTTTTTAATTATTTCTTAACAAAATGTTGTCAAAATTTTTTTTAAAAAAGTTTTGTAAAAATTTTTTAAATAGAAAAACGTTTTGTTTATCAAAATTTTTCTTTAGAATTTTGTTTTTAAATTTGTTTCCTTAGAAAATTTTGTCAAATTTCCTTTCTATAGAATATTTTTTAAAATTTTGTAAAAATTTAAATTTTTGGGCAAATTTTGTAAATTTTTGTCAAAATAATTTTTGCACAAAAGTTTTCAAAAAAATTTAGTTAGTAAAATATTATCTTTTATTATGTGAAAAAAAAAATCTTGTCTCCATAAAGGATTTTTCCTGTAAAAAAATATATAGCCTAAAAGTATGCTACGATTTTTAACATAACTATGGGCCAACAGCTATGCTATTGAAAATATTTTTTCCCATTCCCATAGTCAGATATCTTTAAAGATTTAAAATTCGTTTTTCTTTTATGTTTGCCCACCCCCACTGTGCTCTCGCCGCGGGCAGAATTTTCACCATTTCTCTTTTGCTCTTTTAGCAAAGTGATTATATTTTTCTTTTCTACTGTTATTAGAGAGCACAAATAACAGCGACGGCATTGGTGGTGTTGTTATCAATATGCTGTGCTTTGCTTTGCCTTTTGGGTTTAATGCCAATATTTAAAAACAAAACGAAAAAAACGAATGTGGATGGTTGGATGGATGTATGGTTGGTTGGGTTGGGATAGAGCGGCAAAGAAAAAATACAAATCAAATTGAGAAAAAAAAAAACAAAAACAAAACAAAATATCGCAAAATTATTAAATATCTGTATGTGTTGGGTAGGTTTGTTTAATTGTTGATGTGAGGCAGCCGCAGCAGTAGAGGCAGACAGCCATACATATGTTTTGTACTATGGTATAATGCTGTTCATGTTGTGTAGTTGTTTTATTCAATTCATTTTATTCGTCTTTTCTGCTTCTTCTTCTTCTTGTACCTCTACGGTTTTCATAACTTTTTGATAAGATAAGAGCTATGGAATGGTCTACGATTGTATGTGTCGCACTGACTAGTAGTAGCGGGTAGAATAGACCTCTGTACTGGCTATGAATTTGCTGATTCTGGAGATCATAATCATATAGAAAGGAGTTTTGTCTATCAGAATGGTCATACGGGAAAACTAAATGGAAACATGGTTGGGATAACTTTATATGGAGATTCTGAACAAATATTTTGTTTAGGGGAAAAGAGTGCTAAATGAACAACTGTGATATCCATTAAAAATTGGTTTGAATCGCAAGTCACGCACCTGCTGTATGCTGTTGTAGGGTTTGTTGTCTGACGATTACGCGTATCTTCAAAAATGTACTTGCTTGCTGAGCGGCATAGCTATGTCTCCTAATTTCACCAATCCCTTGATCATTTATTTCTAAAACCAAAAACTCTCTAGACTGTTGCAGATATTTAAACGGAATGTATGATAATTCCGTTTAAATATCTGCAACAGTTCATTTCATAAGATTTTCTAATATGAAATACCAGGGTCAAAATACGAGTACGTTTATTGACCTCTAGGTTAGCTATTTGCTATGACCACGTCATCCAAGCAACCAATCATGGCTCTAGTGAAATTCAAGTTGACCTTTTGATATAGAGTCCAAAGGGTTACGGATGATAGACTGCCACAATTAAATTAAAATTAGACCATATAACACACGTGTGTTGAAGGTCACGAGAGAAACCGTTGTAAACCGTTCAGCCAAATCGGATAAGAATTGCACCCTCTAGAGGCTCAAGAAGTCAAGATCCCAGATCGGTTTATATGACAGCTATATCAGATTATGGACCGATTTAGACCATAGAAAAAATAGTTGTTGGAAATCTTACCAAAACACTTCATGCTCAATTTCAGCCAAATTGGATAAGAATTGCGCCCTCTAGAGGCTCAAGAAGTCAATATCCCAAATCGGTTAATATGTCAGCTATATCAGGTTCTATACCGATTTACGCCATACTTAGCACAATTATTGGAAGTCATAACAAAACTTCTCATGCAAAATTTCAGCAAAATCAGATGAGAATTGCGCCCTCTAGCGGCTGAAGAAGTCAAGATCTAAGATCGGTTTATATGACAGCTATACCAGATTATGAACCGATTTAAATCATATTTTGCACAGTTGTTGGAAGTGATACCAAAACACCACGTGCAAAATTTCAGTAAAATCGGATAAGAATTGCGTCCTCTAGAGGCTCAAGAAGTCAAGACCCCAGATCGGTTTATATGGCAGCTATATCAGATTATGAACCGATTTGAATCACACTTAGCACAGTTGGTGGAAGTGATACCGAAACACCACGTACAAAATTTCAGTCAAATCGGACGAGAATTGCGCCCTCAAGAGGCTCAAGAAGTCAAGACCCCAGATCGGTTTATATGGCAGCTATATCAAAACATGGACCGATATGGCCCATTTACAACACCAACTGACCTGCACTAATAAAAAGTATTTGTGCAAAATTTCAAGTGGCTAGCTTTACTCCTTCGAAAGCTAGCGTGCTTTCGACAGACAGACGGACGGACAGACAGACGGACGGACGGCGGACAGACGGACGGTAACATAGTAAAAATTATTGTAAAAGAAGACATTGTACCAAATTTTGATTAAAACTGTTAAGAAATACGCTGACAAAGACTCGAAAAGTGAAAATCGGGTGATACATATCTATGGGAGCTATATCTAAATCAGAATCGATTCAACTGCAATTTTGGGAATCATAAGGGAATCCTTCGTGCCTAATTTCGTTAGAATCGGTTTACAAATGGCCATGCAAATGCTCAATTTTAAGCTCTATGATAAGGGCCTCCTTTTTATAGCCAAGTCCGAACGGCGTGGCGCAGTGCGACTCCTCTTTGGGGAGAAGCTTTTACTTGATAAAGTACCTCAAAAATGTCGCCAGCATAAGGAGGGAATAACCACAGTTGAAAATTTTTTCTGATGATCTCGCCAGGTTTCGAACCGAGGCATTCAGCATTATAGACGGCCATGCTAACCTCTGCGACAGGGTGGCCTACATATTATTGCAATATTAGTCCAAATAGGATGTATGAGGGAACTATATCCAAATCTGAACCCATATTGTCAATGGATTTCATCTCGAACCTTAAAAGGTGGTGATACCAAGTTTGAGGACGATCGATGAAATTTGCCAAATTGAAATGGATTGGCAGACGGACGGACATAGCTAAATCGTGATTCTGTGATTCTGAGTCGATTCGTAAGGTTACGTTATAAAACCTTGTACCACAGTAGTGGTTGCTTATACCATAAGTTGCTGTTATTGTTGTTGTAGCCACATTTTCATCTGGAGGTGGCGATCCTCGTCATGCTCCTGTAGTTGAGCAAGCTCGTTCTGGTCCAAAGGACCGATCGCTGCGGGAACAGGGTGGCCATTGATCATTTAAAGGAACCAAAAACTCGCCTTGTTATATCGAGCATCATAGGGACCCAGTATTTATGCAAGAGCAGGTACCGCTCGGCCTCTCTCTGAAACTGTCCGCTTGATACTGCTTATTGTCCACGATTGCCGTTGCAGCTACTCCGTATGGAGGATTCCACTTTCGCTCGCTGCTAAACTTCTTGTGACAGCGATGAACACCACACAGATAAGACTTCAAAGTTCTAGCCTGTGTGTTGCTTACAGCTATCCTGTGCCGGGAGCTTAACTCTTTCGAAAATTGGCGTTCCTTCAAGATACATACAGACGAAAGGACATGGCTAAATCGACTTGGAGTATCAAGACGATCAAGAATATATACTTTGTTGTGTCTCAGATCTCCCATCCTATGGTGGTGGGAACAAAAAAATCGGATATTCATGGGGCCAAATGTTTTAGGGGCCCGCCCCAAAGTGTTTGATGGTCCGCTCCCACAAAACGCCACCCCTACCTATCGGAAATATATGTTTATCGGCCATGACAATATGGGGCCCAAATAAAATATCTTTGGGAGTAAAGCACGGAATTGTTATTCACTATCGGTACCAAGTGCCCGAAGGTCTGCCCCATCGCCTAAACCCCTCAAACTGGACTTGAGTACTAACCACAGCAATATAGGAATCAAATAAAAGTTATTTGGAAATATTGGGTTGCCCAAAAAGTAATTGCGGATTTTTTTAAAAGAAAGTAAATGCATTTTTAATAAAACTTAGAATGAACTTTAATTATATATACTTTTTTTACACTTTATTTTCTAAAGCAAGCTAAATGTAACAGCTGATAACTGACAGAAGAAAGAATGCAATTACAGAGTCACAAGCTGTGAAAAAATTTGTCAACGCCGACTATATGAAAAATCCGCAATTACTTTTTGGGCAACTCAATATCTACTATCAAAGAGAAGTTTCTGGCTGATTACCCTATGCCCAAAACACCTTCATACTCAAATTAAAGTTTTTTTGGAGTAAATCATAACGTTTATTTTCCACATTCAGTGCGAAATAAACATCGGGTTCTCGCGCTATAGCCAAATAGGATTAGATTTTCGGCCTCTAGTGGCTCAAGAAGTATAATCGGGAGGTTATATGGGAGCTATATCAGATTTTGAATCAATTAGAACCATATTCGATACATCCGTTGGAGGTCATAGGAAAGATTCTCGTGCAAAATCGGATAAGAATTGCGATCTTTAGTGGCTCAAGAAGTATATTTGAGAGGTTGGTGTATATGGGAGCTATATGAGGTTTTAAATCGATTAGAACCATACTTGGTGCATCGATTGGAGGTCATAAGCAAAGTCATCGTGCAAAATTTCAGCCAAATCGAAAAAGAAATGCACCCTCTAGTGGCTCAAGAAGTATATTTGGGAGACCGGCTTCTATGGGAGGTATATCAGGTTTTGGACTGATTAGAACCACATTCGATACGTTTGGGTACTAAAAAGTATCAAAAAGAACAAAATGGCACATATCTCTCAGATTTTCCATAGTCAATGCAACATTGCCACTAAAAGCAGCCTTACTCTAGAATTGAATAGCAATTATTGATCATACATTGCCTTCCCTTTCTTTTTGATAATAATTTTTTTTTTGCAGAACAGCATTATCACTAAATACTTTAACAATTTTTTTTTCTTTCATAAAATTAAAAAAAAAAAATTGTTTATCAAAACTTTTTGATAAAGCAAACTTGCGTTAGTTAAAAATTGAAAACTCACTCCACTTCCTTTTTGCACACCTGTTGCACAAAATCAAAGCAAATTAATAAACAACAAAACAAAATTTAATCCAGTTTTGAGTTTTTTTTTTTTTTTGTTGTCACCACAAAAATATGCCAGACAATTTAAGCGGCAAGATCCAATTAACAAATTAATGTAAGGAGTTCATTTTTTTTTATCATTAACACTTCCCATTTCGTTGAATTTGTTAAGAATAACCCCAACAGCAGCCACAATCTCTTCAGTTTATTCAACTCTGACTTTGCCTTCCGTTGCATTTGTTAACAAAAAGAAAGAACAAGAAAAAAAAAGAAAGAAAATAAATAAAATTTCGGTTTTTATCAGCCAAAGACAGTTCGACAGAAGGTTTTGCATTTTTATTTTATGTTTTTGTTTGTATTATTTATTGTATTTTTCATGTAAAAACAAAACAAATTAAATTATTTTAATTTATTTAACATCAAGGTGAAGGCCATATCTGTGAATGAAAAGATGACTGGATTATGTGAACCATAAAAGTTAAAAAAATGACAGCAAAAGTTGCATCAGAATGATGCTATAATTAACGAATTTTAAGGTTTAGCAACACAAAAACAAGTAAAAGAGTGTGAAGTTTGGTTGGGCCGAATGTTATATACAATTCAGCAGGGATCGTATTTGTCAAGTTCTTTGCTCAATTTCTCTTCTATGCCCGGTATCTCTACTTTGCCCGGTATCTCCTTTTAGGGGAAAAAAAGATAATGATTAAGAATTAATATTCTATGGGAGTTATATCAGGCAATGTGCAAAGTTTCAGCCAAGTCGGATAGGAATTGCCTCCTACAAGTGGTCAAGAAGTAAAATCGGGAGATCTGATTATGTAAGAACTATTGGGTTGCCCAAAAAGTAATTGCGGATTTTTTAAAAGAAAGTAAATGCATTTTTAATAAAACTTAGAATGAACTTTAATCAAATATACCTTTTTACACTATTTTCAAAACCAGCTAAAAGTAACAGCTGATAACTGACAGAAGAAAGAATGCAATTACAGAGTCACAAGCTGTGAAAAAATTTGTCAACGCCGACTATATGAAAAATCCGCAATTACTTTTTGGACAACCCAATATATCAGGTTATGGGCCGATTCCGACCATACTTGGCACGTATCTTGCAAAATTTTAGCCAAATCAAATAAAAATTGCGCCATCTAGAGGCTATAAAAGCAAACTCGAGAGAACGGTTTAAATGAGAGCTATATCATATTATGGACCCATTCAGGCCATACTATGTTTGGATGTTGGTGGTATTACGAGATATTATTGTAAAAAATTTCGGCCAAGTCAGATAAGAACTGCGCCCTCTAGAGGCTATAGACGCAAAATCGGAAGATCGGTTTAAATGGGAGCTATATCAGATTATGGACCGGTTATGGCTATACTTGGTTTGAATGTTGAAGGTCATAGCAGAAGTCATTGTGCAAGATTTCAGCCAAATCAGATAAGAACTGCGCCCTCTAGAAGCTATAGACGCAAAATCGGGACATCGGTTCCAATGGGAGCTATATGGGGATATACCGATTTGGGCCATACTTGGTTTGGATGTTGGTGATCATAGTAGAAGTTATGGTACAAATCACATAAGAACTGCGCCCTCTAGAGGCTATAGACGCAAAATCGGGAGATCGGCTTTAATGGCAGCTATATCAGGTCAGGATCGATTTGGGCCATACTTAGTTTGCATTTTGGAGGCCGTAGTGGAAGTTCAAAATTTCAGCCAAATCAGATAAGAACTGCGCCATCTAAAGGCACAAAAAGTTAAAGCGGAATATCGGTTTATAGGGAGCTATTTCGGGTTTCGCATCGATTCAGACCATATTTAGCACGAATGTTGGAAAACATAGGAGAAGTCATTGTACAACATTTCAGTAAAATATTGGGAAACATATTAAAAATTATTGTACAAAATTTCAGCCAAATCAGATAAGAACTGAGCCTTCTAGAGGCACAAGAAGTAAAATCGGCAGATAGGTTTATATGGGAGCTATATAAGGCTTTGTACCGATTCAGAACATATTTGGAACGTAGGTTGGAGTTCATAAAAGTAATTATAGTCCAAATTTCAACCAAATAAGAAATGAACTGCGCACTGTAGCAACCCAAGAAGCAAAATCGGGATATTGGTTTATAAGGGGGGTTGATTTGTATGGATGAAAAAAAAAGTAAACATGTAAAAGCGTGCTAAGTTCCGCGTGGTTGAATCATATTGGGTCACAAGCTGTGAAAAAATTTGTCAACGCCGACTATATGAAAAATCCGCAATTACTTTTTGGGCAACCCAATATATACCCTCCACCATGGATCGCATTTGTCGAGTTCTTTTCCCGATATCTCTTTTTAGGCCAACAAAGGATAAACGGAAATAATTGCTATGCTATTGGAGCTATATCAAGTTATGGTCCGTATCGGACCATAATTGAATTGAATGTTGAAGACCATAGTAGAAGTCATTGCGTAAAGTTCGAAAAATTAAGAATTGCTTCCTTTAGGGGCTCAAGAAGTAAAATAGGGAGATCGGTTTGAATGGGAGCTGTACCAAGCTATAAACCTATTTAGACCATATTTGACACCTATGTTGAAGGTCGTGGGAGAAGCCGTTGTACTAAATTTCAACCAAATCGGATAATAATTGTGCCCTCTAGAGGCTCAAGAAGTCAAGATCCCAGATCGGTTTATATGGCAGCTATATCAGTTTATGAACCGATTTGAACCATACATAGCACAGTAGTTGGAAGTCATAACAAAACACCTCGTGCAAAATTTTAGCCAAATCGGATAGTAGTTGCGGTCTCTAGAGGCTCAAAAAGTCGAGACCCCAGATCGGTTTATATGACAGCTATATCAGATTATGTACCGATTTGAACCATACTTAGCACAGTAGTTGGAAGTCATAACGAAACACGTCGTGCAATATTTTAGCGAAATTTTGCGGTTTTTATGGACTTAAGACCCTAAATCGGCAGATGGGTCTCTAAGGCAGCTATACCTAAATATAGTCCAATCTGAACCATATTTGAGCCGGATGTCGGGAGGCTTTAATCAACTCACTATTTCAAATATCAGCAAAATCGTGTAATAATTGCAGCTTTTATTGGCTCAAGACCCTTAATCGGCACATCGGTCTATATGGCAGCTATATCTGAATAAAGACCGATTTGAACCATAATTGAGTGAGATGTCGGAAGGCTTAAAACAACTCACTATTTAAAATTTTATCGAAATCGGATAATAATTGCGGCTTTTAAGGGCTTAAGACCCTCAATCGTTAGATCGCTCTATATCGCAGCTACTAAATATTGTCTGATCTGGGCCATATTTAGGTGTGATGACGGAAGGCTTAAAATATCTCAATGTTTCCAATTTCAATGAAATCGGATAATACATATTACGGGCTTAAGACCCTAAACCGGCATATCGGTCTATTCGGTTTGAATCACGGGGCTCCCAGTACAATTTCAGTTCCAAGTTTCAGCAAAGTCAGACAGAAATGCGACTTTTACGGCCTCAACACCTTAAATCGCCAGATCGGTCTATATGGCAGCTATATCCAAATATAGTCCGATTTGGTCCATTCAGGGACAAGGGTGATTTAAGTTTAAGTTCAATTAGATTAAGTTTAAGTTCAATTAGAAAGGGCCTCCGTTTTATAGCCGAGTCCAAACGGCGCACAGTGGAATGGAACCGAAAAAAACTAGTAAAAGATATGCCATATCAGAAATTTGGAAAGGTTAGAGCTGCAAATGGAAAAGTTAGGGGCCTGCCAAACGGCACCCGGACAACCTAGGACCCTGAAATTTTGCGCACGATCTCGCAAACCATCCCAAAGAGAATTGCATCCTTGAGAATATAGATCCTGTCGGCCTATATGAGAGCCATATCTTAATATTGTCCTATCTGAGCAGTATTTGAGTCGGACGTCGGGAGGCTTGAAACATCTTACTGTTTCTAATTTCAATGAAATCGGAAAATAAATGCACCCGTTACGGGCTTAAGATCCTAAACCGGCATATCTGGGTCTTCGGCTTTTACGGCCTTAAATCACCAGATCGGTCTATATGGCAGCTATATCCAAATTCCAAATATAGTCCGATTTGGTCCATTCTGAGTCCGAACGGTGCACAGTGGTATAGATCCGAAAAAAACTGGTAATAAATATGCCGTGTGACAACGGGTAGGGATGTCCCTTTGAAATTTGGAATGGTTAGAGCTAAAAATAGAAAAGTTAGGAGCCTGCCAAAAGACACTCGGGCTACCTAGGCCCTAGGATCACTCTAACCATTCCAAATTTCAAAGAGATATCTGTAGCCGTTCTCACATGGCATATCTTTTACTAGTTTTTTTTTCGGTTCCATTCCACTGTGCGGCGTGCCGCAGTACGACACGTTTTTAGCATTAGGGGGTGATAACAATCGCTTAAAATTTCTTCTGATGTTCTCGCCAGGATTCGAAACCAGGCGTTCAGCGTAATGGGCGGACATGCCAACCTCTGCACTACGCTGGCCTCGCAGCTTACACATTTTCTAATATCGCCCCTGTAACTTTCAATTTTAAAAATTCTGTTGCTTAGTGTAGCATATACTGAATGCAATTTACTGTTTGAGAAATTCTTGCCTCAAAATCGAACCCATAACCCAATGTTTAGCTTTATTCCATATTTTTAATCTCATCTTCAGTACACTTAAGATTATTTCTGATATATTATCAAGAAATGGCGACGAAAAACCAAAAAAAAAAAAACATAAAAAACAAAGTACACATGGAGGCGAGATCCTAATCATTGCCCCTGAAACTCTAGTAAATTTTGATATTGTACTTATTGTTGTTTTTGCTGGCGCACGAAAAATGCAAATTTTTTTTTTGTTTTTTGTTTTATTATTCTTTTCAAAAGTGTGGCCCATGTTATCTGTAGTGCAAACAACAACAAAAACATAACGTAGTACTTAAGATTTTGTATGAACGACAGGCGATGAACTTGCATGCATGTGTGTGAATTTTTTTTTAATATCGAATAGTTCAGTTATGACAATTAACCAACAACAACAATACCGGCGGTAATCATTTCATATAATAACAACAACAACAACATCAACCAAAGATAAGAAAGTATTTAATGTGTTGTTGTTGTTATTATTATTATTTGAGCAAAGCAAAGAAAAAACAAATTCGGGAGGTTCTTAAAGATTAGTGATTTTATTGATGATGAATGAAAAAATTGTGTGTATATCAGTACACTCAGAAAAAAATGTTGGTATTTAATGGGCAAAAGGGTTGTAGAAATGAAATGGCAGCTCTGTGCAAATTTTAAAAGATATTCGGCTTTAAGGAAGAAGTATTTTTACAAAATTTCGAGTGCTTGATGGTCTTCTGTTATCGTAAGTTCTTATACTCATTTTTCGATGTTATGGTGGAGAGTGAGCCATGTAACTCTTCTCCACGAACTTGTTCTTGCCTATGATTTATTATACACTTCACCATAAGATGAAGATGTACCAATCTAGTCATTTACGTCTGTTGTATCAAGCCTGCTGTTCTGATTTTACCTTCGCGAAATATCGCAAATCGGTTCTTAACCTGATATTGCTCCCATATCAAAGTTTTGCAAGTTGATTTGTGGTATGACCTTCAACATCTTTACCAAGTATGCTGCGAATCATACCATCACCTGATATAGCTTCCATATAAACCAATCCGCCGTTTCGTAGTCGTGCGCCACTAGAGGGCGCAATTATTATTCAATTTGTTTGAAATTTTATAAACATTTTTGCAAAATGACTTCTCTTATGACCAATAATTTCCATGCTAAATTGGTTCCTAACCTGATATAGCGCCCATATAAACCGATCTTCCTATTCTACTTTTTGAGTTCCTAGTGGGCGTAATTCTTATCCGATATGTCTGAAGTTTTGGGGAAAGTCATTTGCAAGAAGCCTATTCCACATACGAACGAACTTTTCAGGCAAAAAAGAATTCTCTCTATAGTGCATGGTCCGGTCAGCTGGCCAATCAATAACAAACGGGTGTGAGTTCCTAGCAAGTCTAGTACTTCTGAGGAACATCCTTACTCCAGGAATAATATCTGTAGAGCACACACCATTAAAAAATATCGATAGAACAACGTCACACAACCCACATTCCGACGATGCTCAAGGGAAACAATAGAGTTGGATACCTTACCGTCGCCAATCAAAACGAACGCTCTGCTCTGAACGCTGTTCAGAAATTCCAAGCATGATTTGGAAGCTCCAGCACATAAAAGTGAATTATATTCCATCTTTGGCCTGATGTAGGTTGTACAGATAATAAGAAGGTCAGTGGGAATGAAGTAATTCTTGCCTCTTTCGACACTTCAAATACAATATATAGTTGGACCAACGCACATCACTTTGTATATAAGTGACCAGAACATCAAGAGAATCTGACTGCTCAACATGTATTCCGTCGATAGATATTGACTATTGGATTAGATTGAGTCAGCGAATCGCGTATGTGACAACAAACAACACTGCGTCTCGCGTGCCTTAAAATCTACTCTGTTCATTTGACCCCACTTGGAAATGGCCAGCAAGTCCTTTGAAATGGCCAGCAATTTCTGTCTTCAGTTTCCCGAAAACTTGGTCTATGGTCGAATATTGCCATTCGTAAATGAGTAGATAGGACTCGAAGTTTGGCCCAATAGATCGTCAATGAAAATGAGAAAAATAAACAGAGTCTTGTGATAAACCTGCGGTCAGTCTGTATTAAACAGATGAGAACCAACATGCAACAACTCGTATAGTGCGGGCCTCAAGAAAGCTCGTTACGAAACGAGAGAAGTCATTACCGACTCCAAAGGCGTTCAGCTTTGATATAAGTGCGCCGTGCCAGACTCTATCAAATGCTTTGTGCCACAATTTTACTTTCACCAAACTGGTGAATAGAGCGACTCCAATGTTCTGACAAAAATACCATCAGATCACCCGTGGAGCGATTTTTGCGGAAACGATATTGTCTATCGCTGAGGAGGTCATTGGACTCAAGATATCTTACAAGATGTTGGTTAACCATGCTTTTCATAACCTTGTAAAGCGTGGAGTAAAACCGCAGTTGGTCGGTAATTCGCAGGTTGTTCGCTTGACCCTACTTGGGTATCCCCTGATAGTTCGCAACCTTCCAACACGCTGGGAAGACTCCCACACGGCAAGCAAGGTTAAGAAGATTGCGTATTGGACAAGCTAGCGTTGAAGAACACTTACATAGAGCAAGTGTCAAATTACCATTCGGGGCCGGGGATTTATTTACGTCAAGATTCGCAAGGACCCTTTTGAGTCCTCGCATTCGAAAATATATCTGAGGCATCGATATATTTTCGAGGAGGTCGCGTCGACTCCTCGCGACCTCCTCGAAAATATACTGCTCTCAACCACTCCTGCAATCATTCCTGATTGCAGGGACGGGTTGAAAGCAAACCGACAGGGAAAAATTTCTCGCAAACATTTCAGCCAGTTGGTTAGCCTTATCAACCAGGTCAGTGAATATTTGGTCACTTTTAACAAGAGTTGGGATAGCCGACGAGTAGCCCTTAACTCTTTTAACAAATGACCAAAAAAAAATGACTTGCTTCCCCTTGGAGAAGTACTAACTTTCCCTCTCCCTATGACCTCCAACATCTATACGAAATATGGTCTCAATCGGTCAATAATCTGATGTGGCACCCATAAAAATCGATTTCCCGATTTTATTTGTTCAGCCTCTAGAGGGCGCTATTCTTATTAGACTAAATCGGTCAATAATCTGATGTCGCACCCATAAAAATCGATTTCCCGATTTTATTTGTTCAGCCTCTAGAGGGCGCTATTCATATTCGACTTGGCTCAAATTTTACACCATGGCATCTGCTATGACTTTCAACATCTAGGCTAAATATGTTTTAAGTTGGTTCATAACCTGATATGGCTCCCATATAAACCGGAGGCCACCGTGGCGCAGAGGTTAGCATGTCCGCCTATAACGCTGAACGCCTGGAACAAATTGATCTCCCGATTTTAGTTATTGAGCCTCTAGAGGGCGCTGTTCTTATTCGACTTGGCTCAAATTTTACACCACGGCTTAAGCTATGACCTCCAAGTATGGTTTAAATTTATCCATAATCTCATATGGCTCCCATATAAACCAAAGGTCACCGTGGCGCAGAAATTTGCATGTTCGCCTATGGCGCTGAACGCCTGGAACAAATCGATCTCCCGATTTTATTTGTTCAGCCTCTAGAGGGCGCTGTTCTTATTCGACTTGGCTCAAATTTTACACCATGGCATCTGCTATGACTTTCAACATCTAGGCTAAATATGGTTTAAGTTGGTTCATAACCTGATATGGCTCCCATATAAACCGTAGGCCACCGTGGCGTAGAGGTTAGCATGATCGCCTATGACGCTGAACGCCTGGAACAAATCGATCTCCCGATTTTATTTATTGAGCCTCTAGATGGCGCTATTCTTATTCGACTTGGCTCAAATTTTACACCACGGCTTAAGCTATGACCTCCAAGTATGGTTTAAATTTATCCATAATCTCATATGGCTCCCATATAAACCGGAGGTCACCGGTTTGCATGGTCGCCTATGACGCTGAACGCCTGGGTTCGAATCCTGGCGAGAACATCAGAAAAAAATGTCAGCGGTGGATATCCCCTCCTAAGGCTGGCAACATTTGTGAGGTACTATGTCATGTAGAAACTTCTCCTCAACCTAAACTTCTCCGAAAAGAGGTGTCGCACTTCGGCGCGCCTTTCAGACTCGCCTATAAAAAGAGGTGCCTTATCATTGAGCTTAAACTTGAATCGGACAGCACTCATTGATATGTGAGAAGTTTGCTCGTTTTGCTTAATGGAATGTTCATGGGCAAAATAGCAATAAACCGGATAATATATCTTTAGCCGCTAGAGGGCGCTAGTCTTATACAATTTAATCAAAGTTTTACAAAGTTTTACTACTCATATTTTAAGATGTTACAAACAAAGTAACAAAATCAGTATACCCCTAAATCCCTATGGTAAAGAATGAGCCATGTAAATCTTCTCTTGAAAAATGAGCCATGTAAACCTTCTCTTGCCCATAAAAAAGAGGTGCCTTATCATTGAGCTTAAACTTGAATCGGACAGCACTCATTGATATGTAAGAAGTTTGCTCGTTTTGCTTAATGGAATGTTCATGGGCAAAATTGCAATAAACCGGATAATATATCTTTAGCCGCTAGAGGGCGCTAGTCTTATACAATTTAATCAAAGTTTTACAAAGTTTTAATACGCATATTTTAAGATGTTACAAACGAAGTAACAAAATCAGTATACCCCTAAATCCCTATGGTGAAGAATGAGCCATGTAAACCTTCTCTTGGTATAAAATCAGACAGCACTCACACTTATATGACATATATATCTCCCCTTAGTTCCTCAATGGAATAAAATGTTTCGGTAAACCTTCTCTTGGTATAGAATCAGACAGCACTCACACTTATATGACATATATATCTCCCCTTAGTTCCTCAATGGAATAAAATGTTTCGGGGAATTTTTTCGCCAGTGCGTTTATGTTAATTTCTTAAAGTTAAAGATTACAGGTGGCTAAATATTTAAGCAATCGCATCGTTGTAATAAAACATTGCCATAAACGAGAATGTTACAGCCATCATCCACATTATTATTTATGATGCCTTCACTTCACCTAAATGGCGAGGGATGGGGGCTCCATCAAGTTTAGTGTAACTTTGTTAAAAAAAATTTTCCACAGCTGCGCCCTAAAACGTTTGGCAGAATATATAAATCGAAACAAACGTCTTCCTTATTGGGGAGACTGCAACAGCTGAAGACGATGACAATGAAGAGAATAATCGTCATCGTATTAGTTGGAGACTTGCTAATAAGATTTGCAATTTGCATTTGAGTTAAGACTTAATTTGCACACCAAAAAAAGGAACAAACAGCAATTACATATTTTTTTTTTGTTAATGTGTTTTATGGTCCATGCGCTGCATATTGTCTGAAGCAACAGTTGAGTCATCTCAACCGGTTTGACGTAGAGATTTTGGTTTTGAGTACGAAAATAAAGTTCAATACACCAAAGGAGAAGAATTTCGGGATAAAAGTGAAAGACAAAAGTCTAAACATTTACGGAAATTTTTTTAGGAATATTAATGAAATTAAAAGAAGGAACAGAACAACTTGTAAGAATATGCAAAATAATGTTTCAAAATTTTCCTTTATTTATATCTATAGTCGTAGTGAAGTTTTATAGATTTTTTTTTTATTAATTTTTGTGTTTTTCTATTGTCATTGCAGATTTGATATGAATGACATGGCAACAATTTATATACGTATATACAAACACATATATATTCATAGATATATGTAACATATAAAGGTAAGTAGTAACATAAAGATTTCTGATAAATTTAAATGATATATTGGGTTGCCCAAAAAGTAATTGCGGATTTTTTAAAAGAAAGTAAATGCATTTTTAATAAATCTTAGAATGAATTTTAATCAAATATACTTTTTTTACACTTTTTTCTAAAGCAAGCTAAAAGTAACAGCTGATAACTGACAGACGAAAGAATGCAATTACAGAGTCACAAGCTGTGAAAAAATTTGTTAACGCCGACTATATGAAAAATCCGCAATTACTTTTTGGGCAACCCATAGTTAAACTAAGTCAAGTAATAGGTACAAAAAGTAAGAGCGCGTTCAGTTTGGCTGGGCCGAATCTTATATACCCTCCACTTTGGATGGAATACCTCAAGTTGTTTTGAATTATTTGTTTCATAGGCAGATTAGGCGGTTTGTAGCTAAATGAGCTTATGGACCGATTTGAAATATATAATATGTGCAATATTTCAGCCAAACCGGCTGAGAACTGTGCCCTCTTAAGTTTCAAGAAGACATCGGTTTATAAGGGAGCTATATTAGGTTATACGACGGATTCGGACCATACTTAGGTGAGTTGTTGAAAGTCACCGAAGATGTCATCGTACAGAAGATATCGGTTTATATGGAGCTATATACTGGCTTATAGACAGATTCGGACCATACATGGATGCATTGTCGAAAGTCACCACAGATGTCATGGTACAAAATTTCAGCCCAATCGGGGAAAAATTGCTTCCTTTAGAGGCTCAAGAACGAAGACTGGCAGCTATACCAAGTTATGAGCCTTTGGAAGTCATAACAAAAATCATTGTGCAAAATAGCAGTCAAATTGAAAGAGAATTAGGAGATCGGTTTATATAAAAACTATATTAGGTTTTTGACGGATTTGGACCATAATTCACACATATGGTTTAGGTCATACCAGAAGTTGCCGTGCAAAATCGGTTGAAAATTGCGTTTTCTAGAGGCTCAAGGCCTTAAATCGGGAGATCGGTTTATATGGAAGCTATATCTAAACATGAAGCGATTTTGCCTATTTAGAATCCCAACTCACGTACATCAATAAGAAGTATTTGTGCAAAATTTCCAGTGAATAGCTTTACTCATTCGAAAGTTAGGGGGTTTTTTACTGACGCTCTGTGGAAGAAACTCGAAAATAACTAGTAAACAAGTAAAAAGACGTTAAGTTCGGCCGGGCCGAACTTTGGATACCCACCACCTCGGGTATATATGCAAACCACATTTCGTCATAATCCAGTGAAAATATCAGCCATAGCAGCTTTATCGAAATATGGTCCGATTTGGACCAAATTCGACAGGGATATGTACAGGTCATTGTTCAATTTTGTAGAACAAAATATTGGTCTTTTTGGTAGCCATATCCAAATATAGACCGATCTGAGCCATATACGACACGGATGTAGAAAATCCTAACATAAGTCACTGTTTCAAATTTCAGCGAAATCGTATTAGAAAAGTTATTTTATGGGACCAAGACTATAAATCGAGAGATCGATCTATATGGCAGCTATATCCAAATCTGAACGGATCTGGGCCAAATTGAAGAGGACTTTCGAAGGGCCTTACACAACTAACTGTTCCAAATTTCGGTGAAATCGGACAATAAATGCTCCTTTTATGGGTTCAAAACCATAAATTGAGAGATCGGCCTATATGGCAGTTATAGCCAAATGTGAACCGATCTGGGCCAAATTGCAGAAAGTTGTTGAAGAGCCTAATGCAACTTACTGTCCTAAATTTCGGCGAAATTAGACACTATGCGCCTTTTATAAGCCCAAGACCTTAAATCGAGAGATCGGTCTATATGGGGGCTTTATCAATATATAGTCTGATTTCAACAGACGGGCGGACATGGCTAGATCGTCTTAAATTTTTACGCTGATCAAGAATATATATACTTTATAGGGTCGGAAATGGATATTTCGATGTGTTGTTGCAAACGGAATGACAAAATAAATATACCCCCATTCATCGATGGTGGGTATAAAAATATGCCGCGTGAAAGCGGGTAAATATATCTCTTTGAAATTGGAAATGGTTTGAGTTGAGGTGTTAACGAGTTCAAGGCCCCAGGTTGTTCGGGCTCCTTTTGGTTGGTCACCTCGGTATTTCGAACCAGTAGGGAAAGGCAAAAGTCGAGCGATGTCGACTTTATAATACCCTACACCTACCCTTGAAATACGAAAGTGGGACTATATCTAATTCTGAATAGATTTTGATGGACCTCGGCGGATGTATTCAGAAAGGTTATTAAAATTACTGTATCAAATTTCGAGCAAATCAAATATGTTAAAAATGTAATAACTACGGCTGACAAATGACGGGAGATGGGAGCTTTATCTAAATCTGAACCGATTTCGATCAAACTTTATAGATATTGTGGAATTCGCCAAGGAAAGCGTTTTACAAAATTTTTATAAAGATTGGTCAATAAATGCGCTTGCAGAGGGTCTAGGAGTGAAAATCTGGCGGTATATATCTATGTGAGCTATACCAAAATCTGAACCGATTTCTATAATATTCACTTTTAATATCGATAGTCATTAGAAAATCCTTCCTACCAAAGAATCTGTCAACAAATGACCATTTTATTGCAGTATTACTGCAAATCGGACGAACATATATATGGGAGCTATATCCAAATCTGAACCAATTTCTATAAAATTCACCAGTAATATTGAGAGTCAAAAGAAAATCATTCTTGCTAAATTTCAACAGAATCGATTAACAAATGACCATTTTGTTGCAGTATTACTGCAAATCGGACGAACATATATATGTGAGCTATATCCAAATCTGAACCGATTTCTATAAAATTCACCAAATATATTGGGAGTCATAAGAAAATCCTTCTCGCTAAATTGCGACAGAATCGGTTAACAAATAACCATTTTATAGCATTATTACAGCAAATCGGACGAACTTATTGGGTTGTCCAAAAAGTAATTGCGGATTTTTTAAAAGAAAGTAAATGCATTTTTAATAAAACTTAGAATGAACTTTAATCAAATATACTTTTTTTACACTTTTTTTCTAAAGCAAGCTTAAAGTAACAGCTGATAACTGACAGAAGAAAGAATGCAATTACAGAGTCACAAGCTGTGAAAAAATTTGTCAACGCCGACTGATTTTCAAGGAAAAGATTCTAAGAAAAAAAACGACTGGAGATATCTTAATAATTCTTCTTGAATTTTGCAGATAAAAGTGTCCTTAAAAAACTAAAAATAAATTCTGCCCGAATTAGTTTTTAGTAAATTTGCTGTGGGGGGGCTACAAATTTTGTTAGGTGCAAAAAATGTTTTGCATGGTTTTAGGGGACGTATGCAAAAAAAAAACATGTGCCCAATCGGGGGATCTGAGCTTTGGAAATTTTGAACTCGAAGGGTTTTCCAATTTTTTAATGGGGGTTTTCTAATTTTTTAAGTTGCCATATCTTGTTAAAATTTCACTCATAACGCATTTTCAATATGTTCTCTTCACCAACAAAAAGGAAAAATTTAAGGTATTGCAGCAAGCTTTTCCAAAAAAGACTCATCAGTGAAAAACTTTGCAAAAATACACTTTTTTCACATTTTTCGAAATACCAAGGTGACCAACTTTAGGGGCCTGCCAAAAGTGTCCGGACAACCTAGGGCCTTGCAATACGATCTCGTTGACATATCAGCTCTAATCATTTCAAAATTTTAAGGGATAGTTCTACCCGTTTTCACACGGCACATTTTTTACTAGTTTTTTTGGATTTTCTCCCACTGTGTGACAGACGGACATGTCTAGATCGATTAAAATACCATGATAATCAGGAATATAGTATATATGTACATATTTAAGGGTCTTAGACCAATACATAGACGTGCTCGGCCAGTGCGGAGGTCGTGGGTTCGATTCCCACCAGAGGCCTTGGTCTGTCGCTGCTGTGATAAATTGTCTAAGTGAGTCTTTAAAGGACTGTCACTCTTACAGAACCTAACCTTTCCTACAAATGAATAGCGAAGTAAGTATACCACCATCATATGGTGTAGTGTATAAAACACCCATAAGGATGTCTAGGAAATGGGAGCTAGTTGGCAGATCGGTTGGAAATATGTAAAAATGGGGCGATATATATATATGGGAGCTATAACCAAATCTGAAACGATTTTTGCCAAATGCAACATCCACCTTGACAAACGATACCGAATGAAAACACCAACAAACGGTCATAGGCCATTATACTTTAAACGTTTCGTCTGGAAGTAAAAGATAAATAAGTTATGGACGGACTTTGTCGTTTAAAACGCGAAGCTCGATTAAGATTTTAGACCTACGTTTTCTTGGGACAATTTTCTTAGTATTCACCATAGATTTCAATTTTGATAACCGCTTGGTGGTATTGTTTTTTGGTCCAAACAAATTGACCTAGCCTACTGACGACCCATAATCCTTTTAGTTTCTTCCTTTAAAGAGACCAATTGTGGAGGGAATATCAAATTCGGCCCATCCGAAATAAGGTAAGGTTGAAAAGAGACTGCGGATTCTAATCCGTCCTAAGCCAGTGATCAGCTTGTTGAGCGCTCTATATAACATATTAAAATGTGCTAAGTTCACACGGGCCGTATTTTAGGAACCCATCATCATGGAGTCTGCAAAAAATGTACACAAGTGAACTCAGTTAAAGACAAAAAGACATTTCACTTACCAAGTTTCTGAAAATCAATCACAAATTAAAGTTTCTAGGGGCCGTAGATGACTAATTGAGAGATCGGTTTATATGGGAGCTATATCAGGTTACAGACTGATTCGGACCGTACTTGGCAGTTACTTAACACAGTTTTTAGAAGTCATAACCAAAAATTCCGTGAAAAATTTCAGTCAAATTGGATAAAATTTTTTCAACACTCTTACCTTAACCCAAAAAGCTTTGATTTGTAGCTGCAATCTAATAACATATTGACTTGTTCTTCATTCAACAAAATTTCAATTTTTCGATTCTAATTCCTACTCAAATTGTTTGAGTCCATCCCAGTTTAATCCAAAACCTCCTATTACTTGAACTCAGGCACTTATCCTTACAATTTTCTCACAATTACACATTATAGATTATCCATTTAATTGCCATATAAATGAAACCACTCATGCACTAGTGTGAGAGCACAAAAAAAATCAGTCGGTTTAATGCGTTGGTACTTTTATGGCATATTTTTAGGCATATAATTATAGAGATACATAGTCACTTTACGTTTTTGTACCTGTCCCCATAAATGAAAAAAATATAATTCTAATAATTCATAGCGGTTTATATAGCAATTAAAATTGAGATTATTTAATGGGTGGTTTTCAATAATAGATGTGTTTAAATTAGCCCCCACAATATTCCTGCAATGACACAAAGTGGAAAGTTACTCTCAAGCATAGCTAATGGGGCAATAAATATAGGTTAATGCTAAAAATTGTAATCGATATTAAGCTTAGCACTGCGAAGACTTCATTGAAAGTTACTTAACTTGCGAAGCAAATATTTTCTTTTAAATATTTTCGTTTTAATTAATGAACTCTTTACAAAAGCAAAATTGTTTTTATGCTTGGTATATTTTTAGGCGTTTTTGTGTGTAGGCGCGAAAAACTGCTAGGCATGTAGGAGTAAAATGTTGATAAATTTTAGCATTAAATATGAAATTTCTTCAGTCGATTACAAAATTAATATACATGTTTACAATTATTTACGAATTATTTCGTCACATATTCTGCACGACTATCCCCTCTAGACTTGAAAAGGAAGCGGAAACTGCGGAGGATAGAGACATCATGGTCAAGTGGATCAGGAAGGCCCTTAATGACTCGCTTATGTATGCATGTCCTAGAGCCAAACCAAGGGGCAAACAGCGACCGTCATGGTGGTGGTCTAAGGAAGTGTTGTGGAAAAGTCTTCAACATGGCGAAAGCCCTAAGGGCACTATTCGATTGGCACGTCTATAAGGCTGATCTAAAGAAATACAAGGGCGAGCCAGCATTCGCTGGAGGTTATTGTGGAAATTGTGTCTGAGTCGAAAATTCTTTGGGCGATAAAAAGTTTTGACTCCTTTTAATCCCCAGGTCCTGGTGATGTATCACCGGTTGAATTACAAGCTGTTTCCGATAAACTGACTCCTTGTCTTGGGGAGATATACTCTGCTTGTTTCAGCATGTCGTATATACCTGTGGGATGCAGGGACACCAAGGTCCATTTTTGTTCCAAAAAAATTTTCCCAATAAAAATATTAGATTCGCACTTCATATGCACTTAAGTTTCATTTGCTACCCGTATTATAACAATCAGTTAATATGCCCGTTTGGGTGGGGCCTTCCACCTCGTCGCTATACACCAAATTCCTGTTTTGGGAATACTATAAGCCTGCAAACAAAAATCTGGGCATCTATTTCCGAGATCTGACGTTTTCGAATATGGGAAGTGCAGAGTCCATCCCCTATGCCTTTAGGATATCAAAAGATGAAGTATCCTATTCTCAACGGGGGCTAAACTCTACATTGTGTGAACATTTCAGAAAAATTGGGGCAGTCATTTTTGGATTTGCGAACATACAAACAAGGCTATAAGGCTGAGCTTACAAAATATAAGGGCGAGTTGCAGCTCCGTGGAGAATATATCTGAGGCCTCTAGGCTAAGGAGAATTCTGTCCTCGAGACCTATTATGTTGGCGTATGTTCAGAATTTTTCGTGAGGAATCACTAGAACTACTCGTTAATTCACATTTCCCGGGAAATTCTCCAACGGGGCAACGGAGGAGGTTGGCACTGATGCATCCGTCGGAGGTTATTAGGGAAATTGTGTCTGAGCCGAAAATCCTTTTGCCCTGATGATGTATCACCAAGCCCTGATGCTGTATCACCGTTTGTGTCTGATAAACTGGTTCCTTGGCTTAGGGAGATATAATCTGCTTGTATCAGCATGACTTACATACCTGTGGGATGGAGAGACACAAATTTTGAAACCGTTCCATACGAAAGCGAAAGATTTTCGCTGAATTTAATGCTACACCTAATGTCTCTGGACATTGTGGCTAGACAAATAGCTGCGCCCATTGCTAAGGGTGCTTTCTCTTTGGGCATGTGGCGGCTACGGACACTGTGATATCTTTGATACATTGCTCGAAGTTTCAGGCAGTGTGGATTGCACATTCCCTGAGCCGCTTGTTGATAAAATTACTGTACCACTATTGCTGATAGAAGCTATTAGAACTACGATATCTCTCGTAATAGAAGTTACATAAATTTCTATATGGATGGTTCCAAACTAGACGAACAGTTGGACTTTGTGGTGTACTCTGAAGAATTAGGACTGGTTATGTTGAGAAGGTTACCTGACCACTGTAGTGTGTATCAAGTGGAGATCCTTGCAATTAGAGAAGTTGTAGAAAGATTAATGTCATAACGATGATTGGCATAAATATCTTCTCAGACAGCCTTAATCTCTGGGAAACATATTTATGAATTCAAGTATCGCCCTCGACTGTCGCAGATCTTTCAATGAGATGGCTGAACAATTCAAAACTCACCTGTTCTTGGTGCCGGGCTACAGAGAATTATAGAGCAGACAAGCTTGAATTGTAAAGCTCATATCAATGAATGAAGTCCGATTAAAGTTTTTAGGCCTAATGATAAAGGGCCTTCTTTTTATGCCGATTTCAAATGGCTTGCCGTATAGCGATACCACCTGGTGGATAAGTTTTAACATGACAGGTTACCTCACAAATGTAGCCACCACTAATAAGAGGATAACTAGCGCTCAAAAGTTTTTCTGTTGTTCTCACCAGGATTCGAACGCAGGCATTCGGCGTCATAGGCGGACATGCTAACCTTTGCGCAATGTTTGCCTCTTTTGTCTTTTGATTTACAAGTATTTATTCTACAAGAGAAAAACTGAGTTCCCTATTAACATTTCCGTGATCCACTTTGAAACACTTCAATTGACCAATTAGTTTCAAAATGCTTTGGGAAGCCCACAACACCAACAACAACAATAACTTCAAAGCAAAGCCAACAACATTCACACTTTAGAATATAGCCACATTGTTACATTTCTTTTCACAAACAAGCTCCTGAAAGTATGCTATGAAAAAACCAAAAGTATCATAAGACGCCTTACCATATACCATTTGTAACAAATAACACAAACGAAAAAGAAAACAGTATATCAGCCATAATATGACAAAACAAATGACGTGTGCTTCCTTTACCTACATTTCTATGCTCACACTCATTTGCAAATAAACAAGGATACAATCAAAACATATCCTTTAGCCATAGGCAAGCACTACATCTAACACTAACTAACACCCAACACTTTTAGACGAACAGCAGAGAAATCCTTTTCTATATATTACCCTGCACTACCTCTCTCTCTCTCTCTCTCTCTCTCTCTCTCTCTCTAGTCTTAAGAGTGATGATATTCTATAAGCACCATTTGGTATATGATGAAGGTGTGCGTAAATCCTTTTTATAATGCTGTGAAAGCTAGAAATGCATACGCAAACTTATGAAGGATTATCTAAAAGTTGAAAGAAAACAAAAAAAAAACATAGAATAGACCACCAACCCAGAATCATGACGACACATTGCAGATTTCTCTTTTCCTTCCGTTATCTCTATCCTGTTGTCCGTCTGCTCCTACTATGTTAGACAACAATAGTGGTTAACATATGTGCTTAAGTGGCCAACAGACACTATTCGCTAACAAGCAGCAGCTCAGGGCTTTGGCGACAATGCATTGTTGTCATAGGCCCTTATCGTAATAACTGCAATTCCAATGGGGTTTGGACGCTGAGCATATCTTTGCCACTGCACGTTAGGTAAGGTGTTTGCTTTATTAGCCATCAACAGTTGTTACGCTGACACAAGGAAACCAAGTCAAGTTTTGACCCTAAGCCATAAAACAACTTGGCGTTTGGTTATTTGGTTGAATTGCAAAAGGGATTAATTAAAGAATGCTGTATGTTCATCGGATTGTTCCATTAAAAGGTGATGCAAGCTAAAAGCAATCTAGCTTTGGAACAAATCAAGCTAGCGGCTTGAAATTTCACATACTTTTTATTGAAACAGGTCAATGGGGAATGTATTTTAATGAGTCAAGTGTAGCCATGTTTGGGTGTAGCTCAGATTTCGGGTTTTATACCCCTGCATGGCGTAATTTCTTACCGATTTTCCTGAAATTTCGCGTAATAAACTCTTTAGTGACTTACAACAATGTTATGTATGAATTTGATTCATTTCATGTCACTTTATGCGTGACAATTTCCCAAGCGCTAGAATGTTGCCTACTTTTAGGGGCTACAACTGTTACTATCCTATTTCGATGGTCCTTCTCTTACCAAGCACACAATAAAACGTGTTTTTGCTATGAAGCGGCACTAAAAACGAAATAAAATCAATATGCTAATCAAAACAAATATTTGTAATCTACTATGACACATATACAGACATACTGGACAAAGAAAAAAAATATATTTTTCGAAACACCTGCAACGATAATATGGAATAATGTAGACAATTATTACCTAAACGTTTACAAACAGAATAAATAAAAGGATAACGCTACGTTGACCATATAACAGTATTTACAACAATAGACATTCGTTGAAATGGACAATTTTTTTATAGAATATTTAAAAAAATAAATTTCTTCTCAAATTTTGAAAATTTTTTATAAAAAATTGACAAAATTTTTTTTCATAACTAATTCGAAATTTCGGACCTTGCTTGATAGCAAGAATGGGCTTGAATTGGCAGTGAACTTTTTAACAAAAGCCAATTATGAGGTGCAGCGGCAATGCTTATCTCTGAAGCTAAGAGAAGTGTCCCTCGAGAGACGCGCAGAAATCCATGCTTTACTTTATACCATTGCATCTTTATGTTTGATGTGTCAGAACCAAGATCGCCCTTAGACAGAGGAAATTGGGAACCTCAGGTTCCTCAAACTATGCACATTCTTCTTTTCTGATGGGGGCTGAAGATGCGGCGTAACAGGGATAGGCATAAAGCACGGAAAGACTTGGCTGGTAATTTTCACCAGAAAACTAAAGTCCAGTCCAAGGGATCTGCCCTGGAAGTGGTAGAGTTGTACCTGAACGAGGTCAAGCACTAGGCGTGTATTTTAACCAGAAACTGAACTGGAAAAGTAACGACGAGAAAGGTCAAATTAGTTTAGAGTAGTGGTTTATTTTTTAGACAAACACACTTAGACTTTTTTTAGTCCATTGTGATACCACAATAGCGACAGTTCATGCCTCTTATGTATATCGAACCTACGAACTCCGCACTGATAGCCCGAATACGCTAGATTAGTTTAGAGTGGCGGTTTATTTTTAAGACAGACACACTTAGACTTTTTTTAGTCCTTTGTGATACCATAGTAGCGAAAGGCCATGCCTCTTATGGGGATGGAACCTACGACCCCCGCAATGGTAGCCCGAACACGCTTGATTAATTTAGAGTGGCGGTTTAGTTTTTAGACAGACACACTTAGACTTTTTTTAGTCTATTGTGATACCACAGTAGCGAAAGGCCAAGCCTTTTATGGGAATCGAACCTACGACCCCCGCAATGGTTGCCCAACTCAGCTACCGGGGCGACTAACTTCGAGAAAGCGGTCAGAGCATATGCCCGGAATAGTACACAGCAAAGGTTCAGCAAATACTCACCTATGGCATAAGGGAGTGCCCAACTGAGACCTCCGCATGTTAATTGAGAAGGTACGTGGCATCAAGGTAGAGCGGATCTCTGAATAAATGAGTATAAATGGGAGAAGCTGAATGCCACGGTTGAATTTATGCCTTTTCCTTTATGTTGGAGGCCATCGTAATGCAGAGGTGAGCATGTCCGCCTATGACGCTAAATGCCTGAGTTCGAATCCTGCCGAGAACATCTTAATACTGACGACATTCGGACTCGGCTATAAAAAGGAGGCCCCATATCATTGAGCTTAAAACTTGAATCGGACAGCACTCATTGATATGTGAGAAGATTGCCCCTGTTCCTAAATCGAACGTTCATGGGCGAATTTTCATTTACATCTTTATGTTAGGCGTGCGTCAACGAAGATCGCCCTTAAACTAAGGCAAACGGGAAACTGGTGTTTCTCATGAAACAATCACGCGACAATGACGACTCATGAGATACTCACGAGAAAATGATGACTCATGAAACATTTACGACTTTCAAGAGACTCACGAAATAATCATGACTCAAGAAACAATCACGAGACAATGACGACTCACAAGAAAATCAGGACTCATGAAACACTATCGACTCTCAAGATACTCACGAAACAATCACGACACCCAAGACACACGCGAGACACTCACGAATCACTAGCAAACAATGACGACTCACGAGATACTCACGACTCATGAGACACTCACTAAAAAATCATGACACATGAAACACTCATGACTCATGAAACACTCATGACTCTCACGAAAAACTCGCGAATGACTCATGAAACAATTACGAGAAAATGATGACTCACGAGAAAATCATGACTCATGAAACACACACGACTCTCAAGACACTCATGAAACAATCAGGAGACAATGACGACTCTCAAGATACTCACGACTCATGAGACACTCACGAGAAATTCAGGACCCATGAAGCACTCACGACTCTCAAGAAACTCACGAGAAAATCATGACTCATGAAACACCCACGATTCTCAAGACACTCACAAAAAACTCGCTAAACAATCAAGACTCATGAAACACTCACGACATAATCACGACTCATAAGACACACACGACTCACTAGCAAACAATGACTACTCACGACTAATGAGACACTCATGAGAAATTCATGACTGATGAAACACTCGCGACTCAAAAGATACTCACAAAAAACTCGCTAAACAATCAAGACTCATGAAACACTCACGACACAATCACGACTCAAAAGACACACGCGAGTCACTTGCAAACAATGACTCACGACTAATGAGACACTCATGGGAAATTCATGACTCATGAAACACTCACGACTCTCAAGACACTCATGAAACACTCACGAGAAAGTCACTACTCACAAGATACTCACGACTCATGAGTTAGCCAGAAATGTAAAGCTAATATGGGCCGATTGTTTACTGATTTAGTGAACTCTCCTCTCTGCAATCATCTTGGTAGAATGGACGTTTTCTATTATAACCGGCCGAAAGACGGCGTGGGCTGACGCTGTGGCTTGCAAGATGGTCAAGGCCATGTTTCGTTGTTGTAGCTATGTGTTGTACATTGAGGCGGTAGCCCTCATAGGGTGGATGCTCTTTACTATAACCGCTCGAAAGACGCCGTGAACAGACGCTGTGGCTTGCAACGAGCCCAAGGCCATGTTTTGTGAATCAGGAAGTCACTTATACTGGGGTCCAGGTTGCATTAGGAGTCCCTACTGGTTATAGCAAGGCCATGTCTGATGTCGCGTTGGACATGGGAAAAGCCGGACTTCTGCAGAGTGGCGGAGACGAGAAGGAGTTGTCGATGGTCGCGCGCCGTTAGTGTCATAGCACCCCAATGACGTTCTAGGCTTTATGGGTGCTTTATGTGTGAACACATCTTTCCCTGCCTGAATTCCCTCCAGGCACTTAGCACTCACGTCATTCTGGGTTACTATAGAGGTCAGAAAGAGCAAACGAGAGAAGTTCTCCCCTATTTGAGCTCTCTGGTCTGTCATGTTCACTTTGTCTTTTTGTTTTTGTCTTGTACGTTGTTTTACCCTACCTTTTTCTTTTCCTTCTTCTGATGTAAACGGAACTATAATGGATCTTTATCTGTATTTTTTGTCTTCGTTATCTCTATTCTAGGGAGAACTCGCAGTGAAGCGGCCCGCAATTAATGTCACTAATTACGTGTCCTTTAACTAGCCTATTTCTAAAAAAAAAAATTGTTAAACCCTAATTTGCCAAGAAAATTTTATTTCTATACAAAATTTTATCTCTTTAGAAAATTTTGTCAAAATTTAATTTTTGTTAGAAAGTGTTGGTTAAATTTAAGTTTTTTTTTACAAAATTTTGTCAAAATTCATATTAGGATATTAAGAAAATTTTTAAAAAATTTTATTTCTATAGACACATTTGTCAGTATACATAAACAATTCGCCTAAACTACTCATCGACATTCATAAAACCACTGTTAGCCCAAGGACCTTACAACCTTCACCTTGAGGCAAATTAATGTATTATTGCCGCAAGTCAAGAGCAAATGCGTATGTATGTATGTACGTGTATGTATGTATGTATGTGCGCAGAGAATGTAGATTTTTGTTTCTCTAACCTCAGGGCGGCATATACGATATACCTTCCGAAGGTTATAATTTATTCACGACCATTGACTTTTTCCACTCATCCTCAAAGCTAAAATTACAATGTGGCAAAGACAGGAAACTATGAATTGAAACCAGCTGTAAAAGGATTCATTCGTTTGTAAAAGTCCTGTGGTGAGGAGAGAGGAAATGACGGCAAGTTAGCCATATTTTCTTAGTTGGTAGGAGGTAGGCATTAGTTTTTCTCAACTAAGGTTTTCCCCATGTGTCAATAAGTTTGTTGAGGGGGGAAAGGGGGAAGGTATTAGAATTTCCATAACAAAGTAAAGGATTGTTGGCAAAGGAAATTCTTTGAATTTGTTTAGGAAAAGTTTTTTATAGGAGTTTTGGGGGTTTTTAATCAAAAGTGTGGGTAATTATCTCCATTTCAAATGTTCATAAAAGAACCTCTATTTGAACTTTCAATGAAATTTTTTCTATTCCCCAAAATTTTCTCTAAAGACAAAATTTCCCTGAAATTTTCTCCAAAGATAAAATTTTTTCTAAAGACAAAACTTTTCTGAAATTTTTTCTAAAGACAAAATTTTTCTGAAATTTTCTCTAAAGACAAAATTTCCCTAAAATTTTCTCTTAAGACAAAATTTCCCTGAAATTTTCTGTAAAGATAAAATTTTCTTGAAATTTTCTCTAAAGACAAAATTTTCATGAAATTTTCTCTAAAGACAAAAATTTCCTGAAATTTTCTCTAAAAACAAAATTTCCCTGGAATTTTCTCTAAAGACAAAATTTTCTATAATTTTTTTTAAGACAAAATTTCCCTGAAATTTTTTTTTTATGACTCTTGGATTTTCCTTGGATTTTTTTAAGGACAAAATCCCTCAAATTTTTTCTAACAAAATTTCCCCAAAATTTTCTCAAAAGACAAAATTTCAAAGATAATTTCCAAGAAAGTTAACTAAAACAGAAATTCTAAAAAAATAAAATTTTCTTGAAATTTTTCTAATTTTTTCCCCATGAACAAAATTCTAATGTTTGCTCACTCTTATTAGTTTTTAATTATTCTGATTTTTTACTTTCGTTTTGTATCCCTCAAAATATTATGAGGTTCTTGTACTAGAGGAATAAGACAAGGGAACAATAATAAGCTAAACTTTTTTTTTGTTTTTTTTTTCATACGGTTTTAGCGAAAAAAACAGAAATTCTTCTTGTCATGGTGATTTACATGATAAACTTGAAAAAAAAGGTTTTGGGAATAGCAAATCTTAAGGAAACCCTATAATTTGTTTGTCGAAAATACATTTAGCCCCAAAGTATGCAGCATTGTCTTAAAGGGGGCAGTATATCCCTAAAGTATGCAGTATAGCTTTAAAGTAGGCAATATAGCCTTAAAGTAGGCAATATAGTTTTCAAATAGGCAATATAGCTTTTAAGTAGGCAATATAGCCTTAAAATAGGCTGTTTAGCCTTAAAGTGAGCTGTTTAGCCTCATAGTGGGCAGTATAGCTTTAAAGTATGTAATATTGCTTTAAAATAGGTAGTGTTGTTAAGGCATGTAGCATAGCCTTAAAAGTAGGCAGCTTAGCCTTAAAGTAGGCAGCTTAGCTTTGAAATAGGCAGTGTAGCTTCAAAGTATGCAATGCAATATAGCCTTAAAGTAGGCAGTATAGCTCGACAGTAGTTAGTTTAGCCTCAAAGTATGCAACATAGCCTTCAATTAGGCAGGCCTCAATTTGTATTTTGAGGTTCTTGCACTAGAGGAACATGACAAGGGAACAACCATAATAATCATGTAAGCCGAACAGCGTTTTTATATTTAATATTATTTCATATGTGTTTGGAAAAAAAACAGATAAACTTGTCATAGTGATTTACATGAAAAACTTGTAGAAATAGGTTTGCGAATATTAAATCGCAAGTAGAAATAGCAAAAATACTACAATGCTGGTATTGTCGAAACTTATGACATTTAATCAGCTATAACATTTTAAAAGAAAAGCCTAAAAATATGCCATGAAAGGTCATGTCAAAATATTTGACTATATGTATATTTGCATAGAACTTTGGCATTTAGAATGAAATTTATGCAATCATTTGGTTGGGCAAGGTTAGGTTAAGTTAGGTTGAAGACTAGGGTGAGGATTATAAACCTCCTCATGCCATTGTGGATATATACCTAATCCTGCAATAGACTTGTTGTGGGATCTAAATCACTCCGGAAAAATATATGCCAGCAATTCCACGCTGCTCACCAATCCCTAATCGTTCTCCATTGTATGCCGCTATGTTGGTTCAGGTCGGTTATCCTATCCGCACCTATGTACCGGAGACTGGTAGCCATGAAAGCTGTACATTGATATGGGAATTGTTATAACATTTTATCACACGCTATCATTTGAGGCACTAATGGGGACTTCGGGCGCATGAGTCCTATGTGCCCTGCAATGATACCTAATTATGAGGACTCCGGGCGCCTTAGTCCTACGTGTCCTACAATAATGCTGAAACCCATTCTGACCTCCTTCTTACTCCTATTCAATAAAAGCCTAGTTTTCTCATGAACCGTATCCCTCCTATAGGATTTTCGCCAGTAATTCGGAACTGCATCGCTTCGCATTCATCAAATTTATTGATAGCAGTTCTTTGGTCCTAACAGCCAAGACGTCTGTCCTCTCGTTACCCTCTACTTCGCTCTGGCCCGACAACTAAAGGATGCGGAATGTGTTAAACTTAGAGAAGGCGCCAAGCTCATTCTTACACTTTATGAGAGTCTGTGACCTTAATGTGTTTGTTGTCTAAAACTAAACTTTTGATCGCCTAAAGTAAAATAAAGCATTCTTAACTAACAAGAAAACTTGTAAAAAAGATAAAACCATAATTTGGTTTTCCAAATTGTATAGCCTTAAAGTATGCAACATAGTCTTGAAATGGGCAGCATAGGCTCAAAGTAGGCAGTGTAGCTTTAAAGTAGGCAATATAGCCTCAAAGTAGACAAAGTAGCCTTCAAGTATACAGCCTAGCGTTCAAGTGTAGCTGTAAAGTAGGCAATATAGCATAAAAGTAGTCAGTATAGCCTGAAACCATAATTTGGTTTTCCAAATTGTATAGCCTTAAAGAATGCAACATAGTCTTGAAATGGGCAGCATAGGCTCAAAGTAGGCAGTGTAGCTTTAAAGTAGGCAATATAGCCTCAAAGTAGACAAAGTAGCCTTCAAGTATACAGCCTAGCGTTCAAGTGTAGCTGTAAAGTAGGCAATATAGCATAAAAGTAGTCAGTATAGCCTGAAAGTAGGCAGTATAGCCGGTAAGTAAGAAGTATAGCCATATATTAGGTAGTATGGCTTTAAAATAGCCAGCATTACCTTAAAATAGGCAGTGTATCCTTAAAGTTAGAAGAATAGCCTGAAAGTACCCAATATACCCTTAATGCAGTGCAGCCTTGAAGTAGGCCGTATAGTCAAAGAGTAGGCAGCGTAGTCTTAAACTAGACAATATAGCCTTAAAGTATGCAGTATATCCTTAAATTAGACGGTATGGCTTTGAAATAGTCAGTATAACCTTAAAATAGGTAGTGTAGCCTTAAAGTAATAAGTACAGCCTGAAAGTATCCTATATACCCTTAATATGCGTAATATAGCCTTTATCCATTCTCCGGCAATTCCGAAGTGTTTGAGTGTTCCGGTTGATCGGGTACCTGACTACGGGTGTACAGTGTAGAGATTCGGGTCCAGCGCCCTACACAACTTGTCTCTGCGGATGACATTCGTAATTTGGTGGTTGTAGATCACGGATCACGGTGCTAATAGCTATGCTCCTGCTACCACTCTCGGAATTCATTAAAGTATCCAATTTAGCCTTAAATAGGCAGTAAAGCCTCAAAGTGGGCGGTACGCCCTTAAAGTAGGCAGTATAGCATTAAACTATGCTGTTAAGACTTAAAGTTGGCAGTATAGCCTTAAAAAAAGGCAGTATAGCTTCAAATTATACAGTATAGCCTAAACATCAGAAAAAAAGATTTAACGGTGATTATCGCCTCCTAATGCTGGCAACATTTGTGAGGTACTTTACCATGAAAAAACTTCTCAAAGAAGTGTCGCATCACTCATTGATATATCAGATTTTTGCCCCTGTTCCTTATTGCAATGTTCATAGGCAAATTTCCATTTACAAAGCCTTAAAGTAGCTAGTGTTTCCTTAAAGTATGTTCACCAAAAAATCTGCTAGTCACTTTAATTCGCTTGAGAATGCTTATCATTAGTCAGCAAAAATATTAAAACTATTACATTAAAGCTCATATTTTAACCTTTTGATTGACACGCCATCACCATAAATTGGAAGCAGAAATAAATGAAACCATCAGCTGGACTTGAAGAAACCCATTAATTTGCTTTTCGAAAATACATAGTCTAAAAGTAGGCAGCATAGCCTTAAAGTGGGCGGAATAGCATTAAAGTATGTAGCTAAGGCTATGATGCATACTTTAAGGCTTTAAAGTAGGCAATTGAGCCCTAAAGTTGGCGGTATAGCTTTAAAGTATGCAACATAGCCTTAAAGTGGGCGGTATAGCCTTAAAGTAAACAGTATAGCCTTAAAATAGCTTTAATGTAGTTAGTGTAGCCTTAAAATAAGAACAATAGCCTAAAAGTAGCCAGTGCAGCCTTCGTCCTTTTTCCAGGCACCGAGAAGTGTTTGAGTGTTCAGGTTGTTTGTGTACTCGACTACGGATATGCAGTGTTCGGGTCCTGCCCCTTGGGCGTAGAGCTAGCAAACTATCGATTACCGCAACATTCGATATTTTTGATATTTCTAATAATAAATATCGAAAGTATCGATACTACCGATAATTTCCTACCACCTATATATCAAACGAAAATGAGAAGTAAAAATCAAGAGATCGATTTAGATAGAAGCACTATCAATGCACAAACCGAATAAAACCAATGTTAATGAAGTCAGTTCGAAGTCATGAGAGAAATCATTGTACAAAATTGGATGAAAATTACGCCCTCTATAGGTGAAATGCATCTTAAAGGATACATTCAGTGTGGAATCGCTTATTTTTGTTAAATTTTGCAAAAAATGTAACCTTGTCGATAGTATCGATAGAAAAAATTTCAATCGATATTCAGACAAAAAATAAAATATCGATAGTACCATCGATATTTTGCCAGCTCTACTTGGGCGACTTGTCTCTGCTGTTTATATATGCAAATTGGTGGTTGAACAACACGAATGGTCATCCTCCTTGCTCTACAACTCTCGGGATACATTAAAGTGGGTAAAGTGGTACAGCCTTAAAGTAGGCAGTAGACAGTAAGGCCTTAATGTAGGTAGTAGAGCTTGCAAATAGGCAGCACATGATTCTATTTTCAAACAAAGTAAAATTTTCAATCTACTACGCAAACAATGATGTTTTCAGGATTACGGAGTTCGAAAATCTAAGGAAAACTAAGGAATTTCGACCATAATTTGGATATCAATTATACGATTTTGAGCTTGTTTTTTGAGAAATCAACTCCGAAATTGCGCTAAACGCAATTTTTTGGCATCAACTTCAATACTGCATCCTAAACTCAAAAAAAAATTTTCGAATTTCTAACTGGGGAAAGCTTTCAAATGTTCTAAATTCGAAAAAATGAAGAAGTGGCAGCGTTTTCAAATTTGAAAAACGATTTTGAAAAGTTTGGGGCCAAAAAAAATCGATTTTGACGATTTTTTTTAATGAAAACTTTAGAGTATTGCTACAGATGTGGAAAGAGCTTTACTCCTCGATTCCAATGTTCGAATTTGAATTCGTTTTCAAATTTGAAAAACGGTCTTGAAAAGTTTAGCGCCAAAATAAATCGATGTTGACGATTTTTTTCATGGAAAACTTTGGAGCATTGCCACAACCAGCACTATTCTGAAAAGGGTTCTACTTCATTCAATAGTGTTTTAAAATTAAGTGAGTTCGATTTTTTTCATGGAAAAGTTTGGAGTATTGCCACAACTAGCATTATTGTGAAAAGGGTTCCACTTCATCCAATAGTCCTTTCAGTTTTTGCATATTTTGGATATCAATTAAGCGGTTTTCTCTCTCTCTCTCTTTTACCACTTCATCGATCGAAGTTTGGGTTTTTCCTATACGCCTTAATCACCCAAAGTTGCACGATAGAAATAATTATTTAAGTAATCCATAAATTTTTCAGTAAATAATTTATCCCCCGGCGTATGAATGATATTTTTAATATAATTTTTATAATAACAAATATACGCTCCAATGTACTGTTAAATTAATATTAATCATACGCTCTCGTAACTCCTTATGAAAAAAGTACCAATCATGCAAATTTTTCTACGAACAGACAAAAGTAACCTCTCACATATCAATGAGTGCAAATTGAAGCTCCAAGAAGCACAATCACTATTATTAAACGATTCAATAACAAAATAATATTGAAATATTGCTCTAATGGCTTAATTGTAATAAATATTAATCATACGCACTAGGAATTTGTAAAATTATTAGACTTTAAATAACGAATATAAAATAATGGAGTACATATTTCATGAAATCAATTTGCCAATTGATTTCTCTATACCGAATTCTATGTGTGTTTTTTTTTTTTTTCATTTCGTCTTATATTGTAACCTTATGTTTCAAATAACTGCCGGCGAAATGACAAAAACATTTACTTGGCAACGAAACTGAAGTAGCAAAAAACGAAATTAATAAAAATGTGATTGCGTAGGTCGTAACAACAAAAAAGTTCAAATGTTTTTTTTTTTCTTTTCTTTTGCTTCTTCTTACTGTGTGTTACTGTTGTTGTGTTGGTGGTTATTGCTGCCGTGTGATAGGCAATTCCATAAACAAGTAAAATGTCCTGTGCTCTCCTGGCACCATGGCAAACAAACAGAAACGAGACGCAACTTCATAACCCTCAACACGTTCGACAGCCAAAGAAAAACTTGAACTTGAGTATTTTGACAAAGCCATTAAAACAAAAAAAAAAAAAGAAATTCATGCTGAATGAAAAAAAAAAACTACAGTTAAGTTGAAGAAAAATCACAACAATTTTATATGGAAGTCATATAAAAATAACTTATGAAACTATGGACCAACAAGAAATTGTAAAGTTTTCAAAACAAGTACAAAGCCTTCTTAAAAGAAAAATTCTTTGGAAATTAAAAGAATGTCGGTAATTTAAAGATGTTCCAAACTTAAGGAATTAAAGGGAGGTAGAGAGTGAGAGAAATGTGTTTTACACAGACTATGACAAACATGTACTTCACATACTCTCCCTTACAAGAAGCAAATTAAAATTGTACACAACAGGAGAGCTCGTGTGTAAAAATCAAAGTAAGATTTCCTTTTTTCATTTCCGTTGTGTTTGCCTCCAAGGAAGGTCATGTGGGCAACGGAAATCACATCGATAAACACAACTACATGTAGGTTATTATTTTCCGACTTCAGTAATACTAATGCATAAAAGCCAAGACAAGATTATCTTCATGACACAGTGGGAAAAATACAATTCTTTCATAAATTACAAAAAATGGGAAGATTTACAAGATAAATTATACCCTGTATGAAACCACACTCAAACAAATTTTGTTAACTTTGGTAAACAGTCTGTAGTTGTAGTACTGTCTTGTTTCATTTCTTGTGTACGAGGCAAGTATGCTTAGGTTTTTAGGGTTCTTCTAACCGGATTTCGCAGATGAACTGATGCATATGACTCATTAACGTTTGGCCTATACTCTAAAATAATCTATCTGGCAACCCATCGGCTCCTTCTGCCTTTTTGTTCTTAAGACAGGCCACTGCTACGATCTCAGATCTCATATTGACTAGACAGTAAACATTCTGTGGTGCCTTTTGTGGTCTCTGCCACCATAGGACCCCAGCAGCTAGGAAAAAGTGTTCTTTTTCAAATACACTATATGTGTATGTTATCAGATTTCCTTCCTTGCCTCTGCAGGAGGACGTGCCTCTGCCATAGCCATCGGTTTTAGGTTCAATTCTGTGATATTGTCTCCGGATACCTCCCCTAAAAAAAATCTGTCTTTTGAGAACGAGGATAGGTCTACAATAAGGGAAAAACCGCAATATTCTGAAAACGAAAATTCGAATTGAAAAAATGTTTAAAAAAAAAGGAACAGAGATATCTTTAAAATTCTTTTTGAATTTTGCAGATAAAGGTGTCCTTAAAAAATTAAAAATAAATTCTGTGGGAAATTTTCACAAAAATACCCAAAATATCCATTTCGGGCGACCAATAAACCAATTAGGAGGTCTGGGCTTTGCATTTTGAGAACAGAGAACAATTATCAAATTTTTGATTAAAAAACTTATATATTTTTCTAGTGAATATAACACTCATCTCAGTTGACATACGTTGTTCAAATTTTACTTAAAAAAGACGCATCTCCAACACAACCTTTTTAAAAAGCCAAAAAAAACAATTGTTAAGGTATTTAAGCAACTTTTTTCAATACAGACTAAAAAATGCAAAAAATCCATTTTTAACACTTTTTTTACTTCCAAACTATATAACTTTTAACTGGATAGTCGAATTTCTACTTTCTTAGCGGCAAGGTCCTTGTAAATATTGTTACCAATCCAAATCGTGCATTAAAATTAAAATCAAACCACAAATGCCTTCGTAAAATGTGATTGTTGTTCATCAGCTTGAGGACCATGGATGCGGCTTCTCCTCCCCGCTCTACCACTCTCGGAAAGCGTTAAAGTTGGCAGTATATCCCTATAGCAGACAGTATAGCCTTAAAGAAGGCATTATAGTCTTTAAGAAGGCAATAGAGCCTTTAAGTAGGCAATATGTCTATAAAAGTGGACATTTTAGTCTTAAAGCAGCTAGTTTAGCCTTAAAGAAGCTAGTTTAGCCGTAAGTCGTTTCCCTTTCTCTGCGTGTAGAGAACTGTTTGAGTGTTCATATAGTTTTATAGCCTTAAAGTAGGCAGTATAGCTTTAAATTAGGTAGTAAATCCTTAAAGTAGGCAATACACCCCTAAAACTGGCCAGTACTGCCTTAAAGTAGGCAGTTTAGCCTTAAGTCCTTACCCTTTCTCTGGGCATCAAGAACTGTAAGAGTGTTCAAGTTGACCGGTGTAGAGATTCTGTCTGGGTCCAGCGCTTTGGACGATTTGTGTCTGCGGATGCCATTTGTAACTTCGTCCACGAATAATTGCGAAAGGTTTGTCATCGGCTCGAAAACCACGGATACGACTAATCCGTTTACTTACTTACTTTACTTACTTACTTTACTCTCGGAATAAGCAGTGTAGCCTTAAAGTAGGCAGAGTAACCTTAAAGTAGGCAGTGTAGCCTTAAAGTAGGCAGTGTAGCCTTAAAGTAAGTAGTTAAAGCCTTAAAGTAGGCACTATATCCCTAAAACTGAACATTACAGTCTTAAAATAGACAGTTAAATTAAGCAGCAAAGCCTTAAAGTAGGCAGTATAGTCATAGAGTAGGTAGTAAAGCCTTAAAGTTAGTAGTATAGCCTTAAAGTAGGCAATATGCCCCTGAAACTGGACTGTGTAGCCTTAAAGATGGCAGTTTAGACTTTAGTATTTACCCTTTCTCCGGGCATCGAGAACTGCTAGAGTGCTCAAGTTGATCGGGTTCGGGTTCAACTCCGGGTATACAGTTTCAGAGAATCTGTCTGGGAAACATTCTGAACTTAGTACAAATTGATTTGTCAAGGTTTGTAAGGTTAGCATGTCCGCCTATGACGCTGAATGCTTTGGTTCGAACCCTGGTATCAGAAAAAAAATGTCAACGGTGGTTTTCCCCTCCTAATGCTGGCAACATTTGTGAGTCATTTGTGCCATATACAAATTTCTCTCCAAAGAAGTGTCACACTGCGGCACACCGTTCAAGCTCGGCAATAAAAAGGAGGCAGCCATGCATAAACTTCTCCACAAAGCGGTGTCGAATTGCTGCACGCCGTTCGGACTCGGCTATAGAAAGGATGCCCCTTGTCATTGAAAAGTTTGCCCTTGTTCCCATGTGGACTGTTCATGAGCAAAATTTGTATTTGCAAGGTTTTTCATCAACTTGAAAACCATGGATACGACGAATGACTGTTCTTCCCGCCCTAGAAATGCTTTAAATTAAATAATTAAACAGCATGCCCTTAAAGTAGACAGTATAGCCTAAGAGTAGACAGTATTGCCTTAAAGTATAGAGTATTGCCTAAAAGTTGGCAGTTAAGCCTAAAAGTAGGCAGTATACACGTTAACTGAACGATACAGCCTTACCTTAAAGTAGGCAGTGTAGCCTACTTTAAGGCTACCACTCTCGGATTGCTCAATACATTGGCGGCTATACAGCTTGGTACATCTTTGCAGTCACCAATAGTAAGTGGGTCCTCATTCCTTCTGCCGGTCTTCGAGAGCGATTTGACAGTAGACCACAGCTTAACAACGCCGGAATTTAAGTACGGCAGACGCCTATGACGCTTAACTGAAGCTGGGTTCGAATCCTGGCAAGAACGTCAGGAAAATTTTTCGGTAGTGGTTATCCCCTCCTAATGCTGAAGACATTGGTAGCTCACCAAGACATACGTAGAAGCAATGTAAAAACGTCTTCCCAAAGACGTGTCACTCCACAGCACACCGTTCGGACTCGGCTATAAAAAGAAGGCCCTTTATCATTGAGCTTAAACTTGAATCGAACAGCACTCAGATATATTAGAGAAGTTTGCCCCAGTTCCTTAATGGAATGTTCATGGGCAAATTTGAGATTTGCATTTTTTTCGAGTGTTTACTGGTTCTGGGACGTGTAGGATAGGAGGGACGAATCACTACTGTTTGTGAATGGGCTGCACCTGGGATATTTTTGGTGTACAAATGTAGCCCCCTTACTAATGCAGGCTGCATTTGTAAGGTATCCTGCCATGTTAAATTTTCTCTACCAAGTGGTGACGCTATGCGGCACGCCGTTCGGACTCGGCTTAAAAAGGAAGGTCCCTTATCATTGAGCTTAACGCTTTAATCGGGCTGCAATCATTGATGTGAGAGAAGTATCCCCTATTCCTTAAGGGAATGTTTATGGGAAATTTAGTTAGATTTAATATCCGACTTACTTTAAATCCCTCCAAACATATTCAAATCTCGTATCATGGCTGCTTTAATTTAATGTGTAACCTATCGGTGTTGTTATGACGCCTCTCCCAATTTATCACACTTTCAAGACGGTATTGTTGGCCTTGTACATCCAATAGTGAGTATTCTACAGCCCCTATGGAAAAAGTTCCGATATTCTAGGGGCAGATTCACAAAACATGGTCCTTATTTCGTTTGCTGGCATCATCAGCATTAAAAGGTCCGTTTTTCTATTCCTATTCCTATTCTATTCCTGGTGTTACAGAGTAATTTTTATTATTTTTGATTGGGTGTTATTTTATGACCTTGAACATATATTCGAAGTGTGGTCCGAATCGGCTAATGCGAAGTATGATGCGAATCGATCCCAGGCGGGCTCCTTTATAAATGCTAATGCCAGATTCGAACTCTACTCTCAAATACCTTTCATTTGAGTCCCTTATTGTCCTGATCGGTTTACATGTCCGCTCGATTGGGTTTTAGGGTAGGGCGTTCCCCTCAGTTACTTGCATCCATATATGCATGCTATATCCTGATTCTGTCTAGATTTGGCTCGCCTACAAAGTTTCGTGATACTTTTGGCACCATCTCGAAATAAAGGCCAGAAAATATTGAAGGTGGTATCGATTTTTGTGGCAGAGTTGTATTTATTTTTTGGCATAAACTGGGAATATAGCCTGATTTTATACCCCGAAATATTGAGTGGCATCGATTTTTTTTTTGTCGAAATTGTGTGAATATTTTGGCAAATGACCACTAAATTATGTCGACAAATATTTCCCACCTAGAATCCAAAAATGTATATTGCCGTTGTTTTAAATGATACTTCTCAGGGGTTTTTACTTCTTTTTTGCATTATAAGAAATAAATATAAAAGTTATTTTAAAATAAATATTAATCATACGTCATGAGAAAATAATTTTCAATTTTAGATTTATCCTAACAAAAAAATATTCTTTTAGACCAACCTATGCTTGTCTTCTCGTAAAAACTCCTCCCCTTCATACCCCTCGAAATCAATTTCAAATTTCAATTCAATGTTAACCACGCAATTTAATTGAAATATGATTAAATTTTAATTTATTTATTGCCTTATCACCACTTAAGGAAACGGAACATCTTGGTGCACAGAACATATTTCAGAGTTTCCTGATATGAAACAGCACACAAAATTATTCCCAAAGTTAAAGCATAACTGCCTTCCCTCTTCACTCTCCTCTCACTCTTACTCTTACTGTTGTGTGGCGCAAGTGGTTCCATATTAGTGAAAACAACTCCACTCTACAAACCAAAGTCTACACTGTGGGTATCTCACAGCACGACAAAGGACCTATTTAGGTCAATTACACGTTTCGTTGCCCTCCATTGTATCCTTGTTCGGGTAACTGTATAAATAAATAATGCGATTTTGTCTATTGACAATGAAAGCATGACGAAAAGGTGTAATCTTGGTATAGTGTGGCAGAGGAGGGGGACTGTGTGGGGTATGGTATTGTAAATGTAAGCGTGGGTAGGTGGGTGGTTATGTTAGCACTGAAACAAGCATGGCCAAAGGGGCTCCTATTGATGGTTCTACATGAGAACAGAGTTGGAGTAGCGATAACATGAAGTTCATTGAACTTGTTTATTCAAGCAGAAACCTTGAAAACATCCTTCGATTGATAAGCGTAGCGTTGCAGACTAAACAACGGAGAAACTTAATGGTAAATCCTCCCTAAGTAATGAGCAGCGAGGGGGGGAGAGAGTGGTTGGTTGGCCCATGTTTTTGACTTGTTTCAAAAATTAATTAAGTCGAAAACAAAAAACATTTAGAGCTCATAGTTAAGAGTAGCGGAGGCAAGACTCCAAAAACTCTGGAAACCCTAAAAGGATTTGCTAGCAAATGATACTTTCTTGTTGCTTCGCCTCGGTGGCTTCTAAACGAAAAACCCCAAGATACATTAAAAAATTCTTTGAAAAACATTTGGTTTCCAGGTCGTATCTCCGAAACTTTGAGCAAGAAACTTATGGAAAATTATACGATTTTTAAAAACTTAATCTAGAGTAAAAACTTTCCATTCGAAGGCAAAACAAAGGACGACTTAAGTAATTCTTGGGGGCTTTGGTTGAGTTTTTAAATGACACTACGGCCATCATCAAAAGAATAATTTATTTTTTTTAATTAATTTGCGCTCACCGTTTCTATGGACGACGAACTTGCCTCGCATTGTGAAATTAATCCTTAAAAACAAAGCAAGACAATTAGCTTCCTCACATCTGTACCCACTACCATAAGCTGGAGGTTACATTAACAAGTCCTTAGTAACATCGAAGAGATACTTTTAACATTTTGCACAGATACTTAACATTTATGAAAGTCATTGGGTATTGCAATGAACCTTTCCTTAAGGAAAGGGTGTTAAAATTACCCTTTCCTAATGGAAAGGATATTTTATGGTAAAGGAAAGGTTTTTTAAAGGAAAGGGTATTACCTCTGCCCTTTTCTAACGGAAAGGGTTTTAAAAGTACCCTTTGCGAAGGGAAAGTTATTAAAAGTACCCTTTACAAAAAGAAAGGGTATTAACAGTAAACTTTGCAAAAGGAAAGTCTATTAAAAGTACTCTTTGCGAACGAAAAGGGTATTACAAGTATCCTTTTCGACAGAAAACAGTTCGACGGAAAAGGGTAATAATACTACACTTTCCGCAAACAAGTGAATTACTTTCCGAAAGAAAGTGTATTAAAACTACCCTTACCGAAATAAAGGATATAAAAACTACCCTTTTGGAAAGAAAGGGTATAAAAACTACGCTTTCCGAAAGAAATGGTATTAAAACTACCCTTTCTTAAAGGAAAAGGTATTAAAACTGTCCTTACACTTAGGCAAGGGTTGTAAAAGAACCCATTTCCTTAAACTTTAAAGGGTTTAAAAGAACGCATTTCCTTAGGAAAGGGTTTCTTTCTCTTAGGAAAGTGTAGTAAAACTAGCCTTTCCCAAGGAAAATGGTATTAAAACTACCTTTTCCTTGGGGAAAAGGGTACTAAAACAACCCTTTCCTTAAGAAAAGGGTATTTAAACTACCCTTTCCTTAGGAAAAGGGTATTTAAACTAACATTTCCTCAGGGAAAAGGCACTAAAACTTACCTTTTCTTAGGAAAAGGGTACTAAAACTACCCCTTCCGTAGGAAAAGGGTCTTAAAACTACCCTTTCCTTAGGAAAAGGGTCTTAAAACTACCCTTTCCTTAGGAAAAGGATATTTAAACTACCCTTTCCTTAGAAAAAGGGTATTTAAACTAACCTTTCCTTAAGAAAAGGGTTTTAAAACTACCCTTTTTTTAGAGATAGGGTACTAAAACTACCCTTTCCTTAGGGAAAGGTATTTAAAACTACCCTTTCCTTAGGGATAGGCTACTAAAACTACCCTTTACTTAGGGAAGGGGTATTAAAACTACCCTTTCTTTAGGGAAAGGACATTAAAACTACCCTTTTTTAGCGAAAACCTATTAAAAATACCCTTTCCTCAGGAAGAGGGTACTAAAACTACCCTTTTCTTAGGGAAAGGGTACTAAAACTACCCTTTCCTTAGGGAAGGAGTACTAAAACTACCCTTTCCTTAAGGAAAGGCAATAAAGCTACCCTTTCCCTACGTAATGGAGACTATAACTACCCTTTCCTTAGGGAAAGGGATTTTGAACTACTCTTGTCTAAGGGATAGGGTACAAAAACTACTCTTTCCTTAGGAAAAGGGTACTAAAACTACCCCTTCCTTAGAGAAAGGGTATTAAAACTACCCTTTCATTAGGGAATTAGGGAAAGGGTACTGAAACTACCCTTTCCTTAGGGAATGGGCACTATAACTACCCTTTCCTTGGTGAAAGGGATATTTTTTTCCTTAGGAAAACGGTATTAGAACTACCCTTTCCTTAGGAAAAGGATATTAAAACTACCCTTGCCTTAGGGAAAGGATATTAAAACTACCCTTTCTTTAGGGAAAGGGTACTAAAATAACCCTTTCCTTAGGGAAAGGGTATTAAAACTACCCTTTCTTTAGGGAAAGGGTATCAAAACTACCCTTTACTTAGGAAAAGGATATTAGAACTGCCCGTTTCTTAGGGAAGGGGTATTAAAACTACCCTTTCCTTAGAGAAAGGGTGTTAAAACTACCCTTTCCTAAGGGAAGGGGTATTAAAACTACGATTTCCGTAGAGTAAGAGTATTAAAACTACAATTTCCTTAGGCAAAGGGTACTAAAACTACCCTTTCCGTAGGGAAAGGGTGTTAAAACTACTCTTTCCTTAGGAAAGGGGTATTTAAACTAACCTTTCCTTAGAGAAAGGGTTTTAAAATTACCTTTTCCGTAGAGATAGGGTACTAAAACTACCCTTTCTTTAAGGAAAGGGTATTAAAACTAGCCTTTCCGTAGAGTAAGGATATTAAAACTAACCTTCATGTAGAGAAAGGGTATTAAAACTACAATTTCCTTAGGCAAAGGGTACTAAAACTACCCTTTCCGTAGGGAAAGAGTATTTAAACTACCCTTTACTTAGAAAAAGGGTGTTTAAACTAACCTTTCCTTACGGAAAAGGGTTTTAAAACTACCCTTTCCGTAGAGATAGGGTACTAAAACTATCCTTTCCTTAGGAAAAGGATATTATAGGGTGTTAAAACTACCCTTTCCTTATGGAAGGGGTATTAAAACTACCCTTTCCGTAGAGTAAGGGTAATAAAACTACCCTTTCTTAGGGAAGGGGTATTAAAAGTACCCTTTCCGTAGAGTAAGGGTATTAAAACTACCCTTTCCTTAGGGAAGGGGTATTAAAAGTACCCTTTCCATAGAATAAGGGTATTAAAGCTACCCTTTCCTTAGGAAAACGGTATTAGAACTACCCTTTCCTTAGGGAAAGGGTATTAAAACTACCCTTGCCTTAGGGAAAGGGTATTAAAACTACCCTTACTTTAGGGAAAGGTTATTAAAATAACCCTTTCCTTAGGGAGAGGGTATTAAAACTACAATTTTCTTAGGGAGAGGGTATTAAAACTGCCACTTGCTTAGGGTATCAAAACTAGCCTTTCCTAAGGAAAAGGATATTAAAACTGCCCGTTTCTTAGCGAAAGGATATTAAAACTATCTTTCCTCAGCGAAAGGGTGTTAAAACCCTTTCTTTAGGGAAAGGATAGTTTTCTCAGGGAAAAGGTATTAAAACTACCCTTTCCTTAGGGAATGGGTGTTAAAACTACCCTTTCTCAAAGGAAAGGGTACCAAAACTACCCATTTCTAAAGGAGAGGGAATTAAAAGGTAATTAAAACACACTTTCCTCAGGGAAAGGGTATTAAAACTATTCTTTTCTAAGAGAAAAGGGTATTAGAACTACCCTGATGTAAAGGAAAGGGTATTGAAACTACCCTTCCCCATAGGAAAGGGTATTAAAATTACCTTTCGCTATAGGAAAGAGTTTTAAAACTACCCTTTCCCAACGGAAAGGCTACTAAACCTACTCTTTCGCCAAGGAAAGGTTACTAACACTACCCTTGCTTTGATAATTTGTTATCAAATGTCGGATATGTTAAAAATTTAACTCAGTGTCTTTATTTGTATAGATTATAGCGTTATATTAACTGACACGCAGACAATAGGAGTTTCTAAATTATTCAAACAAATTTCTGTCCGATACTTTGATATAAAGTAGATACAGCAGTTCCTATTTGCTTTATTTTAAGTCTTTAGTTTCCTGAATCGTTTTCCGATGCCTTAATACTGTCCGCCAACTTAAATGACTGTAATTTTTCCTTTAATACTTCTTGTATGGCTTTTCCAGGAAAAGAATACAAAACTTTCTCGAAAACCTTGAACGTCTAATTAATATTAATTTAAAACCATTGAACGAATACTTAATATTTTGCTTGTAGTTGTGTGTGTGGCTTATACGCATAGAGCACAAGAAGATTTGACATTGAATAATTTTATAATCTTCGAAATCAACCATGGGCTATGAATATTTATTAGGTACACAATTTTCGGAAAACTTAATTTATTTGAAAACTTATTACTAAATTCATAGAAAAATTTAATCCTATTATATTGATTTCTAATTGTTGTATCTTTTCTATTCTTGCAGGAACTTATGTTTGTGAAACAACTGGAAACAATTCTTATTAACATCAATACCGTCCACAAAACATAAAAATAAAGCAAACAGTTCCAGAAGAGAGCCAATGCTCGATGTTTTTGTAAAGCTTTAAAATCCATAAAATACGACACACAGACATTTAAGCTTGGAGATGTTTATTTATACATAGCAAACCTAAAAGGATTGGAGATTGCACAAGGCTTAGAGAAGAACTCCTAGAAGGATTGATACTTGAACATACAATAAAAACAACTAATCAGCTTTAATCTATTTTTGAAATAAATTTTATGTATAGACAAGAAACTATAACTTCAACAGATCGCAGTATCAGAAGCAAAACAAAAGATTTGGGATTTTGTGTGTGTGTGCGGTAATAAGGCCATAAAGGAAACGAAAATAATTCCATTGGATTGTTTGGCAGTACATCTGTAAACATGGGTAGAAAGAAAATTCAGATATCACGCATTACAGATGAACGGAACCGGCAGGTAAGAAGACTAAAATATTAGCAAAAATCTTAAAAAAGAAATATTACCAAAGAAAATGCATGCTAATTGAATCGTAGGAGTAGTTGAAGCCTATTGAACACCTTTGTTGTATGATGAAGACTTGTATTTGAACTGGTTCCAGGTTGCGTATGATTATTGTTTATTATTATAAAGAGTGATTATACGCACTAGTGTCCCACAGCAGGCTTAAATGATGATTACTGGCTGAATTGAATTTATGCAAGCTTTGTGTTTAAAGAAAATTATAAAGCATACATTTTTGATTTTTGGAAAAAAAAATATTTTTAAAATCTTTTTAATAGTTTTTAATATTTTTTTCCATACAATTATTTGTTTTTTTTTTTGTTTAATACTTACCCTTTTTCTCTCTCTCTTTAGGTTACCTTTAATAAACGCAAATTTGGTGTCATGAAAAAAGCCTACGAGTTATCCGTTTTATGCGATTGTGAAATAGCATTGATCATCTTCTCCTCGAGCAATAAATTATATCAATATGCCAGTACAGATATGGACAAAGTCCTACTCAAATATACAGAATATAATGAACCACATGAATCTTTAACCAATAAAAATATTATTGAGGTAAGTTCGATAAAAAAAAGAATTTGGTCAAAAACCAAAACCCCTTTGCTGTTTGTTCTTTCTGTGCTATGTGGCTAAGCGCACGTGTTCGAGTGAGCTCCTTTACCTGTTACTAACCAACAGAATAATAATAACAATAATAATAATAAATTATTTTAATATTTATTTTCTTCTATGGATACGTAGAATAAATAATGTAAACATCTCTCTCTCTATGTATGGCAGCAAAAACAATGTGAATGGAAAATTTCAAAAACATACTTCGATAATCTCCATGCATTATTGAGTGTAGAATGAAGAAAATATATGAGCAGTGAACAACAAAAATTTCTGACTGGATATGAGACCAAAATATTGGAAAATAAAAATTATTATATTTTTATAAAAAAGTTTTCATAAGAAATTTTGTCGAAATTTGGATTAAAAAATGCGTTGACCTTAGATATTTATAAAAAATTTTGTTGACATTTAATTTATGGAAATTTGAGTTTCATTGTATATGAATTTTCTAAAGATCATAGAAATCAAAAAATTTGATTTTCTTGGGCAATTCGTTGCAAAATATCATCCATTCAGTTCTACCTCTATCAGTATGTCTATCGTCTCCTGAATGCTCTCGGTGTAAGTACCTTCCTCCCTCCAGATGGAGAAAAGCGTATTGGGATTTTTTGAAAACACTTTGCGCAACCTAAATGTCTCCAAACTAGAGCTTTAAAATGCTCCACAGAATTTCGTTTAGGAAAAACCAGTCGCTTTCTTCGTTTCCTTATTGAACATACCCAGGGCTTCACGACAATATCCCAAGGCATCTGTCTCTTCTCTCTCGCTCTCTCTCTCTACCACCCTCTCATTTCCATATTTAAAAGCCTGCCGATTGTCCTCCTGAATATCCTCTTTTCTGGTTTCCACCATTTCGGGTTAGTGCTATGCGGCGATATACGTTCTGGTCATTCCTTCCAAAAGGCTTCGTTCGAACACACCGTAACAACATTTACTGCGGAATCAAATTCCTTTGCGTTCGATATTTCTCCACGTAATATCGTTTAGTAACAACCCTTCGTTTTCCTCGTTTCCTTATTGAACCTGCCCAGGGCTTCAGGACAATATCCCAAGGCATATGTCTCTTCTCTCTCGCTCACTCTCTCTCCCTCCCATTGCCATATATAAAAGCCTGCCGATTGTCCTTCCTGAATATCCTTTTTAGCGATGTCCACCATAACGGGTGTAGCCTACGCGGCGTTATCCGTTCTGGTCATGCCTTCAGAAAGGCTTCGTTCGAACATTCCGCAACAACTTTTTCTGAGGAATCCAATTGCTTTGCGTTCGATATTGACTCCAGTAGGCCTAAACTTATGCATATGGACACTGAACTTCTCCCAGTTAGTATATCTGCAAACTTATCCTATTTCTGCTAACTTTTCCGATTTCTGCTAACTTTTCCAATTTCTGCTAACTTATCCGATTTCTGCTAACTTATCCGAAAAGGAGCACTATGTGAAGACGAATCAGTTTGAATTTTTAACTGAGTCACTTTTCGTATAAGTTGTTTCCTTTTCAGTTTGTAGAACTCTGCACTGCAAATTTGCCCATGAACATTCCATTAAGAAACAGGGGTAAACTAATCTCTAGCACCTTGGCTCTATCCATACCAAATTTTAAAGAGTTATCTCTATTTGTTCTCAAATGGCATATATTCTACTGTTTTTTTTTCGGTTCTATCCCACTGTGCGCCTGTTGTTTGTTGTGTCCCAATTAATTGCCAAGTTTGCAGGACTAACATTAGTGGCCTAATCCACTGCATCTAGGAGACTTAAATGCGCATCAATGGTATTTCCCCCAGTTAACGATCAGCCAAGTATTGCCTATTGGCGGAGCAGATCGAAGGCTCCTCGTTCTGCACGGTAAATGAGGATGCCCCCATTACCATTACGAGGAGGTGCAGCAGGTCGCCAGAAATTTCCATTGCATACCCTAATCTCCTGAGTGACGTGTCCTAGCAAGCCGTAATTTCTTTTGGGATCAGACTGCAAATTTGTCCATTCTTTTAAAGAACACGGGCACACTTCTCACATATCAATGAGTGCTGTCCGATTCAAGTTCAAACTCAATTATATGAAGGCGTCCTTTTTACAACTGAGTCCGAACCGCGTACTGCAGTGCAGTCATACCATTTTTTCAAATGGCAAAATGTTGTCAGCATTAGGAGAGGATAACCACCGCTGAAAAAATTTTCCGATGTTCTCGACAGTATTCGAACCCAGGCGTTCAGCGTCATAGGCGGACATGCTAACCTCTGCGTTACAGTGGTCTCCAGATGGTATCAGACCACCTCGCCATATTTCTCACCATCGACCGACAACCCGACTTAATAACCTCTGGGCTCCGGGCGTTTATCAATCAGAAGAAGGCCGATTGGGCCTTCAAGCGCCGCTTAAGTAAGCTGACACCCCCTTAAATGTGCTAGTAGCCAAGAGGATAGTGCGAGACATCATCAACGCAGCAGACACTCTCTTTTTATACCAGTCGGTCGAATATCCCAAGTGCGAAGTTTCGAATGTCATCCCTAATGCCAAGTAACCCAAGACATTGGGCGCAGACGGACTCGCTACACAAATGCTGAAGAATCCGGATATAATTGGATTCGCGTACCCTACAACTTTCCTCAACCAGTATTTGAACACTCTGTGGGTTTCAAGCGCCGCTTCAGTGTGCTGACACCCCCTTAAATGTGCTAGTAGCCGAGAGGAAAGTGCGAGACATCATCAACACAGCAGCCACTCTCTTTTTATACCAGTTCGTCGAATATCCCAAGTGCGAAGTTTCGAATGTCATCCCTAACGCCAAGTAATCCAAAACGTTGGGCCCCGACGGACTCGCTACACAAATGCCGAAGAATCCGGATATAATTGGATACGCGTACCCTACAACTGTCCTCAGCCTGTCTTTGAACACTTTTATGGTACCCGATGTCTAAAGGATTGTCAAAGTGATCCCGCTACTGAAGCCCCCCGAAAGCACCCGAGCAAGGGGATGTCATACAGACCGATCTCCCTTCTCTCACTAGTAGCCAATACACTTGAGGGCCTACTCCTCCCGAGACTCGTTGGAGAATTTCCATTCGAGCATTGGCATGGATTTTGTAGACTACATATCACAACAACTACTTTGCATGTCATCACTACACACATTTGCCGTGGCTTCAATCAGCCCAGCCATGCGTTGGGCCCAACGTAATCTGTACACTGTGCTATAGAATCTGGCTCTACCTGGAGTTGAATACTTAAAACTGTCCTCAAACTGTCTTTAAGCACTCTTGTAGTACCCGATGTCTGGAATATGGGCAGAGTGATCCCACTGCTGAAGCCTGGAAAGGATCAGAGCAAGGTGGAGTCGTAAAGACCGATATCCTTTCTATCACCAGTAGCCAAGGCGCTTTAGGGATTTCTATAGACTGCATAGCACAACATCTGCTTGGCATGCCACCGCACACATTTGCTGGCTTCAATCAGCCCAGGCCATGCGTTGGGCCCCAACGTTATCTCTACACTAATGCAGTAGAATCTGGATCTACCTGGAGTCAAAGACCTTACAACTGTCCTCAGCCTATCTTTGAACACTCTTATACTACCCGATGTGTGGAAGACATGCCGCTACTGAAGCCTGGAAAGGAACTGAGCAGACCGATCTCTCTTCTCTCACCAACAGCCAAAACGTTTCAAGGACAACTTCTCGCAAACCCCATTGGAGAATTTTTATTCGTCGAGTATTAGCATGGATTTCGAAGACTTTCATGGCAGAAAAACAGCTTTACATGCCATCACCACACATATTTGTCGTGGCTTCAACCCAGTGGGAAAAATAGTAAGACCTGCTAAAATCAGGGCTAGCAACATCGCTTCAAGGCCTGCCAATAGGAGGACCTTATATCTTCTAAAATGAAGCTTCCAAGAGGACTACATTGCAATTCCTAAACGTTTGACAATAGACTTTAAAGACGCTTACAGTCTTTTTGTATGCATTCTGAAGTACCCCATATGAACGATATGTGAGTGTGTATTGGACATCTGATGCTTTAAGCAGTAATTGTGTCCATTTTAAGCCCATCTATTTACCATGAAAGGCAAGTACTAGCCTGGGAATGTCCCTCAATGTTAAAAAGATGTAAACATGGAATTCGGAGACGAGGCCTCGCTGATGCAAAACAAGGAATGATATCAGGCCTCAAAGTCGCCTCTTTTTCCCGCTAGGAATCAGCTCATGCGATGTTGTAGGACGGTTCTCATTGCACAGGACCTATCAAAGGCATTCAAAACGGTCAGCCATGACAAACAATTTGAGGACATCGCCAACAACAATACCTTCTGGGCTGTTATCGGAGAGACCATCCAAATCATCATCTAGGGGATAGGTATCCAGGGCCCAGATGCCTTAAGGTAGATCTACATGATTTAGAGCATAAGGTCCACCGCTATAAGAGAGAACCTCGAGATCAAGCGGGCCTAGACAATATTCATGCAGACTTGGTCCAAGAGGCGGTGAATAGCTAACGGGTGAAGGTGGTCCTTGAAGAACGACCGCCTTCCATTGCACCTTAAGAAATTGACCTCCCCCGGCAAACCAGAGTAGTTCTGGCTCAATTACGAAACGGCAGATGCAGCCGCCATACAACGTGTAGGATGTATGTCCTGATTGTGACTAAGGACCACACGACACACGTCACCTGTCTAACGGCCCAGCCAAACCCACTACACTCAGCTATCCATTGCACCTGAAGTAATGCACCTTCAACGGCAAACCAGATGCAGCCGCCTAAACTACAGAGTAAGGATTGATGTCAAAGTGCAGGATGTGTGACCCGATTGTGACCTGGGAACACTTGAAACACGTCACCTGTTTAACTGCCCAGCCAGACCCACTCGACTTAGACCAAGATCCGCAGGACGCAGCCCACCTAATCGCACAGTTTCTGGATCTGATTAATCACAATAACCATCATCTTCCCCGCATGCCCTACACATGCTATCACTTGCCGCACCGATTTTACATAAGTGAGCTCGTAGTCCTATGTGTCCCGTTATGATACCAATAGCTATACTGACCTCCTTCTTGCTACCTTTCAGTAATTGTCTCGTCTTCTAACGATCTGGACCCCCCCATAGGGCTTTCGCCGTCCTACCGACCGTTTCGCTGTTCCACAATGTTGCATGCGCATTCGTCGCCCACTCCCTTAACTCAGACTGCGTCGACCCGAAAGGCTTCGGTTTAACCAAGTTTATTGACGGCAGTCCTCTGGCCTTCACCGCCAAATCGTCTGCCCTTTCATATTCCCTTACTTCGTTATGGCCCGGCACCCAAACGATGCGGATTTTGCCATCCTCAGAGAAGCCGTTAATCTCCTTCTTAAACTGCAAGACTGTTCGTGGCCTTACCGTCCTGGTTGTTATTGATGTTCACAATCGACGTCCCCGCGTTAGCACCACACCATCTCACGCATTCCGTGATCGCCCGGATCTCCGCCTGCAGAACCGTATTATGGTCAGGCAGTCTAAAACAGATCTCAGTCCTTGGGTTCTCAGTGTAAACCCCCAGGCGCACTCTGTCCCCTAGCTTTGATCTATCCGTATAACATGATCTTCCAGATGGCAATGGTTCCTCAATTCAAGACTATGCCGATGGCAGCAGTGCCTCGCACTCGACAAAATTCGTCGTTTTTTTTATTTTTGTGAAGATTTTTGTCGAAATTTATGTGCCCACTGCAAATTGTATGACTTTCTCAAAATATCTGGTGCTTACGGTCGTTTTGGAAAATGTTTTAGTTGGAAGACACGAATACAATCTCTTGATATCCGCTGTATCACCCAAGGACTCATTGTGGTCTTCCAATTTTCTCTCTCTCTCTCTCTAACATGCTCAGTTATGATATCTTCTCCTCTACTTCTTGACAGTCTCTATATGTACACTTCGTATCATTGAGATAATAGCTTGCCTTAACCATAAGATTGAAGAGATTCACTCCTCTCGTGTTCGAAAAAAGAAAGGTCGCAACCCTTTTCTAAGAGTTTTTCGCCAGCTTCATATTTCACTTTAGCCTTGAAATGTTTCAACTCTTACGAAATTTTTAAGCAAATAAAACAAAACCACTGTGCCATCATTGCACATGCCATTGTTTTGCCGCTGAACTTTTTGAATAATTCATGAAGCTTTTCCTCATGATGGGACAATACTCTAGTTCAAAGTTTGTTTTTGTTTTTGGCATTGTTCGTATATGTGTCTGTCTTAGGTAGTCTGTCGTTTCTATGACATAGAACTTGAACTTGTACATTATCCATTGTAGGTGTGTGTGTGTGTGAGTGTGTTTGTTGGTATCGATGATGTGCGTGTTTATGAAAGAGATTGGCTGTGTATGTGTGTGTGTGTGTGTTTGTTAATACTATCGAAGATACGACAACAATGTTTCCTTTACTACTATGCATGCAGACGTGAGGTGTCCCTTTTTGTTGTGGTTTGCTTGTTGGTTGTTTTTGCTTTTCTCTTGTTGTTATTATTGTTAATAATGTTAATTTTTTATCTTTAACTCAATAGGGTATGATTTGCATGATGCCTTTGTGGGTATAGAAACCAAACAATTTAATGGAATTTGACACTTTTGACAAGTTGAACGAACAATGGTGTTGCCTTCCTTTTGGTTGTTACTGCTTGCTCTGCTTAGCCTGCCATATAAACTTCTTGCGAAAACCTGATGCCTTTGCTTTGTTTTAGAATTTATGTGAAAGCCTCCTCTCCCTAGTGTATCAATCCGCCTGCCTGTTTGTCAATCTTAATATCTTCCTCTCTCTCTGTCTCACACTCTAACCACTTGTGTCAAAACTTTGTGTTATTGTTCTCTGTACGTTTTGTTTTACTTTTTTAGAGTAGCCCTAATTGGGCTCCTCTTTTTACCGTTTATCTTCTTCTTCTCTGAGAACAAATATCAAACAAATTCTAATAAAACATTTATATCAAATTTATAGATTCTCTCTTCTCCATTTCAGAAGGAGAACAAAAACGGTGTCATGTCTCCCGATTCACCGGAACAGGAAGCCGACTACAGCCTGACGCCACGCACCGAAGCCAAATACAATAAAATCGATGAAGACTTTCAGCTGCTGATGCATCGCACCCAGATGGCCGGAGGTGCGGGGTCGGGCCGCAATATGTCCAATGCCAATTACACATTGCCCGTATCGGTGCCGGTGCCGGGCGCCTATGGTGATAGTATGCTGCAAACGAGTCCGCAAATGTCCCACACAAACATAAGCCCACGACCATCGAGTTCGGAAACGGATTCAGGTGGGATGTCGTTGATAAGTTAGTAGAGTGTTGAAAACGAGCACACACATTTTTTAATTTTGTTTTTGTTACTGTTATTGTTGTTTGTTTTGTTTATAATGTATTTTGCGTTGAATGTTTTTTTTTTTAATTTTAAAATTTTTTTTAAAAATTCAAAACCAGGGATTTTCCAAAAAAAAAATCATTTTACAGCGAAAGGCCTGAAAGTACCATTGCCATTCCCGTAGACTGTTAATAATAGTTCAACTAAAAATGTACAAGTTTTTCAACCGCCACTGTAAACTAGCCTATATATAAGGCAAACGAGAACGGCCTTTGACTTTAGGACTCTGGCAGTTTTCGCCTCAATAACCATTAAACCATCTGTCGGCATGGTCACAGTCACACGTCTCGTGTTAGTACTTTGCCACTTCACGCATTTCGCGATCGTTCGGAACTCCCCCTGAAAATTCGTGTTATAACCAGGCTCCCGATGGAATAGCTTGGTTATGTATGTGCAATGTTAACACCCATACCCATTCTATCCCTTAGTTTCGATCCATCCCTGTAGCAAGAGTAACCAAGTAATTTATGCTAGGCTTACCTCAGCCCATTCCTACATGCTTAATATTTGCATTTCACACTCGACGTCAATCGTCAAGGAGTAGTAAAATTTTGCCTTTCCCCAAAAGAAAGGGTAAAAAGTACCTCTTCCAAAAGGGAAGGTGTAAAAAAACACCCCTTCCGTAAGGGAAAGGGTAATAAAAAAAACCCCTTCTACATGGGGAAGGGTAATAAAAGAACCCTTTCACGAGCGAAAGGTTAATAAAAGTAACCTTCCCCAGGAGGAATAGTAATAAAACACCCATTTCCCAAGGTAAAGGGTCATAAAACCACCCTTCTCCAAGGAAAATGGCAATAAAACTACCCTTCCCCAAGGAAAATAGTAATAAAACTACCCTTCCCCAAGGGATATGGTTATAAAATTACCCTTCCACAATGGAAAGGATAATAAAATGACCCTTGTCCAAGGAAAAAGATAAAAAAAAATACCCCCTTCTACAGGGAAAGGCTAATAAAGTACCCCCTTCTCAAAGGAACGGGTAACAAAACTCCCATTCTACAAGGGGCAGGGTAAAAAAATTTCCCTTCCCCAAGGAAAGGGTAATAACATAACGAAAGTGTAATAAAATAACGCTTCCACACGTGAAAGGGTAATAAGCTAATCCTTCCACAAGAGAAAGGGTAACATAATAACCCTTCCCCAATGGAAAGGGTAATAACATGCCCTTCCACAAGACACCTTCATCAAGGGAAAGGTTATGAAACACACTTTCATCAAGAGAAAAGGTAATGAAACTAGTCTCCACAAAGAGAAATGGTAAAACAACTTCCCTTCCGCTAGGAAAAAGGCAACAAAACCACCCTTTCTACTCTCAAAGAGCAATAAAACTACCCTTCGTACCCTAAACGGGTAATAAAACTACCATTCATACCCTTCAAGGGTAATGAAACTACCATTTATACCCTTCAAAAGCAATAAAACTACCCTTTTCCTAGGGTAAGGGTAATAAAACTACTCTTTCTCAAGGGAAAGGATAAAAATAATACCCTTCCCAAGGTAAAGGGTCATAAAATTGCCCTTTCTCTAGGGAAAGGGTAACAAAACTACCCTTTCTCTAGGGAAAGGGTAACAAAACTACCCTTTCTCTAGGGAAAGGGTAACAAAACTACCCTTTCTTTAGGGATAAGGTCTCTAAGGAAAGGTTACCAAAATACCCTTTTCCAAAGTAAAGGCTCATAAAATTACCCTTTCCCTAGGGTAATAAAACTACACTTCATACCCTTAAAGGGCAATAAACCGACGCTAAAAGGATGATGAAATTACCCTTCATACCCTGTAAGGGTATAAAACTACACTTTATACCCATAAAGGGTAAAAAAACTACCATTTCTCTAGGGAAAGGGTAATAAAACTACCCTTTTCCTCGGGTTAGGATAATAAAACCATCCTTTCCCTAGAGAAAGAGTAATAAAACTACACTTTTTAAATAACAAGGACAAGCGTAAAGGATCATAAAACTAACCGTTCCCTAAGGAGAGGGTAGTAAAACTTCCCTTCCCCTAAGGAAAGGGTAATAAAACTACCCTTTCCCAAGGTAAATGGTTATGAAACTTCCCTTTCCTTAGGGAAGGGGTAATAAAATTTCCATTTCCTTAGGGAAGGGGTAATTAGTCCACCCTTCCCCTGGGGAAAGAGTAATAAAGTCACCCTTTCCCTAGGGAAAGAGTATTTAAACTACCACACCTAGAAAAGGGTAATAAGACTGCCCTAGGGAAAGGGTTACAAAACTACCCTTTTCCTAGGGAAATGGTAATATAACCATCATTTCCCTAGGGAAAGGGTCAAATAACTACCCTTTTTCTTCCACGGTGTGTGCTCTTCGGAAAACAGTTTTCTGATTCCTGACTTAGGTTGTTTGTCAGAAATTCAAGATTTTCTAGAAGCGCACACCGGTTTCGATTGACCAGTTGATGGGACCATGCACTACCGAGAGAATTCTTTTTTCGCAAGGACGGTTCATATGTGGAATCGACTTCCTGCAGATGTCTTTCCCGCTACTTACGACATCCAGAAATGTCTATAAACACTACTCCCTCTTTGCCTCCTTCTATCCTTAACTATTCTCTCCAACGCATTGTCCTTCATTTAAGAAAAGAAAAAAAAAAAGAAACAATTGGGCTTCGTGTTAGTGCTTTTAATTTTATGACAATTTGTCTTTGGCTACCCTTGCCTCTTTATGGGAGTGCCCCGGTAGCCGAGTTGATAGAGTGCTTGGATTACCAGTGCAGGGGTCGTAGGTTCGATTCCCACCAGAAGCCTTGGTCTATCGCAACTTCGGTATCACAATGGGCTTAAAATTATCGAAGTGAGTCTGTTAAGGACTGCTACTCTTACCTAACCTAACGCTTGCCTCTTGTCTGGCCATTGGCGTAAATGCGAATCTTAAGCATTTACGCCAAAGATGGATAGAGATCTTCACCTTCGGCAGCAGTATCCGGTGACTTAAATGGGGAAAAGTTTTTTTTTGTGATCTATTTAGTCGCATTTAATATCTGCAAATGCAAATGCAAATTTGTCCATGAACATAAAGAACAGGGGCAACGAGTGCAGTCCGATTCAAGTTTTAACCCTCCGACGGTTGAGTCATCCGTTGCCGGAATGTATGGAATATAAAATTAAATTTTTTTAGACATCACAGAACAAAGTTCCCTTAACCCACCGGGGGGTTAAACTCAATGATAATGGGCCTCTTTTTTATGGCCGAGTCCAAACGGCGAGCCGCAGAGCGACATCTCTTAGGGGAAAAGTTCTTACATGACAAAGTACTTCGCAAATGTCGCCACCATTAGGAGGGGATAACCACCTGACAACTTTTTCTCGTGTTCTCGCCAGGATTCGAGCCCAGGCATTCAGCATCATATGCGAATATGCAAACCTCTGCGTGCGCTACAGTGGCCTGCGCTACGCGGTTATTATCGAAAGTATTCAAAAAGAGAAGAGCGCAGAAAATATGGGTTGCCCAAAAAGTAATTGCGGATTTTTTAAAAGAAAGTAAATGCATTTTTAATAAAGCTTAGAATGAACTTTAATCAAATATACTTTTTTACACTTTTTTCTAAAGCAAGCTAAAAGTAACAGCTGATAACTGACAGAAGAAAGAATGCAATTACAGAGTCACAAGCTGTGAAAAAAATTGTCAACGCCGACTATATGAAAAATCCGCAATTACTTTTTGGGCAACCCAATAGAACGCTTTTATACATAGCTGTCTAGGTACACAGAGTTGAGACTGAAAGTGAAAAAGGGAAATCCTTGGGTACTTTTTTTATTTATTTATTTTTTTTTTTTTTTAATTTGGAATTTTTTATGTTTTATTTTATTAAAGAAAAAATTGCTTAGAAACATAATCAGCTTGTCTTTGATTTTAGTTTTTTTTCTTTAGTTTTTTTCTTCTGTCAGCCAACACGCAGGGGATGTCCCCTATGAATGCAGTGCATTGCGTTGGCAGCTCATTTTTTCATATTTTAGTTTTCGCCTCTGTGTTTGCACGTTTGTTTTCAATTACAAAAAGAAATACCTTTATTGATTATTATTTAAAATTATTTGATTTTTATACATTCGAATTTAATTTCCTTATTTTTATAATATTTTCTCTATTTTTTGTTTCTTTTTCTCAAAACAACAAAACAAAACAACAACAAAACAACATCATCAACAACTACAACAAAAACATGAATCATCTCAATCATGTTCCGACAATTAAACAATTAATCATTTTCAATAAACAATTATTTTGTTGCATTTTTTTAACAAACCCCATCAACTGATCATCAACATCAATCACATCAACATGATTGTCGTCCTATATACCAACAAAACAAAAAAACTACCATTACAATGTGTGCCATGAATGATAAAATTTCAAATAACTACTACTACTACTACTACTCCTCGTATTCCTTACATACTACTCTGGTGGCCTTACAATAACTTAATGTTTTTCTATAAACCACTGTTTACAAAAATATCATCAACAAAAACAACAACAACCACAACTACAACAATATTACTTACCCATCAATAGTATATCCATCCGGTTCTATGTTGGAGATGTCTAATGGTTATCCTCATTCACATTCGCCGCTTGTTGGTTCTCCCAGTCCGGGGCCAAGTCCTGGCATAGGTGGGCGTTAAATTTATTATTATTTTTTTTCCATCCTTCCTTTTTTTTCGTCTCTCTCTCTCTCTCTCTTCTTTATTTTACCACTAGAATTCATTAACAAACGTTTTGCATTAATTTTGGAATGATTATGGGATGACATTTTTGCTATTTTAGATAGTTAATGCTAAGAATATTCAATTATCGGAAAAGATTAATATTAAATCATTAAGCCAACGTTTTTGGAGCTTTTTCTAACAACCATTTTCCCCAAAAAAAATAATCATATATATAAACGCTGCCATAAATTATTCAACGCTTGAAATATTAGTTATAGTTTATCATTAGTTCGTAGTTAACTTTTTCTAGAACTTTAACTCTAATTGGAAATTAGTTTTATTAAAACATTTACTTTAAAGCATGCTTTAGAATGTTTAAACTAAACCTTAAGTTTGGCGGAGCAAAATCTTATGCACGGTCCTTCGTAGATCAGTTTTCGGGACAATTTTCCTATAATTCGCAGTAAAAAGGAATTATTGGAGTTCAACCCATTTTTTTACATTCGGATAGGAATTACATCCAGGACGTGCTTAAAAGTCGACTTAATTATGATATTCTTTCATCGAGTAACGTAAAGGAAGTTGCGGCTGAGTATATTTAGGGCGATTTAAAGTTTCGGCCCATTTAATACACGAGGCCCAGATAATGTATTCCCAGTTAAGTTACAAGCGGTGATAGCCTGGCTGAAGGAGATATGCAGCGCCAGTGTGGTCTCATCAGCTCTGTGACGCGCAGTGGAATAATATTCAGAGCAATCAGAAATCCGCCCTTCGATCAGTCAGAAAGCCGCCCTGCAACGGGCTGTCCCCTCAGTTCTCATGTGGACCACCTCCATCAAGAGACAAAGACATAACTATTGGGTTGCCTGAAAAGTAATTGCGGATTTTTTAAAAGAAAGTAAATGCATTTTTTAGTAAAACTTAGAATGAACTTTAATCAAATATATAATTGCCATTTTGTTCGATAACCTTTTGCCATCTTCCTGGCAAATTTAGTATTCCACGCTCATAGAACTTCTGGCCTTTATCTGCAAAAAACTGAACCAAGTGCGATTTTATAACCTCATCATTGCCGAAAGTTTTACCATTTAAGGAGTTCTGCAAAGATCGAAATAAATGGTAGTCTGATGGTGCAAGGTCAGGGCTATATGGTGGATGCATCAAAAGTTCCCAGCCAAGCTCACTCAGTTTTTAGCGAGTGACCAAAGATGTGTGCGGTCTAGCGTTGTCCCTGTGGAATATGACACCTTTACGATTGACCAATTCTGGTCGCTTCTCCTTGATGGCTGTATTCAATTTGTCCAATTGTTGACAGTAAACATCCGAATTAATCGTTTGGTTCCTTGGAAGCAGCTCAAAATATACCACACCCTTCCAATCCCACCAAACAGACAGCATAACCTTCTTTTGGTGGATATCAGCCTTTGAAGTGGTTTGAGCTGGTTCGCCATGCTTGGACCATGATCGTTTTCGATTAACGTTGTTGTAAACAATCCATTTTTCATCTCCAGTTATGATTCGTTTTAAAAACGGATCGAATTCATTGCGTTTAAGGTGCATATCACAAGCGTTGATTCGGTTTGTTAAATGAATTTCTTTCAATGCATGTGGTACCCATATTAAAATTGACCCCAAACAAACAAATGTAAACAAAATTTCGCGCACTTTTTTTCTAAAGCAAGCTAATAGTAAGAGCTGATAACTGACAGAAGAAATAATGCAATTACAGAGTCACAAGCCGTTGAAAAAATTTGTTAACGCCGACTATATTACTAATTTATTACCGACAATTACTTTTTGGGCAACCCAATACATGCTCTCAAAGCAATAACTTTTGGGCTGTTATTGCAGACAGCATCCAAATCATTATCTTGTGGATGGGTATCCGCCGCCCAGAAGCCCAAATCATGTAAATCTACCTACATCTAGACCATGAGGTTCAGCACTACAAAAGGGAACCTCTAGATCGAGCGGCATATCAAGCGGGTCTAGGCAACATTCATGCAGACACCGTAGCAGATGTGATAAATAGCTACCGGTTGACAGTGCAATTTATCGCATCTTCTAAATGAAGCTTCCAACAGGACTACATTGCGTTTGACAACAGACTTTAAAGACGCATACAGACTTTTAAAGACGCAAACTGTCTTTTTTGTAAGCGTTCTGAAGTACCCCATATGAACCCCATATGTGAGTGTCCATTGGACTTTTGATGTTTTAAGCAGTAATTGTGTCCATCTATTTACCGTGAAAGGCAAGTAATAACCTAAGAAAGTCCCTCAATTTTAAAAAGATGTAAACATGGATGCAAAACAAGGAATGATATCAGGCCTCGAAGTCGCCACTTTTTCCCGCTAGCAATCAGCCCAAGCGATGTGGTAGGACGGTTCTCAAGGCACAGGACCTATCAAAGGCATTCGACACGGTCAATCATGACAAACTATTTGAGGACATCGCCAACACGTCCCCCCTGTCAGGCTTGAAACGCTGGGTCTGGGTCTGGTCGCTAGTCGTTTGTGGAAATTAGAGATAACAAGTCGAAACCCCGTAGAGTAAAATAGGGAATTCCCCAACGCGAAGTGATATCTCAGGCACTGTTTAACCTCTACCCATACTCTATTGCATCTCCTCTAGATCTTTTCATATAGGACGGATTATATGATCATGACATCAGGGCCCCACCAATTGTTGACATCTGCGATAGGTTAAACATCTAACACAACGGAATTCCCCAACGCGAAGTGATATCTCAGGCACTGTTTAACCTCTATCTATACTCTATTGCACCCCCTCTAGATCTTTTCATATATGGAGGGATTATATGATCATGACATCAGGGCCTCACTCATTGTTGACAATTGCGATAGGTTAAACATCTACCACAACGATTTTGCCGCTTATTTCGGTGTAAGAAATTTGAAGACATCAGCCACCAAATCTTCAGTCACACTGTTCACTACATACGCATAAGGTGGGTAAGGAGCTCAAGGTGATAGGCGATGGAGTAACGATTCCCCCACCATGAAGTGGCCCAAAATATTTGGTGTCACTTTTGACAGCAGTTAGACATTCTCCCCACATGCAACTGCAATTTGCGAAAGGTCAAAAGTAGAAACAATGTCCTCAGGTCACTTGCCGGCAGCACTTGGGGTGCTGAGAAAGAAACATGGTTGACCATGTACAAAGCAATTGGCCGGTCTGTGGTTAGTTGCGCAGCGCCAGTGTGGTCTCGTCGGCTATGTGAGACGCAATGGAACAATATTGGGATCTGTCAGAATGCCACTCTTTGAACTGCGACAGACTGTGCCCTCAGTTCTCACGTGGACTACCTTCATCACGAGACAAGAGTCCTACCCGTGCAAAGACATAACTACATGCTGTCCAAGCAATACCTTCTGGGGTGTTATCGGAGAGACCATCCAAATCATCATCTAGGGGATACGTATCCACGGCCCAGAAGCCTTAAAGTAGATCTACATGATTTAGAACATAAGGTCCACCGCTATAAGAGAGAACCTCGAGATCAAGCGGGCCTAGACAACATGCATGCAGACACGGTCCAAGAGGCGATGAATAGCTACCGGGGAATTTGATTCTTGGAGAACGACCGCCTCCCGTTGCTCCTGAAGAAATTGACCTTCCCCGGCAAACCAGAGTAGTTCTGGCTCAATTACGTTGCGGCAGATGCAGCCGCCTCACCTTCTACAGAGTAATGATTGATGCCGACGTACAAGATATATGTCCCGATTGTGACCAGGGACTACACGACACACGTCACATGTTCAACTGCCAAGCCAGACCCAGATTCCTCTTGACGTATCCCATCTTAGTCGCAAAGTCTGGACATTCAACAGAATCAAGCAGACGAAAGATAGAACACAACAAACAGCTACAACAACAACAACAAGATATCTAGTGCTTGTATTGGCATAGTGGATCCTGGAAAATGATATAACACAAAAAACAGCCCAATAGTTTTGGGCTGTTATCGCAAAAACCATCCAAGTCATTATCTTATGGAAGCTCCTACCATCCAGAAGCCTGAAGGTAGACCTACATGATCTACCTATATCTAGAGCGTGAGGTTCAGCTATATAATAGAGAAGAGCGGGTCTAGACAACATTCATGCAGTACCGATAGCAGTTGCGGTAAATAACTACAGGTTGTATATGGTCCTTGGAGAACGACCGCCTCCCGTTGCACCTGAAAAAAATTGACCTTCCCCGGCAAACCAGAGTAGTTCAGGCTCAATTACGTTGCGGCAGATGCAGCCCCCTCAACTCCTACACATCAAGGATTGATGCCGAAATGCAAGATGAAAGTCCCGATTGTAACCAGGGATTACACGTCACCTGTTGAACTGCTCAGCCAAACCCACTCGACTCAGACCCACATCGGGTTTGACGCACCCCATCTTAGTCGTAGAGTTCCTGGATCCGGACACTCAACAGAATCAAGCAGACGAAAGACGGAACACAACAAACAGCTACAACAACAACAACAAGGTATCTAGTGGTTGTATTTGCATGGTGAATGCTGGGAATCCCGTTGACTGGAAAATGACGGAAGAGCTGCTTGCTTTTCACATGAGTTCCCTGAGTTCTATAACCGTTGTCATAGTCGGGCACTGTGCGATAGACCTCTATAGCGGCACACCAAAGAATCCCTCATGATTATTACTCTAGAAAATATTTCAATGTAGATGGGACGATTGAGGACTTGATTAGATTGTGTTCGAGTCTGCAGGAGCAAAAATACGATAATTATATGTTTGGGGGAGCATTTCTTCTGCGAGTGAACTGTTCACCCGACTACCATACATGTAATTTTTCGAGCTACTGCATGAAGGAATGGCCATTGGGGAAGTCATGATTTCCAGGGCTCTCTGGCCTACGGTTAACTGGAAAATAACAGATGAGCTGCTTGCTTTTCACATGAGTTCGCTGAGTACTATAACATGCATCATAATCGGGCACTGCGATAGACCTTAATAGCGGCGCGCATAAGAATCCTTCATGATTATTTCTCTAGAAGATATCTCAATGTGGGATGGGACGATTGAGGGCTTGCTAAGTTTGAGTCTGAGTTTGCGTCCGAGTCGGAGTCCGGGCCAGGATAGCTGTGAGCACCACACAGGCTGAACCATTGAGGTCCGATCTGTGTGGTTTTCATTGCTGTCAGAGAAGCTAAGCTGCGAGCGTCCACAGGTTGCGGATAGTGAAATGCTCCATGCGCATTAGCTGCAACGGCAGTCTCGGACAATTAGCGGTTTCGGGCAGAGAGTCTCAGTGAGAAGTTGGGCAGCGCCGGCTCTTACCCAAATACTGAGTGCCTATGATGCTCGATATGGCAAGGCGAGCTATTAGCTCCCTTAAATAACCAATGGCCAACCGGTTCCCGCGGCGGTCGATCCTTTCGACTGAAACGACCTTGCTCACCTACAGGAGCTTGACAAGGATCGCCACCTCCACATAAAAATCTGGCTACAATAACAACAACAACTTAGAAGCCCGTTCTTCTGCAATCTTCACAGGTAATCTTGCAAACATATAACCGATAGGATGAGACGGTGGACTCTCGAACTTGGTCACGCGGAACGGCTGCGAGAGCCGTTGACGTTGTCTGACTTTTGAAGCCATCACTACAACTTCCAATAGATGCACAAAATCATGTGTATGCCATGGGAGTAGTGTAATTGTGTAGACAAAAAATCTGCCATTACACAAAAACTCGCGCATTGGGAAAAGTATAGCTAATAGACATGGTGTCGAGCGTGGTTAGTGTGGTATTGATATCATAAAGGCGTTTTGGGTAAAAGTACAACATACCAACGTACGGCCCTTGAAGCCTTCAAACCTAATATGCCTAATGAGTACATGTATCCAAATTACGAAACCCGTCCCATAGTGTATTGCGATTTCCTTTCGACTTTCCTTTTCCAAAAAAAAAAATCTCTGATCATTCAGCTCTTCTCAAAAAGGAAAAAAACAAAAAATTTCAAATGTAATGATCTTCGCCCTAACAGGCAAAAAACTTAAAACCCTGCTTTTGGCAAAACAGCAGTCATGTTAGCTTTTCCATTTTCAACAGACTAAAGCAGGTGAAGGGAAGCCACCGAAGAGCAGAGGTAAGCATGACGCTAAACGCCTGGGTTCGAATCCTGGCGAGACCATCAGAAAAAATTTGAGCGGTCGCTTTTTCCTCCTAATGCTGGCAACATTTGTGAGGTACTATGCCATGTAAAAGTTCTCTCCAAAGAGGTGTCGCACTGCGGCACGCCGTTCCGACTCGGCTATAAAAAGGCCGACGCTAAACGCCTGGGTTCGAATCCTGGCGAGACCATCAGAAAAATTTTCAGCGGTGGCTTTTCCCTCCTAATGCTGGCAACATTTGTGAGGTAATATGCCATGTAAAACTTCTCTCCAAAGAGGTGTCGCACTGCGGCACTCCGTTCGGACTCGGCTATAAAAAGGATACTCCTTATCATTAAGCTTAAACTTGAATTGGACTGCACTCATTAATAGGTGAGAAGTTTGCCTATGTTCCTTAGTGGAATGTTTATGGGCAAAATTTGCAAATCAGATGTTTTAGCGAGCATTTTTACTAATTTGATTAGAAAATTTTTGTGAGTGTAGTATTTTACTTGGCCTCCTGGCAATCTCATCATAAACTGAGCAGAAGACAACAACAGAATTTTCAGCAGTCAGACTGATGTTCTGAAATTGCAATTATTTTGCTATAACAATCAGCAGGCAGCGTTTGCTTTTATCAGCTGACATTTTTCTGTGAGTGTTGCAAAGATCGCCTTTCGCCTATAGAGCTGAAACTTTGTACGTTAACTTAAGTCATAGTGGTGATTTGCAATCCGACTGGCTTAGTCGTTTAAGTAGCCCGTGTGGACTCATGAAAGGCCTCAATTACTAATCTGAAGCAATTTTTTCGGAGGGACTAAAAGAAGATGAAGACTAGAAGACGGCTTCGGAGAAGCCTAGTATAAGTGGCTCATTCGGTTGAATAAGGCTTAGGTTGTGCGCTAGCGGCAAAAGCAGGGAACTCCGAAGTTTCTTTTCTCCAAAGGAGGTATCTATGAATGAATCGTCTATACCACAAGTGTTCAGTAACATGAGTAAGAGTATGGCCAGTGTTTCTCAACTGCGCCTGAATGCGTGAAGAAACTTTATGATAACGTCTTAAGAATTTTATGAGAATAAACTTCTGTCGCACACAGACGGTGACGGTGATAATGGCGGAAAAGCTGAAGCCTGACAATGGTCCCATTTGACTGAAATTTGCAGATTTATTTTGAATAGAATTTTAATATTCTCTAATGCTTATGAGCTACGATAAATACATTGGCCTCCACGAAATAGTTAAACTAAAGTATATAAAAATTTTATAATGTTCAATATCACCAACACTAACATTTTATTTATTTATTGTATTATTGGTAATTTATTACTTTTGCATAAGTAACAATAACTGCATGCTCTATGACATTTAAAAACAAATTTAATCTTTAATAATGAAATATTTATAAGCTCATACCACTCCTCCTACTACCCCACATACCCAAACTAAACCACTTACAGTTAGTCTATAGCAATATAAATGAATTATAAACAATTTCATTAATTTTTGAAAAAAACATTTTCTCTCAAATTTTTCATGGATGCTCTGCAGCTCATCAATTATCGCATAAACAACATTCGCCAGGCAGTCAAAATGGCCGAGCTTCCAATTTGCGGGTGGTCATACCGGCACCCACTATTGCTCAAAACATGTCCACCGCCGATGAATTAGCCTACACCGATGTAAGTCGATAGCAGCAGCGCAGCACTATGCTGTGCTGTGCTTTTTTGGCTTTTACACCATTTCCCGCTGAATTGAAATAATTTTTTGTTTTTTTTTGAACATTTATAAAATTTTATAGCGTCACAATCAAACAACTTTAAATACTCCCGTTATGACATTACAGACACCCATACCAGCGTTACAGGGTTATCCGTTTGTACCGCAAGATTTTTCCATGAGCACCTCCGATGTGATGAGTTTACCCACATGGAGTACTCATCAGGGTTTGGTACATCAAACGGGGTGAGTAAGCCGAACTGTCACAGTTTTAACCTTTTTTTTTGATTAACAATTCTCTTTTTTTCATCCATTTTAGCCTCTCCCATTTAAGTGTTTCAAATAGTACACCTCCTCCCGCCACATCACCAGTAAGCATCAAAGTAAAGTCCGAGCCACAATCTCCACCCCGTGATCTCTCCGGTGGCCATCAGCATAGTAATGGCTCCAATTTAGGCTCTTCAAATAGCACCAGTGGAGGCGGCGGAGGAGCCAGTAGTGGTGGCAATGGTGGTTCAACTAGTCACTCCAGTTTAAATGCCAATAATTTGAATAATTCTTTGTCCTTAAATGCCGGCGGTTTGAGTGTCAGTAGTGCGGTGGGAGTCATAGCCGGTTCTAGTCCTGGTGGCGCCGGTGGTGGCGGAGTATTAAGTGGCGGTGCTTCAAATTCTTCCTCCACCTCCAATGGCTCGGCCAATGATCAGGCGACCAATTTAAGTGTGTTAAATCATAGTCAACAGCATTTGGTCATGGCTGGTTCAAGACCATCTTCGACAGGTCATCTAACACCTACACCGGGTAAGTTGAAAAATTTTGATATGATTTGCCTTAAGTGTTTGTTCGGTTTTGATATTTTATGATAACCCAAGCTTTGTCTAAACTAAGCAAAATCTTTTAAAACAGAGGATAATTTCGAATAAGGATTTCATCAAATAAATGTTTTCATACTATAACAAAATTTGGTCACAAAAGTCAGGGTCAGGTCAGGTTTACTTATCAACAAGGACATTGTCTCGGGGACAAAGGTTAAATAGTCTCAATGACAAATTTTCAAGAGAAACTTTGTCTCTGCGACAAATTTTCTATAGAAACTTTGTCTGAGCGACAAATTTTCTATAGAAACTTTGTCTCTGCGACAAATTTTCTATAGAAACTTTGTCTCTGCGACAAATTTTCTATAGAAACTTTGTCTCTGCGACAAATTTTCTATAGAAACTTTGTCTCTGCGACAAATTTTCTATAGAAACTTTGTCTCTGCGACAAATTTTCTATAGAAACTTTGTCTCTGCGACAAATTTTCTATAGAAACTTTGTCTCTGCGACAAATTTTCTATAGAAACTTTGTATGAGCGACAAATTTTCTATAGAAACTTTGTATGAGCGACAAATTTTCTATAGAAACTTTGTATGAGCGACAAATTTTCTATAGAAACTTTGTATGAGCGACAAATTTTCTCTAGAAACTTTGTATGAGCGACAAATTTTCTATAGAAACTTTGTCTAAGCGACAAATTTTCTATAGAAATTTTTTCTATAGAAACTTTGTCTGAGCGACAAATTTTCTATAGAAAATTTGTCTAAGCGACAAATTTTTTATAGAACTCTGAGCGACAAATTTTCTATAGAAACTTTGTCTGAGCGACAAATTTTCTATAGAAACTTTGTCTGAGCGACAAATTTTCTATAGAAACTTTGTCTGAGCGACAAATTTTCTATAGAAACTTTGTCTGAGCGACAAATTTTCTATAGAAACTTTGTCTGAGCGACAAATTTTCTATAGAAACTTTGTCTGAGCGACAAATTTTCTATAGAAACTTTGTCTGAGCGACAAATTTTCTATAGAAACTTTGTCTGAGCGACAAATTTTCTATAGAAACTTTGTCTGAGCGACAAATTTTCTATAGAAACTTTGTCTGAGCGACAAATTTTCTATAGAAACTTTGTCTGAGCGACAAATTTTCTATAGAAACTTTGTCTGAGCGACAAATTTTCTATAGAAACTTTGTCTGAGCGACAAATTTTCTATAGAAACTTTGTCTGAGCGACAAATTTTCTATAGAAACTTTGTCTGAGCGACAAATTTTCTATCTTGAATTTTTGAGCCGATAGAGGGTGCAATTATTATTTTTTTTTTTTGGTTTCACTAGTGACAACTGTGCCAAGTATGGCCCAAATCGGTTCATTACCTAATATAGCTTCCATATAAACCGATCTCGGATATTGATTTCTTGAGCCGCTGGATGGCGCAATTTTTATCTGATTCGGCTGAAAATTTGCACCATGTGTTTATTTTGACTTCTAACAACTGTGCCCAGTATGGCCCAAATCGGTTTGTTACCTGATATAGCTCCCTTATAAACCGATTTCGTACTTTCACTTCTAGAGCCGCTAGATGGCGCAATTATTAAACGATTTGGCTGAAATTTTGCACAATGAATTCCACTATGGTTTCAACAGCCAAACCAAGTATTGCCCCAATCGGTGCATAACTTGGTATAGCTCAAATAGCGTAACAATTCTTATCCATTATCTTTTGTTTGCCAATAAAGAGATATCGGCCAAAGACAAATGCGATCAATGGTGAAGGGTTTATAAGAATCGGCCTGGCCGAACTTAGCACGCTTTTACTTGTTAGTTATTAAAATAAAGATAATTGTTTAATGTTAACCTCTAACAAGTCTGAGATATAACGCGAAAAAAGCGTTGGGAATTAGCGGATAATTAAAATATTTATTCGAAATTATCCTCCAAAAATAAATGCTTCTAATAACGCATGCAAGAGTGTTTTAAATTCTTCTCATTTTTTTTTAGTCTTTAATTGAGATCGAAAAAGTTTATATGGACAATTAATGCAATTTTAACATAAATTGTTAATATTTAAATTAAATTTCTTTAAAACAAAAAAAAAATAATTTTCTAAATTATATGCTTATTTAAATGTCATATGAGTGTTTGTATATATGTATGTGTGTGTGTGTGTGTTCTATGCCTTAAAACATACAACAAAAGAAATAACATTAACCACAACAACAAAAACAAATTAATTCCTTTCTTATAGGCATAGATAAATATGAAGGTTATCCCTATCGGTCACAACTGGGTCCGAATTCTAGAATATGGAATTTTGGTAAATTGGCTTCACATAAATAAATAAAAACAAAAACAATCCAACTTTTTCCCAACACTCCCCAAAAAACACGAATATAAAAATCTCTATACATTTGATCTTTTGTATATTGAACATAAAACAGATTTATTGTGAATCTGTTGTTAAATTCAAGAACCCGTTTTATTTGTCGTTCTTAGACAAAAACAAAAAAATACAAAACAATGGCAATTTATGTTTTTTTACAAAAATTTCACCTATTCTACCCCGCCCCCACTTCATATCTCATTTTTTATTGTTGTTTAACTGAAAATCCAAAATTTCCATTACGAAACAAAATTTCAATTCTAGTTTCTATTACTATTTTTATGTTAAAATTTGATTTGTTTGTCAAAATTCAAATTCCATTTCATTTTCATTCTCATAAATTTTTACTATAAATCAAAATTGTATATACATAAGTACGTGCACACGTAATGTTTTTTGAAATGAATATAGGAAATTTTTTATTGAATAAATTGACCCAGTGCATGATGACCTTGTTTTCTAGGTTTCATTTAACCATTTTTGTATCGATTCCAAGAGTTTAGATTGACCTAGTTTGTAAGGAAATGTCGGTAAAGGCTTCTAGAAGTGTACCTTGATAAGCAACCACTGAAGTAATACGGCATTTAGTTCGGGCTAGTCGTACTGGGATTACAAAAATTTCTGCAGTGGAAAGCCGACCTTTTTTTTGATCCCATTTTGGTAAAACTACGTTTCTTTATAACATATTGGGTTGCCCAAAAAGTAATTGCGGATTTTTCATATAGTCGGCGTTGACAAATTTTTTCACAGCTTGTGACTCTGTAATTGCATTCTTTCTTCTGTCAGTTATCAGCTGTTACTTTTAGCTTACTTTAGAAAAAAAATGTAAAAAAAGTATATTTGATTAAAGTTCATTCCAAGTTTTATTAAAAATGCATTTACTTTCTTTTAAAAAATCCGCAATTACTTTTTGGGCAACCCAATAGTTGTTCCAAATACCGGATAGCTGAGGAACACCCTAGCTCAGAAGTTAGCATGTCCGCCTTTGACGCTGACCACCTAGGTTAAAATATGGGCGTGAATATCAGAAAACATTTCCAGTTGGAGCATATAATCTTTTAGTGGCATAACAATCTGATGAGGCCCCTAGTAAGGCTGAAATCGCGATCAGTGTAACCCGCCCAAAACATTTTTGCACATCACATTTGTCGAGACTCTTTAAAGGGTTTTTGCTTCGTTTGTTTTGAAATAGAAGCGAGAACAATAAGTAAATGCTAGCTATGTTCGGCCGGTCCGAATCTCATATGCCCTCCACCATAGATCGCATTTGTCAAGTTCTTTGCCCGATACCTCTTTATAGGCAAACAAAGGATAAAGAATAAAATAAGAGCCCCTAAAAGCTTCAGTTTTCATCCGATATGACTGAAATTTGGCACAACAACTTCCGTTCTGACCGAGTATTATCCGAATCGGTCTATAAACTAGTAAAGCCCCATACAAACCGTTTCCTGAATTTAATTTCTTGCCTCAATTTCGACCTGATTTGGCTAAAATTTGACACAAAAACTTCTGCTAGTGCTTCCAACCAATGCTAAGTTTCATCCGAATCGGTCTATATACTGATATAGCCCCCATATAAACCTATCCCCGGAATTGACTTATTGAGCTCTTAAAGGCCTTAATTTTCACCTGATTTGGCTAAAATTTGGCACAAGAACTTACGTTCTAAGACACGAATACTTCTGCTATGGGTTTCCAGCGCCCGTGAAAAGCATGATCCGAATCGGTTTATAAACTGGTATCGCCCCCATACAAACCGATCCCCAGGTTTGACTTCTTGAGCCCCTAAAAGCTTCAGTTTCATACGATTTAGCTTAAATTTGACACAAGAACTTCTGTTCTGCCTTCCAATCTCAGTGCCGAGCATGATCCGAATTGGTCTATAAACTGATAAAACCCCCATACAAACTGATCCCCGGATTTGACTTCTTGAGCCCCTAAAAGCCTCAGTTTTCATCCGATTTGGCTGCAACTTGGCACAAGAACTTGTGTTCTAATTTCTAACATCAGTGCCAAGTATGATCCAATCGGCCTACGAACTGGTATAACCTCCATACAAACCGATCCCCGGATTTGACTTTTTGAGCCCCTTAAAGTCTCAGTTTTCATGCGATTTGCCTGAAATTTGGCTCTAGAACTTCCGTTCAGACTTCCAACATCACGTCCGAGTATGATCTGAATCGGTCTATAAACTGGTATAGCCCCCATACAAATCGTTTCCCGGATTTGACTTTTTGAGCTCCTAAAAGTCTCACTTTTCATCTGATTTGCCTGAAATTTGGCACAAGAACAACATTAGTGACGAGTATGATCTGAATCCAATTTGGCTGAAACTTGACACAAAGACTTCAGCTATTACTTCCAGTGTCTGCGCGTCAAGCATAATCCTAATCGGCCTATATACTGAGATAGGCCTCTTAAAAACTGATTCCCCGATATGACTACACGAGAGCACAGCAGCCGCACCCAATTCCCAATTTGATTGTTGTAAACTAATTTAAATCCCAACTGAGTTACTAAAGGTAATCTTTTAACGGAATCCATGGTGAGCCCAAGATTCGGCCCAGCTGCACTTAGCCTTGGTCTGTCGCTACTGTGGTATCACAATGGACTCAAAATTGTCTAAGTATGTCTGTAAAGGACTGTCACTATTACCTTACCTAACATATAACCGAACCTGACATGCAAATTGTTAGATAGTGTATGGAACCTATGTCAGTTTATGACCCAATTTGGTGTCTACCAATGGTATTCTCATCTCATACTGGCATATGTATATATTCAATAACGTCCTCAGTGATTGGTTCGAAGGTAACCTCGTCATCACTGGAATCGAATACTAACAGTTTCAAATATCAGATTAGCATCTTCATCTCTACAGCAGTAGTACATTTAACAATGTCAACAATTTGTTGTATCACGCAATGGATCAGACTCACGACTATTATTTCTCTTTGTAGAGAGAAAATTATCTAGAAAATTTAAATTTAAGAACAACCCACATTATAGAAGCCACCAAGGCGTTAGATCAATTAGTTAGAGCAGTACTGCTTAAATTTTAGGCACTATTATAAACTCTTTTTTTTTTAGATTCCACACACCTTTTTTGCTTACTTAACTATATATATTATTTTCTATATATTTCTCATCCTACTCGCTTTTAATAATTTGATTGAAAAAAGCTTTAACATGCATGCTATTTTTGAAAAAAAAAAATTATTTAAAAAAAACATCCTTCTAATTCGACTCACACACTTATGAGTGCAACAACACCGATAAGAGTCAAGATCAAGAAATAACTCTCTTGGTGTTGCTGCACAATGGTTGCCATATTGTTTTCTCTACTCCTTTTTAATAGTTTTTTTTTATCCTTACTTAAAAACAAAACTGTTCAAAATGTTCGTTCATGCCAATGAAAAAAAAAAGAGGAAGAAATAAAAACAAACTAAAAGAGCGAAAGATGAAATGTATAGAAATTCGTTATTAATCTTCTCCTCTGTAATGCAGAATTTATATTTATTAATGCAGGTACAGTGACGCCGAGCAATATACCCTCACCCGATATGCGCATGAATGAGATGCATAAACAGCAACAACACCAGCAACAACAACAACAGCAGCAGCATCAGCAACACCAACAGCAGCAGCAGCAACAACAACAACAGCATTTGAGCGATTACGAGGGTGGACCGAATCAGGCGCACAAGCGGCCCAGAATATCGGGAGGATGGACAACATAGCCAAATGAAAATAGTAATAATAATAGTAGCAACAACCACAACAACAAAGCGTTAGTAGACAATTATCAGCCACATTCGCTTCATAACAATCATCATCAGCCACATTTTCAAGGCAATGCCAATAATAACAGTAGCAGCAGCAGCAGCAGCGCCGCGAACATTATTCTCACAAACCAACGACATGCTACGTCACAACAGTTTAGTCAATATCACCAACAGCAGTCTTTCAACCAAAAAACTCATCAAACACTTGATTTGTACAACTATATGAGTGGCAGCGCTGCTACGGCGTCTTCACCATCTAACAATTGCCAAAATTCCAATGAGACAAAAACAGCGGCCACACGCTGTCATGTCAAACAGCAACAACAACAACAACAATTAATGCAAGACCACCTAAATACTTTAAATAATACCACCCACCAATTGATGCAGCAGCAGCAGCTACAACAACATCATCATCTCTCACGAACTGCACACTCAAATAAGAATAGTTTAAATTTATTAAACACAGCCGCTGCCTCAATAACATTAACGCCGTCAACAACACCGCCATTGCGGGCAACAACAACAGCTAATGGCGGCGGCGGCGCCCACAACTCATCAATGGGCATGGATAGCAACAATATACAGTTTATGTTTCAGCAACAATTAAAACAATTCTAAGAACAATAAATTCGTAAGTAAATATACATATATATTTGTAACATAAAAAAGTAACAAACAAATGTGTACACAAACATATTATTAAAATGTGACATTATACATGTATAAATTGGACCATCCACAAAGATAATACATGCAAAATGTTGCATGCTTTTAATTGTAGAAATCAAGTCAATGTTGTTTAGTCAGAATTTTGTAAAGAATTCACCTTCAAATACAAGCACATGTGCTCGCACATTTGAGTAAATTGTAAGCATTTTTACACTGGTCTACAGAAATTGAAAAAAAAAACAACAAAATTGCAGTAAGAGGGGAATAGATAGGGCTTGGCAAAACCCGTTGGGGTCAAATAAAGGCAAGAACATTGCATGATTTTTTGATAGTCTATTTTCTATATGCCCTTTCCTTTGTTGTTTACTTATGGAAATATTTTATTTCGCTTCTCATTAAAGGCTTAGTGGAAATATATATTCTAAAGCTATTTGAAAAATGTAAAGATTAAAATCCTTGACCATAATCACATTTTGGAAAGAAAAAAATTTTAATTGCCCGCTTTTTGTGTTACTTTTTTACACCCACCACCATAAGATAAGGGGTATAGGCAGTCATTCCGTATGCAACATATCGATATATCAATTTCCGACCCTACAAATTTCCGACCCTCGTCGTAAAATCCTAAGATGATTTAAGGATGTCTTTGTGTCCGTCTGTTGTAGTCAATCCACAGCCTTCCAAAATTCAGATATTGCGCTGAAATTTTGCACTGCTCTCTATTTTTTTATTACACCGGTAAAGCTCTTGAAGGAATCAAATCGGATCATATTTTGATATGGCTGCCATATAGGCCGATGTTCTGATTTAGGGCCTTGAGGTCACAAATGGCGCATTTATTATCCGATTTTGCTGAAATTTGGAAAAGTGTCTTGTACTAGGGCCCCGATATCCGAATCGGACCATATTTTCAAATAGCTGCCTTATAGACCGATCTGCAGACTCAGGGTCTTAAACCCTTAAAAGCCTCATTAATTTCCCAATTTCTCTGAAACTTGGAACAGTGAGTTGCAGTAGAACACCCGATATTTGAACGGAGTTGGTTCAGATCGGGCCTTATTTGGATATATGTAGCTGCCATATAGACCGATGTGCGGATTCAGGAGTTTGTGGCCCATAAAAGCCGTATTTATCATTCGATTTCTCAACAGTGAGCTGGACAAGGCCACTCGATATGCGAAACGAGCATGTCCACATCAGACTATATTTCGATAAAGCTGCCATATGGATCGATCTGCCAACATGGGGTCTTTAGCTCATAAAAGGCGCATTTATTATCCAATTTAGCGGAAATTTAGAACAGTGAGTTAGACTAGACCACCCGATGTCCGAAGCGAGTATAGTCACTGGCAGAACTTATGTAGATATAGCTGTCATATAGACAGATCTGCATAGCATACAAAAAGCGCTAGGTGAACCGATGTCCGCACCGATTATGGCCCACATTAAACCTTATTGGGATATAGCTATTCGTTACCGTCAACTTATTTTCTTGCCAAAACATTTCAAACAATTTCACTGAGATCAGCGCACACATTTCTTAGATTTAGATTTTTTCTTAAATTAAGGTAATGGGGTGGGTGCGTTTACACATTTACTTCACTCTCCTTCGGGGATTTGTTTAGCCCAGAGGTCGGGCGCCCCGTTAGCCGGATTGGTAACGTACTTGGATTACCAGTGCAGGGGTCGTGGGTTCGATTCCCGCGAGAAGCCTTGGCTTGTCGCTACTGTGGTATCACAATGGACTTAAAAAATTGTCTAAGTGAGTCTGCAAAGAACTGCCACTCTTACCTAACCTAACATAACCTTAGCCTAGCCACACTGTTGCCGGGATCGTCCACAGGCTGTCTGCCGATTTTCTTGTGATGACGTGTGCTGATCATGTTTTTGTTGTGGAGGTAGCAATCCTCGTCAAGCTCTTGTAGGTGAACAAGCTCGTTCCGATGCAACGGACCGATCGCCGCGGGAACGGGGTGGCCATTGGTTATTAAAAGGCGCCAACAACTTGCCTTGTCATATCGGATTTAAGCAATAGTCGGTGCCGTCCGGCTTCTCACTCAGACTCTCCAGCCGATACCGCTGATTGTTCGAGACTACAGTTGCAGCTCCGTATATGGAGCATCCCGCTATCAGCAAACTGTGGACGCGCCTAGAAGCTCTCAGCTGAGCTACTCGTAATGACGATGACGATACCACTCAAATTGGAAATTTACCCCTATGGTGCTCATTGTCACCCCGTGTCGGGGAGCATTCCCCTATCTGCAGCCTGTAGACGCGCGCGGTAGCTCTCAGCTGAGTTTCTCGTGATGAGGATTAAAATCACACAAATAAGAGTTTAATGTTTTAACCCGTGTGGTGATTATGTTGTTGTTGTAGCCACATTGCATGTGGAGGTAGCGATCCTTGTCAAGCTCCGTTCCAACAGACTGATCGCCGCGGCAACATGGTGATAAGGCGCCTATAACTCGCCTTGCCATATCGAGCATCATAGGTACTCAATATTTATGCAAGAGTCGGTGCCGCCCGACCTCTCACTGAGACTCTGCTCGATACCACTGATTGTCCACAACTGCCGTTGCAGCTACTCCGTATGGAACATTCCACTATCCATAACCTGTGAACGCAGCTAACCTCAATGTTCCAACCTGTACAGTGCTTACAGCTATCCCGTGCAGGGATAGTCAAACCCTCCCCATATAGCCTCTCGTACCATAAGGAAGCAAATAGGGCGACTGGTCTATTTACGGTCTATGTGGGCGGTTTTTGGCGTGGGTATTGCGGAGCCTGAGAACACCATAGCACATAGGTTGGCATGTCCGCCTAGTGAGCTCAAGTGAGCGATCATTTGAATGAACAACTTTGCAAATACTATTAGCGATTATACATTTTGCGTATTTTGAAGCCAAAGTTTTTAATGTGAACAAAAAAATTTAAAAATATTCAAATGTGTACCATGCCTACAAATTTTGACTTCTTTAAACAATCTGCCATATTCACAAAGACATATTGAAAATTAACCCATAAACGTAGAATGGGCAGAACATTACCCAAGAATAGACATGTCTTAGAAAAATTCTAGCTCGGAAAGAGATATCCTAGTGAAAAATGAAATTTGGATTGACTTAAAGGAGATGTATCAAACTTGTTAAAAAAAATTTGTTCCTTTCATATAAGGTAATGTTTTGGAGAAAAATTGGCTTGTCGAAAATCGAAAATTTTAATATCCAAAAAAAAAATATAACAATTTTCTCAAAATCCTTAGGAGTGAGATTTCTGCAAACCGTTTAAATGTCTTGTTGCATTTGAGAGTCAAAGTCATTAAAACTTCACTTTTCTTCGCTAAACGATCATAAAATATTATAATAAGGATTTTTTTGGTGGTTAAAACATGGTTTTTTGGAAAAGGGTAATTTTTTTTTTAATTTTTTAAATTTAAAAATTTTTTAAATGTTTAAAATTATATTTAAATGTTAAAAATAATTTTTTTTTAATTTTTTCCAAAAAAAAATTTTCAAAATTAAAAAAAAAATACTACGTCAAAAAAGTTCAGTGAGCTGAAATGAGTGATCGCTTTAATGAACGACCATGCAACTACCATAACTCAACTTAACTAGTGAACTAACTGAATGAACTAGTTCAGTGAGCTGAAATGAGCTAAAATGAATGATCACTTTAATGAAAGACTTTGCAACTACCACCACTGAACTTAATCTAATGACCGACATTGCACAATATTTGAAAAAACCAAAGCAGCTCACTGAACGAACTAGTTCAGTGAGCTGTAAGGAGCTAAAGTGAGTAATAACTTTTATGCAAGACTTTGCAACTAAAGGGTGATTTTTTTGAGGTTAGGATTTTCATGCATTAGTATTTGACAGATCACGTGGGATTTCAGACATGGTGTCAAAGAGAAAGATGCTCAGTATGCTTTGACATTTCATCATGAATAGACTTACTAACGAGCAACGCTTGCAAATCATTGAATTTTATTACCAAAATCAGTGTTCGGTTCGAAATGTGTTTCGCGCTTTACGTCCGATTTATGGTCTACATAATCGACCAAGTGAGCAAACAATTAATGCGATTGTGACCAAGTTTCGCACTCAGTTTACTTTATTGGACATTAAACCAACCACACGAATGCGTACAGTGCGTACTGAAGAGAATATTGCGTCTGTTTCTGAGAGTGTTGCTGAAGACCGTGAAATGTCGATTCGTCGCCGTTCGCAGCAATTGGGTTTGTGTTATTCGACCACATGGAAGATTTTACGCAAAGATCTTGGTGTAAAACCGTATAAAATACAGCTCGTGCAAGAACTGAAGCCGAACGATCTGCCACAACGTCGAATTTTCAGTGAATGGGCCCTAGAAAAGTTGGCAGAAAATCCGCTTTTTTATCGGCAAATTTTGTTCAGCGATGAGGCTCATTTCTGGTTGAATGGCTACGTAAATAAGCAAAATTGCCGCATTTGGAGTGAAGAGCAACCAGAAGCCGTTCAAGAACTGCCCATGCATCCCGAAAAATGCACTGTTTGGTGTGGTTTGTACGCTGGTGGAATCATTGGACCGTATTTTTTCAAAGATGCTGTTGGACGCAACGTTACGGTGAATGGCAATCGCTATCGTTCGATGCTAACAAACTTTTTGTTGCCAAAAATGGAAGAACTGAACTTGGTTGACATGTGGTTTCAACAAGATGGCGCTACATGCCACACAGCTCGCGATTCTATGGCCATTTTGAGGGAAAACTTCGGAGAACAATTCATCTCAAGAAATGGACCGGTAAGTTGGCCACCAAGATCATGCGATTTGACGCCTTTAGACTATTTTTTGTGGGGCTACGTCAAGTCTAAAGTCTACAGAAATAAGCCAGCAACTATTCCAGCTTTGGAAGACAACATTTCCGAAGAAATTCGGGCTATTCCGGCCGAAATGCTCGAAAAAGTTGCCCAAAATTGGACTTTCCGAATGGACCACCTAAGACGCAGCCGCGGTCAACATTTAAATGAAATTATCTTCAAAAAGTAAATGTCATGGACCAATCTAACGTTTCAAATAAAGAACCGATGAGATTTTGCAAATTTCATGCGTTTTTTAAAAAAAAAAAGTTATCAAGCTCTTAACAAATCACTCTTTACTACCACTGAACTTAGTCTAATGAACGACATTGCCCAATACTTGAAAAAACCAAAGCAGTTCACTGAACTAATTGAACCAACTAGTTCAGTGAGCTGAAATGAGTTAAAGTGAGTGATGACGTTAATGAATGACTTTGCAACTACTACCACTGCACTGAACTAGTGAACTAGTTGCACGAACTATTTCAGTGAGCTGAAAGGAGCTAAAGTGGGTGATTACTTTAATGAACGACTTTGAACTACTACCACTGAACTGAATTCAGTTCTGAAAATAAAAGGAGCTAAAGTGAGTAAACAATGCAAATTGCAAATGCTAAGGAACTGGGGCAAACTTCTCACATATCACTGAGTGCTATCCGAATCAAATGTTTAAATTCAATGATAAGGAGCCTCCTTTTTATAGCCGAGTCCGAACGGCGTGCCGCAGTGCGAAACCTCTTTGAAGATAAGTTTTTCATGGCATAGTACCTCACAAATGTTGCCAGCATTAGGAGGGGGAAAACAACGCTGAAAATTTTTTCTGATGGTCTCACCAGGATTCGAACCCATGCGTTCAGCGTCATAGGCAGACATGCTAACCTCTGCGCTACGGTGGCCTCCATCACTCTAACGAAAGACTTTGTAACTACTGCTACTGTACTGAACTAGTGAACTAGTTGCACGAACTATTTCAGCTCACTGAAAGCAGCTAAAGTGAGTAATCACCTTAATGCAACTACTGCTACTGTACTGAACTAGTGAACTAGTTGCACGAACTATTTCAGCTCACTGAAAGCAGCTAAAGTGAGTAATCACTTTAATGCAAAACTTTGCAACTAAAGAGTGATTTGTTAAGAGCTTGATAACTTTTTTTTTTTAAAAAAAACGCATAAAACTTGCAAAATCTCATCGGTTCTTTATTTGAAACGTTAGATTGGTCCATGACATTTACTTTTTGAAGATAATTTCATTTAAATGTTGACCGCGGCTGCGTCTTAGGTGGTCCATTCGGAAAGTCCAATTTTGGGCAACTTTTTCGAGCATTTCGGCCGGAATAGCCCGAATTTCTTCGGAAATGTTGTCTTCCAAAGCTGGAATAGTTGCTGGCTTATTTCTGTAGACTTTAGACTTGACGTAGCCCCACAAAAAATAGTCTAAAGGCGTCAAATCGCATGATCTTGGTGGCCAACTTACCGGTCCATTTCTTGAGATGAATTGTTCTCCGAAGTTTTCCCTCAAAATGGCCATAGAATCGCGAGCTGTGTTGAATCTTGTTGAAACCACATGTCAACCAAGTTCAGTTCTTCCATTTTTGGCAACAAAAAGTTTGTTAGCATCGAACGATAGCGATCGCCATTCACCGTAACGTTGCATCCAACAGCATCTTTGAAAAAATACGGTCCAATGATTCCACCAGCGTGCTTATTTACTTTGCTTATTTACGTAGCCATTCAACCAGAAATGAGCCTCATCGCTGAACAAAATTTGTCGATAAAAAAGCGGATTTTCTGCCAACTTTTCTAGGGCCCATTCACTGAAAATTCGACGTTGTGGCAGATCGTTCGGCTTCAGTTCTTGCACGAGCTGTATTTTACACGGTTTTACACCAAGATCTTTGCGTAAAATCTTCCATGTGGTCGAATAACACAAACCCAATTGCTGCGAACGGCGACGAATCGACATTTCACGGTCTTCAGCAACACTCTCAGAAACAGACGCAATATTCTCTTCTGTACGCACTGTACGCATTCGTGTGGTTGGTTTAATGTCCAATAAAGTAAACTGAGTGCGAAACTTGGTCACAATCGCATTAATTGTTTGCTCACTTGGTCGATTATGTAGACCATAAATCGGACGTAAAGCGCGAAACACATTTCGAACCGAACACTGATTTTGGTAATAAAATTCAATGATTTGCAAGCGTTGCTCGTTAGTAAGTCTATTCATGATGAAATGTCAAAGCATACTGAGCATCTTTCTCTTTGACACCATGTCTGAAATCCCACGTGATCTGTCAAATACTAATGCATGAAAATCCTAACCTCAAAAAAATCACCCTTTACAACCACTGAACTGAACTAGTGAACTAGTTGAACGAACTAGTTCAGTAAGCTGAAAGGAGCTAAAGTGAGCGATCGCTTTCATAAAAGACTTTGCAACTACTACCACTAGACTGAACTATTGAACTAGTTACACGAACTAGTTCAGTGAGCTGAGAGAAGCTAAAGTGAGCGATCGGTTTAATGAAAGACTTTGCAACTGCTACCACTAGACTGGAATAGTGAACTAGTTGCACGAACTAGTTCAGTGCGCTGAAAGCAGTTAAAGTGAGCGATGAAAGACTTTGCAATTACTACCACTGAACTGAACTAGTGAACTAGTTGCACAAACTAGTTAAGTGAGCTGAAGTGAGCGATCACAAAAAAACGTTTCTTATTAATATCATTCAATGATCATCCCTGATTGCGGTTTTATTGTAAAACAGTTGGATCTTTCTATTACTATTTTTTTTTTTTGGATTTTTTTTTTATGCAGACCAGTGTAAATTTTAAATATACAAAGTGACGCCATTAATCGTTAACTCATTATAACCGCCAATCATATTCACACCATTGTGTCATATATAAATCTTATAAATTTGTAAAAAATATATATAAAAAATATAAAAAAATACAATTTTTATAAGAGCCACATACAATTTTAGCTACCTAAGTTTATGAGAGTACATATAGAAATACAAATAAATTAAATTAAACTAAACTAAAAACATAGAAATACAAAACATACATGTTAAACCCGCCCATGTAGACAGATAGTTAGATAAAGTTGAGAAGAAAAACAAAAACAAAAGTTGCCGACTTTTGCAAGTTCCATAAAAACTTAAAACTGAAGTAAAGAAAAAAATATGGAAAATTAAAAAAAAAAAAAAACAAACAAATAAAATTTCAAACAATAATATTATTACAATAAAACACAAGCGGCATTAATTCCTTGTTAGTGTAAACAAACAAAATGTAAGAGTGTAGAAATCCTATTAAAAAACAAAAAAATAAAACAAAATTTAAGTAAAATAAAACATTTCTTTAAAAGAAATTTTTGTTTAGCAATTGTTACAAGACCAAAAAAAAAAACAAAAACACAAATTCTAACACTCTTTCACCATGCATATATAAGGTTTTTAATCATATAAGAAAATAATAAATAAATTAATAAAAAAAAACTAAATTTGTTTGTAAAATTATGCAAAACAAGAATTGTAAATAGTGATTTTTTTTCGTTGGTAACAATAACACAAAAAAATATCCTCCTTTTATCCACTTGGTATTAAGTTAAAGTAGGTGTTAAATATCAACTAAAGATACGTAACTTATGTTAAATAACAGCAAACAAACACAAAAACATATATAGTCATAATTTTAAATACAAAAATAAATCCTTAACTAGTTAAGACAAAAAATGAAATGAAAGAAAATATGAAATTATTTAGTTTAACAGAAAAGAAGAGGAACATAAAAACAAGACAACAAAATCCCCCAACAACAGAACATAGAGAGATATAACCCAAATCCCCCAAATTCTAAGTTAATAAACAAAAAAAAAAAAAAGGGGAACTCATAACCACAAGAACCGAAAAATGTCAATGATTTGTGCAATTTTTTATAAAGGCAATACATATAAAAAGATTTCTTATAATTTTTTTTATTACATATAATGAAATAAAGAATTATTTGGTGAATTTTTTTTAATTCTTTTTTTCTATTTTACTTTTGTTCTTTGGCCCCCCTCCAAACTATATTTTCTTATTTTCTATTATAATATTTATTATAATATAAAAACTAAATGTAAATTACAATTAAAAAAAAAAGATATTTTTAATATTAAAAACCTTATTATTATGTTTTATTCAAGTCATAATTTTAAAAACTGCGCTCATATAAAAGTTAATAAAAATTTTTATTATTTTTTTTTTTTAAATAATTTTATGGAAATATCTCAAGACTTTATTTTTTAATTTACCTAATTATGAGAAAATCTAAAAATTTCTTTTAATTAAAAAAATAATTATTTAAAATTACCTTATGTTGGTATTTGCAAAGAACTAAACAAAAAAAAAACAAACAATTACAGACAAATACACTCAAAAAAAAAAATTAAGAACTTTTGGGTAAACAAAAATGAATGTGTCAAATAAAAACAACCACTAAATTACAAAATAAGTTTATAAAATTTATCTAAATATGAAACCCGTATTTTTTTTTTTTTTTTTTTGTTTATAATTTTAAATACTACTTTATCTTTTAAGCATTATTGCTATTTTCTGTTATTTTTCTTTTCTTTTTTCCTTAAGTTATGTCGTCTTTAGAGAATATGCTGCGTACATTTAATTATTAGTTTCTTTTTTATTTAGAAAAAGAAAATTTATAATTTTTTTTTAAATAAATAATTTTTATTCGAAAAGAGACAAGGTTTTATTATTTTTTTGTGTTCCTGTTCACGAGGAAGACGAAGAAGCACCACGTTTTCTCAATCTCGATATCTGACAAGGGCAAATACTTATGAGAATTCTTAGACAGGAAACTGTATTGGCCACATTCAGAAGCGTAACGAGAAAGGTTAGAGATGCTAGGCACTATGTATGTAGTATGTATGTAGGTTCGAAATGGGGTCTGAATCCTAAGATAGCCCACTGGCTCTACAAGAGCGTGATTAGACCAATACTTAGGTCTTAATACGAGGAAGACGAAGGAGCACCACGTTTTCTCAATTTCGATATCTGACAAGGTCAAGTACTTATGAGAATTCTTGGACAGGAAAGTGTATTGGCCACATTCAGAAGCGTAACGGGAAGGATTAAAGATGCTGGGCTAGATAGACGGGATTTAAGTTCGAAATGGGGACTGAATCCTAAGATAGCACACTGACTCTACAGGAGCGTGATTAGACCAATACTTAATTAGGTCTCTGTAGTTTGATGGATTGCGACGAAGAAACATTGCCACGTAAGGATAATGCAACAGGTTGAGAGAACAATCGGAAGAAGTTCGAAATGGGGTCTGAATCCTAAGATAGCACACTGGCTCTACAGGAGCGTGATTAGACCAATACTTACTTAGGTCTCTGTAGTTTGGTGGATTGCGACGAAGAAACATTGCCACGTAAGGATAATGCAACAGGTTCAGAGAACAATCGGAAGATTGGTTTATATGGGAGCTATATCAGGTAATAGACCTATTTGGACCGCGTTTGGGGCTGCTATTGAAAGTCGTTATAAAACACATCGTTTAAAATTTCAGCCATATTAGATGACAATGTAGGCTTAAAGGGATAAAAATGCCAATTTTTACAAAAATGCTAATTTTGCCCATGAACATTCCAACTAACGGACAGGGGCAAACTTCTCACAAGGGGTAGGGAGGCTTCAAGGGGCAGGGAGGCTTCAAGGGGCAGGGAGGCTTCAAGGGGCAGAGAGGTAAAATCTGGCTGTCGGTTTACACGAAGGATATTTCTTTTATGGACCCATCTCTGCGGGATTCTCTGTGAAAATTGGAGGGTTTTAAGGCAAATTCGACAAAAATTGGGTCTTCTAGGGGCTTATACCATGTTACCACTTGGAGAAAATCTAGATTTGCCACGAGATATCGGAAATCTCGTGTCTTGCAACGAGGTTTCCCACACATTTTCAATGTGAGCAAATCTATTTATTTGAGAAGATTTGCAGCAAACCCCCTTCCAAATTCAAATTTAACACTGCGTTTGCATTGAATACCGGTTATTATTGGGAATTGAGCTTAAGTAAATCTCTACAAGACACTTGACAGACAAAATTATTGAAATTTTAATGACTTTCAACAAATTCTTTAGATGAGGTACTTCCATGCCATTCATGACTTGCAAACCCAGGTTCGTGTCTCCGACCGACCGATGTATTTTATTTCATCATAAAGATAATGTCGGTAGGCTAGAGGATACGTGCAAGACTATCAAATATGAGATCATGAGTTCAATACTCTGCGGCACCAAAATATTACAATTTGTTTTTAAGGGTGATAGTAGAGAGTGACAGAGGAAAACCTGAGGTCAGCAGTAAAACGAACGAGACAAAGCAGCGCGGGCCGAACAAAGAAAACAAAAACACCACCACTCGAAGCAAAGCACATGCGTTGGCTGGTTAGGTGGTTTTTGTGTCTCGCTTATGGATATATTATCGTTGTTGTTATATGTTGGCTTGCAAAGACTCTCTATCAACAACAAATTTGTACTTTGGGTCGTTGAGATTCAAAATAAATTGTTGCAGGAAAATTAACAACTTTCGTAGTTGTTTTTTCGACCAAAGTTGTTGTTTTTTCAAAATTATTTTTATCTGTATATCATTGGACCGTACTTGGTACTGCTATTGGAAGTTGTAACAAAACACATCGTGTAAAATTTTAGCCAAATTGGATGACTATTGGAGATTCTTCCCCTAGAATTTAAATCCGCAGATAGGTTAATATTGGGACGATATCTATTTAGTGGAGGCCACCGTAGCGCAGAGGTTAGCATGTCCGCCTATGACGGTGAATGCCTGGGTTCGAATCCTGGCGTGACCATCAGAAAAAAATTTCAGCGCTGGTTTTCCTTTCCTAATGCTGGTGACATTTGTGAGGTACTTTGCCGTGTAAAAACTTCTCCTCAAAGAGGTTTCGCTCTGCGGCACACCGTTCGGACTCGGCTATAAAAAGGAGGCCCCATATCATTCAGGTTAAAATTGAATCGGACAGCATTCATTGATTTGTGAGAAGTTTCCCCCTGTTCCTGAATGGAATGTTCTTGGGAAAATTTGCATTTGCATATATCTATTAATGGATCTATCTAAGGGTATTTGTTGTGGATATTGGAGGGTATAAACGTGCTTTATGTACAAACTTTCAGCCAATCGGACAAAAAGTAAGGCTTCTAGAGGCTCAAGAAATAAAATCTGGGAATAGGTTTATATGGAGGCTATGCCAGTTTTGCAGATCAATTGGCATCATATTTGACACCTGTATTAAAAATCAAATTTCAGCCAAATCAAATGAAAATTGAGGCCTCTAGTGGTTTAAGTAGTCAAAACCTCAGATCGGTTTATATGGGGGCTACATCCAAATCTGAACCGATATGTCCCATTTGCAATCCCCGACCTACATCAAAAAGAAGTATTTATGCAAAATTTCAAGAGGATATCTTTATTCGTTCGACCGCTATTGTGATTTCGACAGTCGGAGGGATAGACGAGCAGACATGGCACAGGTGTTACAAACTCAATGACGAGTTCGGACTCGGCATAAAATAAGGTTTCATTAGTGTGTTCGGCTTGTCCACATAGACCAACGACTTCACCTAACTCCACAAGAAATATTCAAGAGGCGACAAATAACATGATCTGTGGACCTTTTCGAAAGATAAACTGCTCACCAAATTCATCCTTGAATAAGTCCATAGTTTCACGACCTGTGGGCATATCCTGGCGAGATCATCAGAAACAACTTTCAGCGGTGGTTTCCCCTCCTAGTGCTGGCGATATTTGTGAGATACTATGCCATGTAAAAACATCTTTCCAACGAGGTGTCGCACTGCGGCACGCCGTTTGGACTCGGCTATAAAAATTGAGCTTAAAACTTAAATCGGACTCCACTCATCGATATGTAAGAAGTTTGCTCCTATTCCTTAGTGGAATGTTCATGGGCAAAATTTGCAACTTGCATTTGTGTGGCATATGGCACCGTCTTGTTGAAACGACATATCAACCAAATCCAATTCAGCCAATTGGAGAAAAATAAATGTTCGCGATTAACGGTAATGCTTTTTCCATGAAGAAAAATATACCGATGGTACCACTAGTCGTCTTTTCGGGCTCCCCCTCTTTCTCTCTCTTGTACCGCATATGGCTGTTTTCCAGCCCAGGTGCGATAGTTTTGCTTGTTTAAGTTTCGATTTTGCCAGGAATTAAGCTCATCGCTGAACACAATTTAAGGATAAAACAGTGGATTTTCATTGAGCTGGTATTACACATGACGAAATGTTATAATTAATTTCTACGACTTGCATTCATTGCTCGTTTGGGAGTATTTCCATGATAAAATGGCAGAGTATATTGAATACTTTTCACTTTAGACACAATACGTTTCTCAATTACATCTTATTTTAAATCTGTTATAATTTATTTTTTTTTTTTAATTTCATGTTTTTAGTTTAATATAAAAAAAATAAATCTGTATATAAAAACTGCATTCAAAACTGTATGTAAATGTCTTGAATATAAAAAGCTTAACATTGGTTTCTTGTATATGACTGCACGTGCTTAATGATATATGGTAGATATAAGAAATCACATACACCCACACATACATATAGATCTACCCACATATACCTCTCCCTGAAAAGGTTTTTTTTATTACAAATGAGTTTCTTCCCAAATTATAATTTTTAAATTTTTGCATAATTTGCATAAAATCCAAAATATTTCACCAAAATTTTCCCTAATATACAACAGGCATTTTCCAAAAGACATTAAATCATGTTGAGAAATTAAAATAAGAAAATAAGTTGGTGCCACCAATCACTGCAGCAAATAACAATATACTCTAGTGCACAGTGCTTTTAAATCGAAAAATCGAAAAATTGTTTCTTAAGAAACCATGGGCCAAAAATTAACATCGAGCTTGCGGTGCTGAGACATATAGACCAACTTGTACAATTGCAAATTTGCTCATTCCATTTCAAAATTTCATTAAAAAACAGGGGCAAACTTCTCATATATCAATGATTGTTTTCTGATTCAAATTAAAGCTAAAGGGGCCTCCTTATTATAGCCGAGTCCGAATGGCGCACAGTGTCGCCCCGGTGGACAAAAATGTAAAAATCAAAAATGAAAATTAATATGAAATTTTTTACTAATCTTTTAAGAAACACTTAAAATAAGAAGAATTAAAAAAAATATTTATATTTGAGGCTCCCCTCAAATACTCGGTGATTTTGTATGAAGGTTTTCAACAAATGAATGGTACATATTTCTTTCCAAAAATTTAAATTTTTGGTTATGCAAGCAAAATGGATTTTCTTCGCCTGGGGTAGCAAACTAGAATAAGATCTTAAAGAGGACGTAATTAAAAGTACATTTGTTGAAACGATGCCTATATTCTCTATTAACGCAAACAGGGCAAACACTCCATATATTGCCTCATCTACTTTTGCGAGTATCCATGCTTTGGAGCCATATAACGGCACGGGTAGTATCAGTGTCTTGATATAGTGTGGTTCATACGACGCCATTATTCTCCATTGACGCAAACGGGTCCATATATTTTACGAAGGATTTTTCTCCCAAACACTCCATATATTGCCTCATCTGCTTTCGCAAGTACTCATGCTTCGGAGCTATATAACAGCTTGGCTGTTAGTATCTTGCATAGTGTGGTTCATACGACGCCTATATTCTCCATTAACGCAAACGGAGCCAAATAACAGCATGGGTAGTATCAGTGTCTTGTATAGTGTGGTTCATACGATGCCTATATTCTCCATTAACGCAAACGGGTCCATATATTTTACGAAGGATTTTTTCTCTCAAACACTCCAAGTATTGCCTCGTCTGCTTTCGCAAGTATCCATGCTTATGAGCCATATAACAGCATGGGTAGTATCAATGTCTTGTATAGTGTAGTTGATACGATGCCTATATTCTCCATTAACGCAAACGGGTCCATATATTTTGCGAAGAATTTTTCACTCAAACACTCCATGCTTTGAAGCCATATAACAGCTCGGGTAGTATCAGTGTCTTGTATTGTGTGGTTCATACGACGCCTATATTCTCCACTAATGCAAACGGGTTTAAATATTTTACGAAGGATTTCTCACTCAAACACTCCAAGCATTGTTTGATCTAAATATCATATAAATATTTTACGAAGAATTTTTTCTCTCAAACACTCCATATATTGCCTCATCTGTTTTCGCCCATGCTTTGAAGCCACATAACAGCACGGGTAGTATCAGTATCTTGCATAGTGTGGTTCATACGACGCCTATATTCTCCATTAACACAAACGGGTTCATATATTTTACGAAGGATTTTTCACTCAAACACTCCAAGTATTGCCTCATCTTCTTTCGCAAGCACTCATGCTTCGGAGACATATAACAGAACGAGTAGTATCAGTGTCTTGCATAGTGTTGTTCATATGACGCCTATATTCTCCATTAACGCAAACGGGCCAATATATTTTGCGAAGGATGTTTCTCTCAAACACTCCAAGTATAGCCTCATCTGCTTTCGCGAATACTTATGCTTTGAAGCCATATAACAGCTCGGGTAGTATCAGTGTCTTGTATAGTGTGGTTCATACGACGCCTATATTCTCCACTAATGCAAACAGGTTTAAATATTTTACGAAGGATTTTTCACTCAACACTCCAAGTATTGTCTGATCTGCTTTCGCAAGTATCCATGCTTTGGAGCCATATAACAGCATGGGTAGTATCAGTTTCTTGTATAGTGTGGTTCATACGACGCCTATATTCTCCATTATCGCAAACAGGTTAATATATGATGAGGGATTTTTCACTCAAACACTCCAAGTATTGCCTCATCTGCTTTCGCAAGTACCCGTGCTTCGGAGACCTATAACAGAACGAGTAGTATCAGTGTCTTGCATAGTGTTGTTCATATGACGCCTATATTCTCCATTAACTCAAACGGGTCCATATATTTTACCAAGGATGTTTTCTCTCAAACACTCCAAGTATTACCTCATCTGCTTTCGCAAGTACCCAAGCTTTAGAGCTATATAACAGCACGGATAGTATCAGTATCTTGTATAGGGTGGTTGATACGATGCCTATATTCTCTATTATCTAGAGATGGCTTTTCTCCTCATCTGCTCGCTCAGTCCAAAATAGCCTAATTGGGCCTACCTACCCTACTGGTGAGAAAATCAAACGGATTAGTCTACGGCAAGGGTTCTTGCCCTGGTCTCTAATAGGTCAGGTCAGGAAGCGCTCTTTGATAGCTGTTATAACGGAAGACCTACCTTTTATACTGAGGAGAAGATTAAAATCATTTTTCAGCAGTGAGGCAAGATTTCATTCTAGATACCACCCCATCTTAAGCGTCCATAAATAAGGAGAGGCCTCTGAAACTTGAAACGGGCTTGCACTCTATAATTTAAGGGAAGTCTCCCTTATGTTTATTTATGGCATCTTTGTTTCAAAGTTCATTATTTAAATTTTTGATAACAAGCTGTGCAATATTCTTAATGAAATAAAAATTTGAAATTCAAAGTCATTTAAAACTTTTGAACTCAACAAATTTAATGTCTTAAATTAATTTTTGATTTTGTTGTTTTTTTTTTTTTTTTGTATACATTAAATATCCTTTTTTATAATCCTTAATACAACAACACACTCCACTTTGTAGATGCCTTAAAGACAGTGCCTCTTTTTATATGTAAAGGACAAAAAGTATATATAAATGTTTAAAAACACTTTCCAAAAAAAAAAAAAAAATAAATAAAAACAACAACAAAACATCCTAAAATCATAAAGAAAAAAACAAGGCCATTAGAAAAAATGTATCTTTCATATGATACCATGAAAAGCAGGTGCATAAAATGTGGTTTAAAAAAATATAAAAATAAGAAAACAAGAAAAGAAAAAATAGATAAATTTATGCTAAAAGAATCAACTAAGCAGGAAAAAGTAATAAAGGGCTTTAACAATTTTACATCTGTAGTGTGAAACTTGAATAAAATTAAACCTAAAACAAATTTAAGGATTGGAACGTACAAATTTAATGAAAACAAATTACAATAAAAGTATAAATACATACATATATCACCTCTCCTCTCACCAATAAATAAATGTCTCATCTCCCTTTAATGGAATGTTCAAGACCCTGAACCCTGATCTTTGAAATATACAGGCTGTTAATTTGAGAAACTATAAAAACAAATTTTTGTAGGAATACATCAAAATTCAAAAAATAAAACCCATATATCTGGGGAATAAAATAATGAAAATAAAAATATGCATGAATTGCTGTATGTAAATAAGTAAAAATATATGGATATTCTAGAAAGAAGAATAAACAAAAATAACGGGAATGCTAAACACACATCATTAACCAACCTCACATTAAAAAAAACTAACAAAAAATACGAGCATATTTAAATTTCAAGAAAAAAATAATATTATGGAAAAACCAGTAAGGAAGTGCAAAAGTCGGGCGGTGACGACTGTATAATACCCTACACCTACCCTACAAGTACAACGTTTTTTTTTCTGTCAGCCAACACGCAGGGGATGTCCCCTATGAATGCAGTGCATTGCGTTGGCGAGAGGAAATCAGGAATTGGAGGGGGGAAAAGGATGTAGTGCTTATTGACATTTCTCTTAAATCTTTGGATGTCAAAGTGGGTGGGAAAAACATTAGCCGGAAGTCGATTCCACATACAAACGATTCTGGCGAAATAAGAATTCTCTCTATAATGCATTGTGCGGCCCGCTGGCCAATCAATTCTTGGAATGTCTAGTATCCTTGACAAAAATCCTTACATCAGGAATAAAGAGACGAATATCAGACGAACACACACCATGAAAGTACCGATAGAACAGCGCTAAACAACCCACATTGCGAAGATGATGAAGGGAGGCAATAGGGGTGGACGCCCATCTGTTCCCAATCAATGCCATCGCTCAACTCTGTACACGGTCCAGTAGCTCCAGGGATGATTTTGAAGCTCCAGCCCATACATGTGAGTTGTACTCCATTATCTGCCTTATGAAAGTGGTATAGATATTAAGAAGATCAAACACCGTTTAAGAAAGCCCAAACACTTGAATGCTTCTTTCGACACTTCAAATACATGTTTAGACCAACGGACATCGCTTTGAATTTTCATGCCCAGAACATCAAGAGCTTCTGATTGCTCAACATCTACACCGTTGATAGACAGAGATAATCGAAGTGGGTCAAGATGATCAGACGGGGTGAAGTAATTCTTATACCGTTTAAGGAAACCTAAAAACTTGAATGCATCTTTCGACACTCCAAATACATGTTTAGCCCAACTTCACTTTGTATTTTCATGCCCAGAACATCAGGAGCTTCTGCTTGCTCAACATCTACACCAAACATGCTTGTTATGAGTCAGCGAATCGTTTGTGTGACAACATGAAAATTTTCAATTTTTAAAGCCACAAAATATTTTGAGTTGAGGACACAGCTGTATAGCCCATGGCCCCAAAACTCAATTGACGCAAACCCCCATGTATTTTCCTCAAAAAACGAGCTCAAAATCGAAACACTAATTTTTAGTACACTTAAATTGGAAAATATTATTCTAGTTCGAAAGTGCTGTAACTCCATCAATTTTTCGAATTTGGAAGGTTAAAGTGCTGTAACTCCATCAATTTTTCGAATTTGAAAGGTTAAGGGGCATCATTGGATTTGAAATTCGAAGAAGAATCATTAGGTTTGACCTATTTTCTCAAATGATAAATTTTATTTTTTTGCACATTTTTCACGCAAGGGGTTAGCCCACGAAAATTTTCAATTTTTAAAGCCCCAAAATATTTTGAGTTGAGGACACAGCTGTATAGCCCATGGCCCAAAAACCCAATTGGCGCAAACCCCCATGTATTTTCCTCAAAAAACGAGCTCAAAAGCGAAATACTAGTTTTTAGTACACTTAAATTGGAAAATATAATTCTAGTTCGAAAGTGCTGTAACTCAATCAATTATTCGAATTTGGAAGGTTAAGGGGCATCATTGGATTTGAAATTCGAAGAAGAATCATTAGGTTTGATCTATTTTCTCAAAAGATCACTTTTACTTTTTTGCACATTTTTCACGCAAGGGGTTAGCCCACGAAAATTTTCAATTTTTAAAGCCCCAAAATATTTTGAGTTGAGGACACAGCTGTATAGCCCACGGCCCAAAAACCCAATTGGCGCAAACCCCATGTATTTTCCTCAAAAAACGAGATCAAAAGCGAAATACTAATTTCTAGTACACTCAAATTGGAAAATATTATTCTAGTTCGAAAGTGCTATAACTCCATCAATTTTTCGAATTTGGAAGGTTAAGGGGCATCATTGGATTTGAAATTCGAAGAAGAATCATTAGGTTTGACATATTTTCTCCAATTATCACTTTTATTTTTTTGCACATTTTTCACGCAAGGGGTTAGCCCACGAAAATTTTCAATTTTTAAAGCCCCAAAATATTTTGAGTTGAGGACACAGCTGTATAGCCCATGGCTCAAAAACCCAATTGGCGCAAACCCCCATGTATTTTCCTCAAAAAACGAGCTCAAAAGCGAAATACTAGTTTTTAGTACACTTAAATTGGAAAATGTTATTCTAGTTCGAAAGTGCTGTAACTCCCTCAATTTTTCGAATTTGGAAGGTTAAGGGGCATCATTGGATTTGAAATTCGAAGAAGAATCATTAGGTTTGATCTATTTTCTCAAAAGATCACTTTTACTTTTTTGCACATTTTTCACGCAAGGGGTTAGCCCACGAAAATTTTCAATTTTTAAAGCCCCAAAATATTTTGAGTTGAGGACACAGCTGTATAGCCCACGGCCCAAAAACCCAATTGGCGCAAACCCCATGTATTTTCCTCAAAAAACGAGATCAAAAGCGAAATACTAATTTCTAGTACACTCAAATTGGAAAATATTATTCTAGTTCGAAAGTGCTGTAACTCAATCAATTATTCGAATTTGGAAGGTTAAGGGGCATCATTGGATTTGAAATTCGAAGAAGAATCATTAGGTTTGACCTATTTTGTCAAATTATCACTTTTATTTTTTTGCACATTTTTCACGCAAAGGGTTAGCCCACGAAAATTTTGAATTTTTAAAGCCCCAAAATATTTTGAGTTGAGGACACAGCTGTATAGCCCATGGCCCAAAAACCCAATTGGCGCAAACCCCCATGTACTTTCCTCAAAAAACGAGCTCAAAAGCGAAATACTAGTTTTTAGTACACTTAAATTGGAAAATATAATTCTAGTTCGAAAGTGCTGTAACTCCATCAATTTTTCGAATTTGGAAGATTAAAGGGCATCATTGGATTTGAAATTCGAAGAATAATCATTAGGTTTGATCTATTTTCTCAAATTATCACTTTTATTTTTTTGCAAATTTTTCACGCAAGGGGTTAGCCCACGAAAATTTTTAATTTTTTAAGCCCCAAAATATTTTGAGTTGAAGACACAGCTGTATAGCCCATGGCCCAAAAACCCAATTGGCGCAAACCCCCATGTATTTTCCTCAAAAAACGAGCTCAAAAGCGAAATACTAGTTTTTAGTGCACTTAAATTGGAAAATATAATTCTAGTTCGAAAGTGCTGTAACTCCATCAATTATTCGAATTTGGAAGGTTAAGGGGCATCATTGGATTTGAAATTCGAAGAAGAATCATTAGGTTTGACCTATTTTCTCAAATTATCACTTTTAATTTTTTGCACATTTTTCACGCAAGGGGTTAGCCAACGAAAATTTTCATTTTTTAAAGCCCCAAAATATTTTGAGTTGAGGACACAGCTGTATAGCCCATGGCCCAAAAACCCAATTGGCGCAAACCCCCATGTACTTTCCTCAAAAAACGAGCTCAAAAGCGAAATACTAGTTTTTAGTACACTTAAATTGGAAAATATAATTCTAGTTCGAAAGTGCTGTAACTCCATCAATTATTCGAATTTGGAAGATTAAAGGGCATCATTGGATTTGAAATTCGAAGAAGATTCATTAGGTTTGACCTATTTTCTCAAATTATCACTTTTATTTTGTTGCAAATTTTTCACCACGAAAATTTTCAATTTTTTAAGCCCTAAAATATTTTGAGTTGAGGACACAGCTGTATAGCCCATGGCCCAAAAACCCAATTGGCGCAAACCCCCATGTATTTTCCTCAAAAAACGAGCACAAAAGCGAAATACTAGTTTTTAGTACACTTAAATTGGAAAATATTATTCTAGTTCGAAAGTGCTGCAACTCTATCAATTTTTCGAATTTGGAAGATTAAAGGGCATCATTGGATTTGAAATTCGAAGAATAATCATTAAGTTTGATCTATTTTCTCAAATTATCACTTTTATTTTTTTGCAAATTTTTCACGCAAGGGGTTAGCCCACGAAAATTTTTAATTTTTTAAGCCCCAAAATATTTTGAGTTGAAGACACAGCTGTATAGTCCATGGCCCAAAAACCCAATTGGCGCAAACCACCATGTATTTTCCTCAAAAAACGAGCTCAAAAGCGAAATACTAGTTTTTAGTACACTTAAATTGGAAAATATTATTCTAGTTCGAAAGTGCTCTAACTCCATCAATTTTTCGAATTTAGAAGATTAAAGGGCATCATTGGATTTGAAATTCGAAGAAGAATCATTAGGCTTGACCTATTTTCTCAAATTATCACTTTTAATTTTTTGCACATTTTTCACGCAAGGGGTTAGCCCACGAAAATTTTCATTTTTTAAAGCCCCAAAATATTTTGAGTTGAGGACACAGCTGTATAGCCCATGGCCCAAAAACCCAATTGGCGCAAACCCCCATGTATTTTCCTCAAAAAACGAGCTCAAAAGCGAAATACTAGTTTTTAGTACACTTAAATTGGAAAATATAATTCTAGTTCGAAAGTGCTGTAACTCCATCAATTATTCGAATTTGGAAGATTAAAGGGCATCATTGGATTTGAAATTCGAAGAAGAATCATTAGGTTTGAATTGTTTTCTCAAATTATCACTTTTATTTTTTGCACATTTTTCACGCAAGGGGTTAGCCCACGAAACATTTCAATTTTTAAAGCCCCAAAATATTTTGAGTTGAGTACGCTGCTGTTTAGTCCATGGTCTAAAAACCCAATTGGCGCAAACCCCCATGTATTTTCCCCAAAAAACGACCTCAAAATCGAAACACTAATTTTTAGTACACTTAAATTGGAAAATATTATTCTAGTTCGAAAGTGCTGTAACTCCATCAATTTTTCGAATTTGGAAGGTTAAGGGGCATCATTGGATTTGAAATTCGAAGAAGAATCATTAGGTTTGACCTATTTTCTCAAATTATCACTTTTAATTTTTTGCACATTTTTTACGCAAGGGGTTAGCCCACGAAAATTTTCAATTTTTTAAGCCCCAAAATATTTTGAGTTGAGGACACAGCTGTATAGCCCATGGCCCAAAAACCCAATTGGCGCAAACCCCCATGTACTTTCCTCAAAAAACGAGCTCAAAAGCGAAATACTAGTTTTTAGTACACTTAAATTGGAAAATATAATTCTAGTTCGAAAGTGCTGTAACTCCATCAATTATTCGAAATTGGAAGATTAAAGGGCATCATTGGATTTGAAATACGAAGAAGAATCATTAGGTTTGACCTATTTTCTCAAATTATCACTTTTAGTTTTTTGCAAATTTTTCACGCAAGGGGTTAGCCCACGAAAATTTTTAATTTTTTAAGCCCCAAAATATTTTGAGTTGAAGACACAGCTGTATAGCCCATGGCCCAAAAACCCAATTGGCGCAAACCCCCATGTATTTTCCTCAAAAAACGACCTCAAAAGCGAAATACTAGTTTTTAGTACACTTAAATTGGAAAATATAATTCTAGTTCGAAAGTGCTGTAACTCCATCAATTATTCGAAATTGGAAGATTAAAGGGCATCATTGGATTTGAAATTCGAAGAAGAATCCTTAGGTTTGAATTGTTTTCTCAAATTATCACTTTTATTTTTTTGCAAATTTTTCACGCAAGGGGTTAGCCCACGAAAATTTTCAATTTTTAAAGCCCCAAAATATTTTGAGTTGAGGACACAGCTGTATAGCCCATGGCCCAAAAACCCAATTGGCGCAAACCCCCATGTACTTTCCTCAAAAAACGAGCTCAAAAGCGAAATACTAGTTTTTAGTACACTTAAATTGGAAAATATAATTCTAGTTCGAAAGTGCTGTAACTCCATCAATTATTCGAAATTGGAAGATTAAAGGGCATCATTGGATTTGAAATTCGAAGAAGAATCATTTGGTTTGACCTATTTTCTCAAATTATCACTTTTATTTTTTGCACATTTTTCACGCAAGGGGTTAGCAGTTTTAGATACAAACTTCTCTTGTGTAAGTTTCAAGTCTATCTGAATCTTTATTTCAAATTTTCCTTAACGCTAGCTTAATAAATAAATGTTTACAATTAGCTGATGAATTCTTCATAGTATATGTTTTCATTATGGCTCGCTATGGGTGGTCAAATGATATTTGCATTGATCTCTGTTTCTCTGTGGCTGGTTGGGGTAAATGGATTTTGTATATACAAAATCCATTTGCGACAATTTCGTTGATCATGGATTTTTGCTAATGCTGCAAAAATCCATAGTCATAATGAATTAAAATTCTGCGGACAGCGTGGGTGGCCCTGTAACTCCCCCAACGCTTGTTTCGGGCTCCGTCCTCGGAGTCGATGATAGATTTAACTTAAATCTTTTTACACTTTGATATGAAATAAGTATAATTATAATTGATATTAACAAATACAGACATGTATAATGGTAATTTGACACTTTTTGATGTTTTTCAATTTTGTTTCTATTTTGGACATTTTTTGTGTCCAATATTTCCATAGTAAGTTCTTCTTTGGTTGTATTTGTAAATGGTATAGCTTTAATAAACTCAGGGTTTAAATAATGGTGTTTAATAGTGTTTTCGACATTTGTAAAAGATTGATTTTTAAGGTATAAAGTACAATTTTTGTATTTAATCCATTTTGTTCCTTCTACAAAAATATTATGACCACAAGTAGTTTTCATTTTGGTTTTATGAAATTTCTGTATTACAATAGAGCCTGGCGTTATAATTTTTATTGTTTCTTCTGCTTTTTTCTTAATTCTAATGCAATTTTTTATTATGGATTTTGTAAAAATATCGATAATACATTCATCATTTAATTTTACAAGGTTGCTTGCTTTTTCCGATTTCTCATTAAATTCGTAAACAATACCGTCTTTTAACAATATTTCTTTGTGCTTAAAACTAATTGTTTCATTTTTATCATCCAAAATTTCAAAAAGACGATATTTTTCATATTTTTCTTTTCCGTATTTAGGAATTAATAGAGTAAATATAATAATATTATGCTTATATAGTAATGACACTAAATCAATATTTTTAAATTCTTCGTCAGATTCTATCAGTTTTGTTTCTTGGTCTGTCAAAATATTTCTTGTGAGGATACCTAATCGGCTGGTCAAAATAACGTCCTCTATTGTGTCGATAAAATGAAGTAAAGAATTAATGTCATTGTGTATTTGAAAACATACTTTCAAATAGTAATAATGTTCCCTAATCTGAGTATTTAATACAAGACTTTTTATTTGGCTGGAAATATATCTTTCAATATTCAAAATATTTTTGTTTAGAATTTCTATCTGTTCCTGTAATTCCTTGTTTATTTTAATTTGTTTGTTATTTTCATTAATAAGTTCGGTATTTTCTGTATCTAAATTATGTAATGCATTATAGATTGCTTTTTCATCCTCACTGTCCATGGTTCCTGCAATAACTTTTAATGTTTTCCCTAATAAGTCAATTAATCCTCTTTTATTTCTTATTTTTGGTGTTAAAGCTTTAAGTTTTGTATCCAGTTCCCTAAAATTCCTAAGCAACGTCCTATGTATATAGTCATTTTTTGTGTCACTTGGTAGCGTTTCATTTAACATCTTAATATTAACTTCTATTTGGTTTCTAGCAACTTCTAGTTCTGTTATATTAATTATGTGTAATACTTTCATATTATACTCAATAAGCCGCACTTCATCCACTTTGATTGGTAAATAACCATTGTTGTTGTCCAAATCGATTATTTCGATATTCTCCGCATGAATTCCATATATCAAAATTATTAGTACCAACAAAGTTGTCATTGTGATCTAATAGAATATAAGATCAAGGAAGACCAATTTAGACAATTATAATAATTATTTGTTATTTAGATATATATATATATATATATATATATGTATAAAATTAATGCAGTAATCTTTAAAATTCGATTTTATACTCCTGTATTGTTGCTACTAATTATTTCGTTTAACAGCATTACCCCTTCTAGTGGTTTGTTGCACTGGGAATCTTACGTTCTGTGCGTTTTGGAATTTCTTTTTCTTTTTAACATGTGTTTTATAATAAATTTGTTTTGAATTTTGGTCTTTTAAATGAGAGTCGTCAATTTTCCTTCCTTCTATTTTCCTGAATTTCTGATAATTTTTGCCTCCTCTAGTCTCTTTGATATAATTGATGCCGTCTTCTAGAATTTTTTCTCCTATCCTTGATTCATTCAGTTTATTAATTACTTGTTCCTTTTTCTTTAGCATCCTATCATATATATCCGGGTATTGAGATTCATTAATCTTCCCTTGAATAAAATCAATTGGTTTTATATTTGTTGTACTATGTATAGTATGGTTGTAGAAACCATTTATTTGAATCATCTGTTCTTCTATAGAAATGTCAATTTTGCTTTGCTTGAGAATTCTTAAATGTTCATTGATAGTATTATGTAGCCTTTCAATATCGCTATTGCTATTATGATTTAAACTTGATGTAAAGTTAATTTCAATATTCTTTTCTTTTAAGAACTCCTTCATTCCATGTGATTTCATTCCGAGTTCGTTATCTGTTACAATTTTTTCAATATTTCCATAAGAGCTTAAATATCTTAAGATGCATTTCCTAAATTCGGGGTCTGATCTATTGGTAACACGAGTTATAAGTGCTACTTTACTAAATTTGTCTATCATGGTAACAAATATACTTTTATTTATGGAATAAAATACATCCATATGGATAATTTCATGTGGTCTTCTAGGGGTTTCAGATATTTTATAAGGAACTAGATCTGGATTCCTTTCGTATTTTGACAGCATACAAACTTCACAATTGTTTATAAATTCCGATACTTTCTTATACAAATATGGGTAATAATATTTATCTTTAATTTCTTTGTAGTTTTCATTGCATCCTCTATGGTTATTTTTCAAATGTTCATTAGAGATTATCTCTTCTAAATACTCCTCGTCGAGGATATCAATTAATTTCTTGAGACATCTGACAATTTTTAGATTACTATAATCTTTAAATAAGATTGATTTTAATTTATTAAATATGTCATCATCTACAAATAGTGCGTTTGTTTTTTCGTGATCAAAATGATTTTCTATAATTGTTTTCAGGAAATCATCGTCAAATTCCTTTGCCTTTATTACTTTTCTTTTGTGGTTATGTATGACTGAGTTTCTAATTGATACAGCGCCTGATATTATTTTTTGAAATATAACTTGATTGTCATAAATATTTATTGGTTTTTGCAATTCCTTAATTGAATTTAGATTTTCATTATTGTTAAAATTTTGATTTGATGATATGGTATTATTAATTTCAATTCTACTAAGACAGTCTGCCACCTTATTTAGGTGTCCTTCTTTATAGTTTATTTCATAATCATACTCTCCTATTTGAAGTCTCCACCGCATTAATTTCGAATTTGGCTCTTTTAAGTTATTTAACCATATTAGTGGTTTGTGGTCAGTAAAAAGTTTAATTTTCCTGCCATAGACATATGGCCTAAATTGTTTTAAACACCATACAATTCCAAGACATTCTTTCTCAATGGTGGAATAGTTTATTTCGTGTTCATTCAAAGTTCGAGATACGTATGCAATCGGTTTATCGTTCTGCGATAGAACTCCTCCAATAGCAACATTGCTCGCATCCGTAGTAATTTCAAAAGGTAAACTGAAGTCGGGATAAACTAATATTGGAGCATGAACCAACTTTTCCTTCAAAATGTTAAATGCATCGATGTAATTTATATCTTTTATATCTAAAATCGAGTCCTTTTTCAAGTATTTAGTCATGGGTTTAGTAATGTGTGCATAATTTTTTATGAATCTTCTATAATAGCCCGTCATTCCCAAGAATCTTTTTATTTCCTTTTCAGTTCTAGGAATTTGTAATTTTCTTATAACTTCAATTTTAGCTTGGTTCGGGGACACGCCTTCTTCATTTACTGTATGACCCAAAAATTCGACTTCTTTCCTGAAAAATTCACATTTATCTAATTGAATTTTGAGCCTTGCATTTCTTAATTTGTTAAGCACTGATTTCAAATTTTTTACATGTTCTTCTAGTCCATTGGAAAATACAATAATATCATCCATATAAACCATACACTCCCTTTTCGAAACATTTTCCCTTAAAATATTATCTACCAATCGTTGAAAAGTGCTCGGTGCATTTTTCAACCCGAATGGCATTCTATTAAATTCATAATGGCCGTTATCTACTGAAAATGCAGTTTTTTGTCTGTCCTTTTCATGGACTTCGATTTGGTGAAAACCGCTTTTGAGGTCAAGAATAGAAAAATAATTCGATTTTCCTAACTTGTCTAATATATCTGTTATATTTGGAATCGGATAATTATCCTCAATGGTTTTATCATTTAATTTTCGATAGTCAATGACTAATCTAAATTTCTTCATGCCCGATGCATCTGATTTCTTTGGTACAACCCAAACAGGACTGTTGTATGGACTACTGCTCGGTGCAATAATTCCATTACTTAACATTTCCAAAATCTGTTTTTGGATTTCATCTTTGTATATATAAGGGTACCGATAAATTTTACTTCTTATTGGTATTTCATCAGTGGTATCTATAGTATGCTTAATTTCGTGGGTAAAAGTCAATTTTCCATTATCAGAAAGTAAAACCTTAAAATCCCTAATTAGTTTCTCCAATTCTAATCTCTCCTTAGAATTAAGGTGTTCGGTTCTAATTTTCTTTAGAACTGAATCAACATCTATAATTTCGCTATTGATTTTTCCACTAATATCATTAATATTACGAATTTCCGAAATTTCTTCATACGTCAAAATCACTCCTGTATCTAAAACAATAGGTTTATTTGATTTATTATTAATCTTTACACACACTTCTCCATTTTCACATTTATAAAGACCTTCATTGAGAATTATTCCATTACCCTGCATAATATTATTAATTAATACGTCTCCATTTTCTAAAGGAAGACATATTTTACAATCTTGCTCTCCCGGTGGAATAGTTATCTTTACTTTCGTCGTTATTTTCTCAGAAAGTAATGGCAGTTTTGAACCATTTAGAAGTAAATACATCCCTTCGTAATTTATAATCGCTTTATTTTTCAATAAAATGTCGTTGCCTATTAATCCTTCAAAATTATTATTAAAATTGTAAACATAAAATTCAAACATTTGATTTGGCAAATTAAATTCCCTGAAAGCCTTCACCACGGCTTTATGTGTAACTATATGTGAATTTTTTAAAGCTAACATTTCCTTTGGTCCTTTTAATTGTACTATTTTACTTTGATGAAAAACATTTGGATTCACTAAGGAGTTTGTGGCTCCTGTATCAATCAAAAATTTGCACTTGTTAATTACTATGTAGGTGAGTTCATTGGAGCTGTCTGACAAAAATTTCCAATATCCATTGGTGTTGGTCTATCACTATCATTTATTGGCTGATTAGTTGAATCACTGCTAACGGTGTTATTTTGAAACGGGTTGTTTCGATTATTACTATCATTCTGTCTCGGAATATAATTTTGATATTGATCCTGATATCTGGTATAATTTTGATTCTGATGTTGATTTTGTCTGTGTCTTTGATTTTGATATTTATAGTTTTGATTTTTATTAAAGTTCGTATTTTGATTCACGCTTTTATTTCTATTGTCATGAGTAGAATTTGTTTCGTTTTTATTTGGAATTGGATTAGGATTATAGAAAGCATAATTCGTATCGTAAAGTATTTTCATCGCATTCTCGATATTATTTGGATTTCTACAAATTATAATGGAACGCATTGGTTCAATTAATTTGTTTTTAAATACGTCCAATGCTACCCTTTTATTAGCTGCAATGAGAGCATTGTAGCCCGCTTCGTTTTGATGTAATGATCGAGTTTTCATGTTAAGTCTTCTGAGATAAGTTATTATCTCGTCATAAAAATTCTTTGCATTAGTTTTAAATTTAACTGATCTTAATTTATCATATAACTGTTCATCTGTTAATCTATCGCCAAAGTTGTTAATAAGGGTTTCTTTTAGCTCTGTCCATCTTGTAAGGTGATTGTTTATTTCGGAAATGTCCTTAGCCGGTCCACTTAGTTTTGACTTAATTATGTCTAAAAATATTCCCTTCGACAAGTCATCATAGGTTTCTAAAATTTGCGTAATTCTGTCAACTAAGTCAATAAAGGTGTAGAGTTCGCTAAAACTACCGTTATAAACCGGTAATTTTGATAAATACTTTATAGGGTCAACCGTGACTGCGTTAAGTGCCATTTTACTATTATTTAAATTTTTTTTGTCTAAATTAAAACTTTTTTCTTTGCTGATTTTTTTTTTTTTATCAGAAACAATTTTTTTTTTAGCGTAAAATTTTCACAATTTTTTTTTCACAATTTCTTAATATTCACTATTATTTTCTTATTAGTTACCATAAATTAGAGTTATCAGAAACAATTTTTTTTTTAGCGTAAATTTTTCACAATTTTTTTTTTTTCACAATTTCTTAATATTCAATATTATTTTCTTATTAGTTACCATAAATTAGAGCTGGTATGTTTCTCCCTCTTTCTTCCTTTATCCGTCGTATGGTTTTTCCTGCTGCCCGGACAAAACCTTTTCCTGGATTCCGAAAGTAAATCCTTTTCGAGGATTTATGTTTTCATCCTTTTTCTTCCTTTATCCGTCGTATGGTTTTTCCTGTTGCCCGGACAAAACCTTTTCCTGGATTCCGAAAGTAAATCCTTTTCGAGGATTTATGTTTTCATCCTTTTCCTGGATGGTGTTGAGTCGTGGATACCTTGTAGGATCCTACCGACTGCGCCAGTTTTAGATACAAACTTCTCTTGTGTAAGTTTCAAGTCTATCTGAATCTTTATTTCAAATTTTCCTTAACGCTAGCTTAATAAATAAATGTTTACAATTAGCTGATGAATTCTTCATAGTATATGTTTTCATTATGGCTCGCTATGGGTGGTCAAATGATATTTGCATTGATCTCTGTTTCTCTGTGGCTGGTTGGGGTAAATGGATTTTGTATATACAAAATCCATTTGCGACAATTTCGTTGATCATGGATTTTTGCTAATGCTGCAAAAATCCATAGTCATAATGAATTAAAATTCTGCGGACAGCGTGGGTGGCCCTGTAACTCCCCCAACGCTTGTTTCGGGCTCCGTCCTCGGAGTCGATGATAGATTTAACTTAAATCTTTTTACACTTTGATATGAAATAAGTATAATTATAATTGATATTAACAAATACAGACATGTATAATGGTAATTTGACACTTTTTGATGTTTTTCAATTTTGTTTCTATTTTGGACATTTTTTGTGTCCAATATTTCCATAGTAAGTTCTTCTTTGGTTGTATTTGTAAATGGTATAGCTTTAATAAACTCAGGGTTTAAATAATGGTGTTTAATAGTGTTTTCGACATTTGTAAAAGATTGATTTTTAAGGTATAAAGTACAATTTTTGTATTTAATCCATTTTGTTCCTTCTACAAAAATATTATGACCACAAGTAGTTTTCATTTTGGTTTTATGAAATTTCTGTATTACAATAGAGCCTGGCGTTATAATTTTTATTGTTTCTTCTGCTTTTTTCTTAATTCTAATGCAATTTTTTATTATGGATTTTGTAAAAATATCGATAATACATTCATCATTTAATTTTACAAGGTTGCTTGCTTTTTCCGATTTCTCATTAAATTCGTAAACAATACCGTCTTTTAACAATATTTCTTTGTGCTTAAAACTAATTGTTTCATTTTTATCATCCAAAATTTCAAAAAGACGATATTTTTCATATTTTTCTTTTCCGTATTTAGGAATTAATAGAGTAAATATAATAATATTATGCTTATATAGTAATGACACTAAATCAATATTTTTAAATTCTTCGTCAGATTCTATCAGTTTTGTTTCTTGGTCTGTCAAAATATTTCTTGTGAGGATACCTAATCGGCTGGTCAAAATAACGTCCTCTATTGTGTCGATAAAATGAAGTAAAGAATTAATGTCATTGTGTATTTGAAAACATACTTTCAAATAGTAATAATGTTCCCTAATCTGAGTATTTAATACAAGACTTTTTATTTGGCTGGAAATATATCTTTCAATATTCAAAATATTTTTGTTTAGAATTTCTATCTGTTCCTGTAATTCCTTGTTTATTTTAATTTGTTTGTTATTTTCATTAATAAGTTCGGTATTTTCTGTATCTAAATTATGTAATGCATTATAGATTGCTTTTTCATCCTCACTGTCCATGGTTCCTGCAATAACTTTTAATGTTTTCCCTAATAAGTCAATTAATCCTCTTTTATTTCTTATTTTTGGTGTTAAAGCTTTAAGTTTTGTATCCAGTTCCCTAAAATTCCTAAGCAACGTCCTATGTATATAGTCATTTTTTGTGTCACTTGGTAGCGTTTCATTTAACATCTTAATATTAACTTCTATTTGGTTTCTAGCAACTTCTAGTTCTGTTATATTAATTATGTGTAATACTTTCATATTATACTCAATAAGCCGCACTTCATCCACTTTGATTGGTAAATAACCATTGTTGTTGTCCAAATCGATTATTTCGATATTCTCCGCATGAATTCCATATATCAAAATTATTAGTACCAACAAAGTTGTCATTGTGATCTAATAGAATATAAGATCAAGGAAGACCAATTTAGACAATTATAATAATTATTTGTTATTTAGATATATATATATATATATATATATATATGTATAAAATTAATGCAGTAATCTTTAAAATTCGATTTTATACTCCTGTATTGTTGCTACTAATTATTTCGTTTAACAGCATTACCCCTTCTAGTGGTTTGTTGCACTGGGAATCTTACGTTCTGTGCGTTTTGGAATTTCTTTTTCTTTTTAACATGTGTTTTATAATAAATTTGTTTTGAATTTTGGTCTTTTAAATGAGAGTCGTCAATTTTCCTTCCTTCTATTTTCCTGAATTTCTGATAATTTTTGCCTCCTCTAGTCTCTTTGATATAATTGATGCCGTCTTCTAGAATTTTTTCTCCTATCCTTGATTCATTCAGTTTATTAATTACTTGTTCCTTTTTCTTTAGCATCCTATCATATATATCCGGGTATTGAGATTCATTAATCTTCCCTTGAATAAAATCAATTGGTTTTATATTTGTTGTACTATGTATAGTATGGTTGTAGAAACCATTTATTTGAATCATCTGTTCTTCTATAGAAATGTCAATTTTGCTTTGCTTGAGAATTCTTAAATGTTCATTGATAGTATTATGTAGCCTTTCAATATCGCTATTGCTATTATGATTTAAACTTGATGTAAAGTTAATTTCAATATTCTTTTCTTTTAAGAACTCCTTCATTCCATGTGATTTCATTCCGAGTTCGTTATCTGTTACAATTTTTTCAATATTTCCATAAGAGCTTAAATATCTTAAGATGCATTTCCTAAATTCGGGGTCTGATCTATTGGTAACACGAGTTATAAGTGCTACTTTACTAAATTTGTCTATCATGGTAACAAATATACTTTTATTTATGGAATAAAATACATCCATATGGATAATTTCATGTGGTCTTCTAGGGGTTTCAGATATTTTATAAGGAACTAGATCTGGATTCCTTTCGTATTTTGACAGCATACAAACTTCACAATTGTTTATAAATTCCGATACTTTCTTATACAAATATGGGTAATAATATTTATCTTTAATTTCTTTGTAGTTTTCATTGCATCCTCTATGGTTATTTTTCAAATGTTCATTAGAGATTATCTCTTCTAAATACTCCTCGTCGAGGATATCAATTAATTTCTTGAGACATCTGACAATTTTTAGATTACTATAATCTTTAAATAAGATTGATTTTAATTTATTAAATATGTCATCATCTACAAATAGTGCGTTTGTTTTTTCGTGATCAAAATGATTTTCTATAATTGTTTTCAGGAAATCATCGTCAAATTCCTTTGCCTTTATTACTTTTCTTTTGTGGTTATGTATGACTGAGTTTCTAATTGATACAGCGCCTGATATTATTTTTTGAAATATAACTTGATTGTCATAAATATTTATTGGTTTTTGCAATTCCTTAATTGAATTTAGATTTTCATTATTGTTAAAATTTTGATTTGATGATATGGTATTATTAATTTCAATTCTACTAAGACAGTCTGCCACCTTATTTAGGTGTCCTTCTTTATAGTTTATTTCATAATCATACTCTCCTATTTGAAGTCTCCACCGCATTAATTTCGAATTTGGCTCTTTTAAGTTATTTAACCATATTAGTGGTTTGTGGTCAGTAAAAAGTTTAATTTTCCTGCCATAGACATATGGCCTAAATTGTTTTAAACACCATACAATTCCAAGACATTCTTTCTCAATGGTGGAATAGTTTATTTCGTGTTCATTCAAAGTTCGAGATACGTATGCAATCGGTTTATCGTTCTGCGATAGAACTCCTCCAATAGCAACATTGCTCGCATCCGTAGTAATTTCAAAAGGTAAACTGAAGTCGGGATAAACTAATATTGGAGCATGAACCAACTTTTCCTTCAAAATGTTAAATGCATCGATGTAATTTATATCTTTTATATCTAAAATCGAGTCCTTTTTCAAGTATTTAGTCATGGGTTTAGTAATGTGTGCATAATTTTTTATGAATCTTCTATAATAGCCCGTCATTCCCAAGAATCTTTTTATTTCCTTTTCAGTTCTAGGAATTTGTAATTTTCTTATAACTTCAATTTTAGCTTGGTTCGGGGACACGCCTTCTTCATTTACTGTATGACCCAAAAATTCGACTTCTTTCCTGAAAAATTCACATTTATCTAATTGAATTTTGAGCCTTGCATTTCTTAATTTGTTAAGCACTGATTTCAAATTTTTTACATGTTCTTCTAGTCCATTGGAAAATACAATAATATCATCCATATAAACCATACACTCCCTTTTCGAAACATTTTCCCTTAAAATATTATCTACCAATCGTTGAAAAGTGCTCGGTGCATTTTTCAACCCGAATGGCATTCTATTAAATTCATAATGGCCGTTATCTACTGAAAATGCAGTTTTTTGTCTGTCCTTTTCATGGACTTCGATTTGGTGAAAACCGCTTTTGAGGTCAAGAATAGAAAAATAATTCGATTTTCCTAACTTGTCTAATATATCTGTTATATTTGGAATCGGATAATTATCCTCAATGGTTTTATCATTTAATTTTCGATAGTCAATGACTAATCTAAATTTCTTCATGCCCGATGCATCTGATTTCTTTGGTACAACCCAAACAGGACTGTTGTATGGACTACTGCTCGGTGCAATAATTCCATTACTTAACATTTCCAAAATCTGTTTTTGGATTTCATCTTTGTATATATAAGGGTACCGATAAATTTTACTTCTTATTGGTATTTCATCAGTGGTATCTATAGTATGCTTAATTTCGTGGGTAAAAGTCAATTTTCCATTATCAGAAAGTAAAACCTTAAAATCCCTAATTAGTTTCTCCAATTCTAATCTCTCCTTAGAATTAAGGTGTTCGGTTCTAATTTTCTTTAGAACTGAATCAACATCTATAATTTCGCTATTGATTTTTCCACTAATATCATTAATATTACGAATTTCCGAAATTTCTTCATACGTCAAAATCACTCCTGTATCTAAAACAATAGGTTTATTTGATTTATTATTAATCTTTACACACACTTCTCCATTTTCACATTTATAAAGACCTTCATTGAGAATTATTCCATTACCCTGCATAATATTATTAATTAATACGTCTCCATTTTCTAAAGGAAGACATATTTTACAATCTTGCTCTCCCGGTGGAATAGTTATCTTTACTTTCGTCGTTATTTTCTCAGAAAGTAATGGCAGTTTTGAACCATTTAGAAGTAAATACATCCCTTCGTAATTTATAATCGCTTTATTTTTCAATAAAATGTCGTTGCCTATTAATCCTTCAAAATTATTATTAAAATTGTAAACATAAAATTCAAACATTTGATTTGGCAAATTAAATTCCCTGAAAGCCTTCACCACGGCTTTATGTGTAACTATATGTGAATTTTTTAAAGCTAACATTTCCTTTGGTCCTTTTAATTGTACTATTTTACTTTGATGAAAAACATTTGGATTCACTAAGGAGTTTGTGGCTCCTGTATCAATCAAAAATTTGCACTTGTTAATTACTATGTAGGTGAGTTCATTGGAGCTGTCTGACAAAAATTTCCAATATCCATTGGTGTTGGTCTATCACTATCATTTATTGGCTGATTAGTTGAATCACTGCTAACGGTGTTATTTTGAAACGGGTTGTTTCGATTATTACTATCATTCTGTCTCGGAATATAATTTTGATATTGATCCTGATATCTGGTATAATTTTGATTCTGATGTTGATTTTGTCTGTGTCTTTGATTTTGATATTTATAGTTTTGATTTTTATTAAAGTTCGTATTTTGATTCACGCTTTTATTTCTATTGTCATGAGTAGAATTTGTTTCGTTTTTATTTGGAATTGGATTAGGATTATAGAAAGCATAATTCGTATCGTAAAGTATTTTCATCGCATTCTCGATATTATTTGGATTTCTACAAATTATAATGGAACGCATTGGTTCAATTAATTTGTTTTTAAATACGTCCAATGCTACCCTTTTATTAGCTGCAATGAGAGCATTGTAGCCCGCTTCGTTTTGATGTAATGATCGAGTTTTCATGTTAAGTCTTCTGAGATAAGTTATTATCTCGTCATAAAAATTCTTTGCATTAGTTTTAAATTTAACTGATCTTAATTTATCATATAACTGTTCATCTGTTAATCTATCGCCAAAGTTGTTAATAAGGGTTTCTTTTAGCTCTGTCCATCTTGTAAGGTGATTGTTTATTTCGGAAATGTCCTTAGCCGGTCCACTTAGTTTTGACTTAATTATGTCTAAAAATATTCCCTTCGACAAGTCATCATAGGTTTCTAAAATTTGCGTAATTCTGTCAACTAAGTCAATAAAGGTGTAGAGTTCGCTAAAACTACCGTTATAAACCGGTAATTTTGATAAATACTTTATAGGGTCAACCGTGACTGCGTTAAGTGCCATTTTACTATTATTTAAATTTTTTTTGTCTAAATTAAAACTTTTTTCTTTGCTGATTTTTTTTTTTTTATCAGAAACAATTTTTTTTTTAGCGTAAAATTTTCACAATTTTTTTTTCACAATTTCTTAATATTCACTATTATTTTCTTATTAGTTACCATAAATTAGAGTTATCAGAAACAATTTTTTTTTTAGCGTAAATTTTTCACAATTTTTTTTTTTTCACAATTTCTTAATATTCAATATTATTTTCTTATTAGTTACCATAAATTAGAGCTGGTATGTTTCTCCCTCTTTCTTCCTTTATCCGTCGTATGGTTTTTCCTGCTGCCCGGACAAAACCTTTTCCTGGATTCCGAAAGTAAATCCTTTTCGAGGATTTATGTTTTCATCCTTTTTCTTCCTTTATCCGTCGTATGGTTTTTCCTGTTGCCCGGACAAAACCTTTTCCTGGATTCCGAAAGTAAATCCTTTTCGAGGATTTATGTTTTCATCCTTTTCCTGGATGGTGTTGAGTCGTGGATACCTTGTAGGATCCTACCGACTGCGCCAGTTTTAGATACAAACTTCTCTTGTGTAAGTTTCAAGTCTATCTGAATCTTTATTTCAAATTTTCCTTAACGCTAGCTTAATAAATAAATGTTTACAATTAGCTGATGAATTCTTCATAGTATATGTTTTCATTATGGCTCGCTATGGGTGGTCAAATGATATTTGCATTGATCTCTGTTTCTCTGTGGCTGGTTGGGGTAAATGGATTTTGTATATACAAAATCCATTTGCGACAATTTCGTTGATCATGGATTTTTGCTAATGCTGCAAAAATCCATAGTCATAATGAATTAAAATTCTGCGGACAGCGTGGGTGGCCCTGTAACTGTTAGCCCACGAAACATTTCAATTTTTAAAGCCCCAAAATATTTTGAGTTGAGTACGCTGCTGTATAGTCCATGGTCTAAAAACCCAACTGGCGCAAACCCCCATGTATTTTCCCCAAAAAACGACCTCAAAATCGAAACACTAATTTTTAGTACACTTAAATTGGAAAATATTATTCTAGTTCAAAAGTGCTGTAACTCCATCAATTTTTCGAATTTGGAAGGTTAAGGGGCATCATTGGATTTGAAATTCGAAGAAGAATCATTAGGTTTGACCTATTTTCTCAAATTATCACTTTTAATTTTTTGCACATTTTTCACGCACGGGGTTAGCCCACGAAAATTTTCAATTTTTTAAGCCCCAAAATATTTTGAGTTGAGGACACAGCTGTATAGCCCATGGCCCAAAAACCCAATTGACGCAAACCCCCATGTATTTTCCTCAAAAAACGAGCTCAAAATCGAAATACTAATTTTTAGTACACTTAAATTGGAAAATATTATTCTAGTTCGAAAGTGCTGTAACTCTATCAATTTTTCGAATTTGGAAGGTTAAGGGGCATCATTGGATTTGAAATTCGAAGAAGAATCATTAGGTTTGACATATTTTCTCCAATTATCACTTTTATTTTTTTGCACATTTTTCACGCAAGGGGTTTACCCACGAAAATTTTTAATTTTCAAAGCCCCAAAATATTTTGAGTTGAGGACACAGCTGTATAGCCCATGGCCCAAAAACCCAATTGGCGCAAACCCCCATGTATTTTCCTCAAAAAACGAGCTCCAAATCGAAATACTTATTTTTAGTACGCTTAAATTGGAAAATATAATTCTAGTTTGAAAGTGCTGTAACTCCATCAATTTTTCGAATTTGGAAGGTTAGGGGGCATCATTGGATTTGAAATTCGAAGAAGAATCATTAGGTTTGACCTATTTTCTCAAATGATAAATTTTATTTTTTTGCACATTTTTCACGCAAGGGGTTAACCCACGAAAATTTTCAATTTTCAAAGCCCCAAAATATTTTGAGTCGAGGACACAGCTGTATAGCCCATGGCCCAAAAACCCAATTGGCGCAAACCCCCATGTATTTTCCTCAAAAAACGAGCTCCAAATCGAAATACTTATTTTTAGTACGCTAAATTGGAAAATATAATTCTAGTTCGAAAGTGCTGTAACTCTATCAATTTTTCGAATTTGGAAGTTAAGGGGCATCATTGGATTTGAAATTCGAAGGAGAATCATTAGGTTTGACCTATTTTCTCAAATGATAAATTTTATTTTTTTGCACATTTTTCACGCAAGGGGTTAACCCACGAAAATTTTCAATTTTCAAAGCCCCAAAATATTTTGAGTTGAGGACACAGCTGTATAGCCCATGGCCCAAAAACCCAATTGGCGCAAACCCCCATGTATTTTCCTCAAAAAACGAGCTCCAAATCGAAATACTTATTTTTAGTACGCTTAAATTGGAAAATATAATTCTAGTTTGAAAGTGCTGTAACTCCATCAATTTTTCGAATTTGGAAGGTTAGGGGGCATCATTGGATTTGAAATTCGAAGAAGAATCATTAGGTTTGACCTATTTTCTCAAATGATAAATTTTATTTTTTTGCACATTTTTCACGCAAGGGGTTAACCCACGAAAATTTTCAATTTTCAAAGCCCCAAAATATTTTGAGTCGAGGACACAGCTGTATAGCCCATGGCCCAAAAACCCAATTGGCGCAAACCCCCATGTATTTTCCTCAAAAAACGAGCTCCAAATCGAAATACTTATTTTTAGTACGCTAAATTGGAAAATATAATTCTAGTTCGAAAGTGCTGTAACTCTATCAATTTTTCGAATTTGGAAGGTTAAGGGGCATCATTGGATTTGAAATTCGAAGAAGAATCATTAGGTTTGACCTATTTTCTCAAATTATCACTTTTAGTTTTTTGCAAATTTTTCACGCAAGGGGTTAGCCCACGAAAATTTTTAATTTTTTAAGCCCCAAAATATTTTGAGTTGAAGACACAGCTGTATAGCCCATGGTCTAAAAACCCAACTGGCGCAAACCCCCATGTATTTTCCTCAAAAAACGAGCTCCAAATCGAAATACTTATTTTTAGTACGCTAAATTGGAAAATATAATTCTAGTTCGAAAGTGCTGTAACTCCATCAATTATTCGAATTTGGAAGATTAAAGGGCATCATTGGATTTGAAATTCGAAGAAGAATCATTTGGTTTGACCTATTTTCTCAAATTATCACTTTTATTTTTTGCACATTTTTCACGCAAGGGGTTAGCCCACGAAACATTTCAATTTTTAAAGCCCCAAAATATTTTGAGTTGAGTACGCTGCTGTATAGTCCATGGTCTAAAAACCCAACTGGCGCAAACCCCCATGTATTTTCCCCAAAAAACGACCTCAAAATCGAAACACTAATTTTTAGTACACTTAAATTGGAAAATATTATTCTAGTTCAAAAGTGCTGTAACTCCATCAATTTTTCGAATTTGGAAGGTTAAGGGGCATCATTGGATTTGAAATTCGAAGAAGAATCGTTAGGTTTGACCTATTTTCTCAAATTATCACTTTTATTTTTTTGCACACTTTTCACGCAAGGGGTTAGCCCACGAAAATTTTCAATTTTTTAAGCCCCAAAATATTTTGAGTTGAGGACTCAGCTGTATAGCCCATGGCCCAAAAACCCAATTGGCGCAAACCCCCATGTATTTTCCTCAAAAAACGAGCTCTAAAGCGAAATACTAGTTTTTAGTAAACTTAAATTGGAAAATATTATTCTAGTTCGAAAGTGCTGTAACTCCATCAATTATTCGAATTTGAAAGGTTAAGGGGCATCATTGGATTTGAAATTCGAAGAAGAATCATTAGGTTCGACCTATTTTGTCAAATTATCACTTTTAATTTTTTGCACATTTTTCACGCAAGGGGTTAGCCCACGAAAATTTTCAATATTTAAAGCCCCAAAATATTTTGAGTTGAGGACTCAGCTGTATAGCCCATGGCCTAAAAACCCAATTGGCGCAAACCCCCATGTATTTTCCTCAAAAAACGAGCTCAAAAGCGAAATACTAGTTTTTAGTACACTTAAATTGGAAAATATTATTCTAGTTCGAAAGTGCTGTAACTCTATCAATTTTTCGAATTTGGAAGGTTAAGGGGCATCATTGGATTTGAAATTCGAAGAAGAATCAGTAGGTTTGACCTATATTCTCAAATTATCACTTTTATTTTTTGCACATTTTTCACGCAAGGGGTTAGCCCACGAAAATTTTCAATTTTTAAAGCCCCAAAATATTTTGAGTTGAGGACACAGCTGTATAGCCCATGGCCCAAAACCCAATTGACGCAAACCCCCATGTATTTTCCTCAAAAAACGAGCTCAAAATCGAAACACTAATTTTTAGTACATATTATTCTAGTTCGAAAGTGCTGTAACTCCATCAATTTTTCGAATTTGGAAGGTTAAGGGGCATCATTGGATTTGAAATTCGAAGAAGAATCAGTAGGTTTGACCTATATTCTCAAATTATCACTTTTATTTTTTGCACATTTTTCACGCAAGGGGTTAGCCCACGAAAATTTTCAATTTTTAAAGCCCCAAAATATTTTGAGTTGAGGACACAGCTGTATAGCCCATGGCCCAAAAACCCAATTGGCGCAAACCCCCATGTATTTTCCTCAAAAAACGAGCTCCAAATTGAAACACTAATTTTTAGTACACTTAAATTGGAAAATATAGTTCGAAAGTGCTGTAACTGTAATTGGAAAATATTATTCTAGTTCGAAAGTGCTGTAACTCCATCAATTTTTTGAATTTGGAAGGTTAAAGGGCATCATTAGATTTGAAATTCGAAGAAGAATCATAAGATTTGACCTATTTTCTCAAATTATCACTTTTAATTTTTTGCACATTTTTCACGCAAGGGGTTAGCCCACGAAAATTTTCAATTTTCAAAGCCCCAAAATATTTTGAGTTGAGGACACAGCTGTATAGCCCATGGCCCAAAAACCCAATTGACGCAAACCCCCATGTATTTTCCTCAAAAAACGAGCTCAAAATCGAAACACTAATTTTTAGTACACTTAAATTGGAAAATATAGTTCGAAAGTGCTGTAACTGTAATTGGAAAATATTATTCTAGTTCGAAAGTGCTGTAACTCCATCAATTTTTTGAATTTGGAAGGTTAAGGGGCATCATTGGATTTGAAATTCGAAGAAGAATCATAAGATTTGACCTATTTTCTCAAATGATAAATTTTATTTTTTTGCACATTTTTCACGCAATCCAATTGACGCAAACCCCATGTATTTTCCTAAAAAAACGAGCTCAAAACCAAAATACTAATTTTTAGTATGCTTAAATTGGAAAATATAATTCTAGTTCGAAAGTGCTGTAACTCCATCAATTTTTCGAATTTGGAAGGTTAAGGGGCATCATTGGATTTGAAATTCGAAGAAGAATCATTAGGTTTGACCTATTTTCTCAAATTATCACTTTTATTTTTTTGCACATTTTTCACGCAAGGGGTTAGCCTACGAAAATTTTCAATTTTTTAAGCCCCAAAATATTTTGAGTTGAGGACACAGCTGTATAGCCCATGGCCCAAAAACCCAATTGGCGCAAACCCCCATGTATTTTCCTCAAAAAACGAGCTCTAAAGCGAAATACTAGTTTTTAGTAAACTTAAATTGGAAAATATTATTCTAGTTCGAAAGTGCTGTAACTCCATCAATTATTCGAATTTGAAAGGTTAAGGGGCATCATTGGATTTGAAATTCGAAGAAGAATCATTAGGTTCGACCTATTTTGTCAAATTATCACTTTTAATTTTTTGCACATTTTTCACGCAAGGGGTTAGCCCACGAAAATTTTTAATTTTTTAAGCCCCAAAATATTTTGAGTTGAGGACACAGCTGTATAGCCCATGGCCCAAAAACCCAATTGACGCAAACCCCCATGTATTTTCCTCAAAAAACGAGCTCAAAATCGAAACACTAATTTTTAGTACACTTAAATTGGAAAATATAGTTCGAAAGTGCTGTAACTGTAATTGGAAAATATTATTCTAGTTCGAAAGTGCTGTAACTCCATCAATTTTTTGAATTTGGAAGGTTAAGGGGCATCATTGGATTTGAAATTCGAAGAAGAATCATAAGATTTGACCTATTTTCTCAAATGATAAATTTTATTTTTTTGCACATTTTTCACGCAATCCAATTGACGCAAACCCCATGTATTTTCCTAAAAAAACGAGCTCAAAACCAAAATACTAATTTTTAGTATGCTTAAATTGGAAAATATAATTCTAGTTCGAAAGTGCTGTAACTCCATCAATTTTTCGAATTTGGAAGGTTAAGGGGCATCATTGGATTTGAAATTCGAAGAAGAATCATTAGGTTTGACCTATTTTCTCAAATGATCACTTTTATTTTTTTGCACATTTTTCACGCAAGAGGTTAGCCCACGAAAATGTTCAATTTTTAAACCCCAACATATTTTGAGTTGAGGACACAGCTGTATAGCCCATGGCCCAAAAACCCAATTGGCGCAAACCCCCATGTATTTTCCTCAAAAAACGAGCTCTAAAGCGAAATACTAGTTTTTAGTACACTTAAATTGGAAAATATTATTCTAGTTCGAAAGTGCTGTAACTCCATCAATTATTCGAATTTGGAAGGTTAAGGGGCATCATTGGATTTGAAATTCGAAGAAGAATCATTAGGTTTGATCTATTTTCTCAAATGATCACTTTTATTTTTTTGCACATTTTTCACGCAAGAGGTTAGCCCACGAAAATGTTCAATTTTTAAACCCCAACATATTTTGAGTTGAGGACACAGCTGTATAGCCCATGGCCCAAAAACCCAATTGGCGCAAACCCCCATGTATTTTCCTCAAAAAACGAGCTCAAAATCGAAACACTAATTTTTAGTACATATTATTCTAGTTCGAAAGTGCTGTAACTCCATCAATTTTTCGAATTTGGAAGGTTAAGGGGCATCTTTGGATTTGAAATTCGAAGAAGAATCAGTAGGTTTGACCTATATTCTCAAATTATCACTTTTATTTTTTTGCACATTTTTTCACGCAAGGGGTTAGCCCACGAAAATTTTAAATTTTTAAAGCCCCAAAATATTTTGAGTTGAGAACACAGCTGTATAGCCCATGGCCCAAAAACCCAATTGGCGCAAACCCCCATGTATTTTCCTCAAAAAACGAGCTCCATATCGAAATACTAATTTTTAGTACATATTATTCTAGTTCGAAAGTGCTGTAACTCCATCAATTTTTCGAATTTGGAAGGTTAAGGGGCATCATTGGATTTGAAATTCGAAGAAGAATCATTGGGTTTGACCTATTTTGTCAAATTATCACTTTTATTTTTTTGCACATTTTTCACACAAGGGGTTAACCCACGAAAATTTTTAATTTTCAAAGCCCCAAAATATTTTGAGTTGAGGACACAGCTGTATAGCCCATGGCCCAAAAACCCAATTGGCGCAAACCCCCATGTATTTTTCTCAAAAAACGAGCTCCAAATCGAAATACTAATTTTTAGTACACTTAAATTGGAAAATATAATTCTAGTTCGAAAGTGCTGTAACTCCATCAATTTTTCGAATTTGGAAGGTTAAGGGGCATCATTGGATTTGAAATTCGAAGAAGAATCATTAGGTTTGACCTATTTTCTTAAATTATCACTTTTATTTTTTTGCACATTTTTCACACAAGGGGTTAACCCACGAAAATTTTCAATTTTTAAAGCCCCAAAATATTTTGAGTTGAGGACACAGCTGTATAGCCCATGGCCCAAAAACCCAATTGACGCAAACCCCCATGTATTTTCCTCAAAAAACGAGCTCCAAATCGAAATACTAATTTTTAGTACACTTAAATTAGAAAATATTATTCTAGTTCGAAAGTGCTGTAACTCCATCAATTTTTCGAATTTGGAAGGTTAAGGGGCATCATTGGATTTGAAATTCGAAGAAGAATCATTAGGTTTGACCTATTTTCTCAAATTATCACTTTTATTTTTTTGCACATTTTTCACACAAGGGGTTAACCCACGAAAATTTTTAATTTTCAAAGCCCCAAAATATTTTGAGTTGAGGACACAGCTGTATAGCCCATGCCCCAAAAACCCAATTGGCGCAAACCCCCATGTATTTTTCTCAAAAAACGAGCTCCAAATCGAAATACTAATTTTTAGTACACTTAAATTGGAAAATATTATTCTAGTTCGAAAGTGCTGTAACTCTATCAATTTTTCGAATTTGGAAGGTTAAGGGGCATCATTGGATTTGAAATTCGAAGAAGAATCATTAGGTTTGACCTATTTTCTCAAATGATAAATTTTATTTTTTTGCACATTTTCACGCGAGGGGTTAGCCCACGAAAATTTTCAATTTTTAAAGTCCCAAAATATTTTGAGTTGAGGACACAGCTGTATAGCCCATGGCCCAAAAACCCAATTGGCGCAAACCCCCATGTATTTTCCTCAAAAAACGAGCTCCAAATCGAAATACTAATTTTTAGTACACTTAAATTGGAAAATATTATTCTAGTTCGAAAGTGCTGTAACTCTATCAATTTTTCGAATTTGGAAGGTTAAGGGGCATCATTGGATTTGAAATTCGAAGAAGAATCATTAGGTTTGACCTATTTTCTCAAATTATCACTTTTATTTTTTTGCACATTTTTCACGCAAGGGGTTAGCCCACGAAAATTTTCAATTTTTAAAGCCCCAAAATATTTTGAGTTGATGACACAGCTGTATAGCCCATGGCCCAAAAACCCAATTGACGCAAACCCCCATGTATTTTCCTCAAAAAACGAGCTCCAAATCGAAATACTAATTTTTAGTACACTTAAATTGGAAAATATTATTCTAGTTCGAAAGTGCTGTAATTCTATAAATTTTTCGAATTTGGAAGGTTAAGGGGCATCATTGCATTTGAAATTCGAAGAAGAATCATTAGGTTTGACATATTTTCTCCAATTATCACTTTTATTTTTTTGCACATTTTTCACGCAAGGGGTTAGCCCACGAAAATTTTCAATTTTTAAAGCCCCAAAATATTTTGAGTTGAGGACACAGCTGTATAGCCCATGGCCCAAAAACCCAATTGGCGCAAACCCCCATGTATTTTCCTCAAAAAACGAGCTCCGACTCGAAATACTAATTTTTAGTACACTTAAATTGGAAAATATTATTCTAGTTCGAAAGTGCTGTAACTCTATCAATTTTTCGAATTTGGAAGGTTAAGGGGCATCATTAGATTTGAAATTCGAAGAAGAATCACTAGGTTTGACCTATTTTCTCAAATGATAAATTTTATTTTTTTGCACATTTTTCACGCAAGGGGTTAACCCACGAAAATTTGCAATTTTCAAAGCCCCAAAATATTTTGAGTTGAGGACACAGCTGTATAGCCCATGGCCCAAAAACCCAATTGGCGCAAACCCCCATGTATTTTCCTCAAAAAACGAGCTCAAAAGTGAAATACTAATTTTTAGTACACTTAAATTGGAAAATGTAATTCTAGTTCGAAAGTGCTGTAACTCCATCAATTTTTCGAATTTGGAAGGTTAAGGGGCATCATTGGATTTGAAATTCGAAGGAGAATCATTAGGTTTGATCTATTTTCTCAAAAGATCACTTTTATTGTTTTGCACATTTTTCACGCAAGGGGTTAGCGCACGAAAATTTTCAATTTTTTAAGCCCCAAAATATTTTGAGTTGAGGACACAGCTGTATAGCCCGTGGTCTAAAAACCCAATTGGCGCAAACCCCCATGTATTTTCCTCAAAAAACGAGCTCAAAAGCGAAATACTAGTTTTTAGTACACTTAAATTGGAAAATATTATTCTAGTTCGAAAGTGCTGTAACTCCATCAATTTTTCGAATTTGGAAGGTTAAGGGGCATCATTGGATTTGAAATTCGAAGAAGAATCATTAGGTTTGACCTATTTTCTCAAATTATCACTTTTAATTTTTTGCACATTTTTCACGCAAGGGGTTAGCCCACGAAAATTTTCAATTTTTAAAGCCCCAAAATAGTTTGAGTTGAGGACACAGCTGTATAGCCCATGGCCCAAAAAGCCAATTGGCTCAAACCCCCATGTATTTTCCTCAAAAAACGAGCTCAAAAGCGAAATACTAGTTTTTAGTACACTTAAATTGGAAAATATTATTCTAGTTCGAAAGTGCTGTAACTCCATCAATTTTTCGAATTTGGAAGGTTAAGGGGCATCATTGGATTTGAAATTCGAAGAAGAATCATTAGGTTTGGTCTATTTTGTTAAATAATCGCTTATATTTTTTTGCACATTTTTCACGCAAGGGGTTAGCCCACGAAAATTTTCAATTTTTAAAGCCCCAAAATATTTTGAGTTGAGGACACAGCTGTATAGCCCATGGCCCAAAAACCCAATTGGCGCAAACCCCCATGTATTTTCCTCAAAAAACGAGCTCAAAATCGAAATACTAATTTTTAGTACACTTAAATTGGAAAATATTATTCTAGTTCGAAAGTGCTGTAACTCTATAAATTTTTCGAATATGGAAGGTTAAGGGGCATCATTGGATTTGAAATTCAAAGAAGAATCATTAGGTTTGACCTATTTTCTCAAATTATCACTTTTATTTTTTTGCACATTTTTCACGCTAGGGGTTAACCCACGAAAATTTGCAATTTTCAAAGCCCCAAAATATTTTGAGTTGAGGACACAGCTGTATAGCCCATGGCCCAAAAACCCAATTGACGCAAACCCCCATGTATTTTCCTCAAAAAACGAGCTCAAAATCGAAACACTAATTTTTAGTACACTTAAATTGGAAAATATTATTCTAGTTCGAAAGTGCTGTAACTCCATCAATTTTTCGAATTTGGAAGGTTAAGGGGCATCATTGGATTTGAAATTCGAAGAAGAATCATTAGGTTTGATCTATTTTGTCAAATAATCACTTTTATTTTTTTGCACATTTTTCACGCAAGGGGTTAGCCCACGAAAATTTTCAATTTTTAAAGCCCCAAAATATTTTAAGTTGAGGACACAGCTGTATAGCCCATGGCCCAAAACCTCAATTGGCGCAAACCCCCATGTATTTTCCTCAAAAAACGAGCTCCAAATCGAAACACTAATTTTTAGTACGCTTAAATTGGAAAATATAATTCTAGTTCGAAAGTGCTGCAACTCCATCAATTTTTCGAATTTGGAAGGTTAAGGGGCATCATTGGATTTGAAATTCGAAGAAGAATCATTAGGTTTGACCTATTTTCTCAAATTATCACTTTTATTTTTTTGCACATTTTTCACGCAAGGGGTTAGCCCACGAAAATTTTCAATTTTTAAAGCCCCAAAATATTTTGAGTTGAGGACACAGCTGTATAGCCCATGGCCCAAAAACCCAATTGACGCAAACCCCCAAAAGACAAATTTTATTTTTTTGCACAACAGACGGACCGTTAGACAGACGGACAGTTAGACCGAAGGGTAGTTAAACAGACGGACAGTTAGACAGAAGAACCGTTAGACAGACGTACAGTTAAACAGACGGACAGTTAGACATACTTATAGTTGGATAGACCGACGATGTGCTAAATCATCTTGGATTTTAACCACAATTAAGATGTGTTGTAAACGCAATGACAAATTGAATATGCTTCCCATCCTATAGAGCATATTTTGTTGAATGTTGAATAGATATACATACGAGTATATGTACAACCAAAAACTATAATACATGTTAATTGTTTGCAAAAAAAAAATAAAATTAATATTAATGCAAGTTTTTTGTTTAATGATCTCATCTAGAATTATTTTAAAGACCTGTTAATTTAAAACATACCATAACTATAAATGTATTGTTAAGGAAGTCTTGCATCTTAAAAAGATGAAGATTTGCCACATTAAGGTCAAAGGGACCACAACCAAAATAAAACAAAACAAATTCATATGGACAAATTGAAGCCCACGAAAGGAAAAAAAACAACAAAAAAAAACAATAAATAAATATTTATGAAAAATGAAAAAAAAATAAGGATTTTAAGCCATAAAATAAGAAAGAGAACAAAAATGTTATTTCTTTGAAAAAAAAAAGGAAAACACACACAACAATTTATGAGACATTTTTAAGTATTCTACACTAAATGTAAAATATAGATAGTAAAATATACAACAACAACAAATATATACATCCCTAAATATATATTGTTATATACAAATAAAAACAAACACAAAAAATAAGATATTACAAGAAAAATATATGTATACAAAATAAACTATAAAAATAAAAAAGAAAATACGAAAGATAGGTATATATTTTGCACATGTCCAAAACAAAAAATAAAATTATAAAACAATAAAATTATTAAAAAAAAAACAGAAAAACATTAAGACTTATTTGTATAAACAAAAAAAACACAACCTGTCCAAAGTAAGCTTCATTTCTTGGTTTATCACCGGCTGTTATAATCATATACAAAGTATGTATGTATCATTATTAGTTAGTTAAGTAACATTCTACTTTTATAAAAAAAAACCCCCCCTAAACACTAAAATTTCACTTGGAAAACACGAATGTGAACGAATTTGAATTTCTATCCGCATGCTATAACCAAGGAACATATATATAAAATAATTGTATTTGTGTAAACTCCCCCAAGAAGTAATTGTTTTATGTTCCCAACAGACCATATGAAACCCATAATGATTGTTGATATACTCCTTTACCCATACAAAAGGGATCCGAAGGACTACATGATCAAATGTAAACCAACTAAAAACTGGCCTAGGACAAAAATGAAACCTAGCTGCCAGCAGTATGCACAATTTGTTCATTATTTATATATGAATAATTTTTGCCGTATCGACTCATTGCTTCAAAGCATTGGGCTTCGATACTATAGAACAAAACCCCCATATTTACTTAAGGATTATGTATGACATTATTATTATGATTAATCTGTAAGATTTTATGTAAGTATACCATTTTTATTGTTGAAAGCACTGAATTTTAAAATGAAATGATATTCAATTGTATGGATAAGTTTTATGTTTTAACTATTAATTATTCACTCCGAATAAGAAACAAACAAACAAAGAAGAAAATAAAAGGATAATTGTATTGAAAATTTCCAGAACATAAAATGGGCAAGTGTTTCATTTGGGCTAAAAACAAGTAAAAGCGTGCTAGGTTCAGCCGGGCGCCGAATCTTATATACCCTCCACCATGGGTCGTATTTGTCGAGTTCTTTTCCCAGCATCTCTTCTTAGGCAAAAAAAAAAAAAAGATAAAAGAAAAGATTTGCTCTGCTATTAGAGCGATATCAAGATATGGTCCGGTTCGGACCACAATTAAATTATATGTTGGAGATCTGTGTAAAATGTCTGCCAATTCGTATAAGAATTGCGCCCTTTGGGGGCTCAAGAAGTAAAATAGAGGGATCGCTTTATATGGGAGCTGTATCAGGCTATAGACCGATTCAGATCATAACCAACACGTATGTTGATGGTCATGAGAGGATCCGTCGTACAAAATTTCAGGCAAATCGGATAATAATTACGACCTCTAGAGGCTCAAGAAGTCAAGATCCCCGATCGGTTTATATGACAGCTATATCGGGTTATGAACCCATTTAAACCTTATTTGGCACAGTTGTTGAGAGTCACAATAAAATATGTCATGCAAAATTTCAAACAAATCCGATAGGAATTGCGACCTCTAGAGGCTCAAGAAGTCAAGTCCCCAGATCGATTTATATGACAGCTATATTAGGTTATGTACCGATTTGAACCATACTTGGCACTGTTGTTGGATATCATAACAAAATATTGGGTTGCCTAAAAAGTAATTGCGGATTTTTTAAAAGAAAGTAATGGCAAAGATCATGGCCAGATGTGACGGGACTCAGGATAATCCATAATCCTTCGATCAACCTCATTGTTCCTAAATTTCAGTTTTCCAGTGTCCTGAGTCCCGTCGCAGCTGGCCATCCAACCATTTAAGCCAAACGTACCTGATGGAATATTTCCGGAGTTACTGCAGATAGAGGCTGACTACTGACTATGGGCCTACCTGGCCCATATATTCACAGCGTGTGTGGGACTTGTGTAGACATCGGGGGTCTGGCAGGAGCCAAGGGTGGTGTTTATACCCAAGTCCGGCAAGGCAAGTTACGCTATACCAAAATCCTGTAGACCTTATGTCCTATCTACTCAAAACCATGAAGTGTGTAGTGGACACCATGGCAAAGAGTACGACAGCGAATTGCTCATATACAAGCAGCATTTCTATGTCAAGGGATGGTGGGTGGAGACTGCCCTGCACGAGGTTGTGCATAAAATAAAGAGAATCCTTCGATACTAAGACGTAAACATTGGAGGGGGTTCGAAGGGCAACGAACCTTCGGGTGTGATCCTGAAGTAGATTACATGTTGTTAGAAGCATACCCTTAGATGATGCTAGATGCCCTCTAATGTGTAAGATAGTATCTAGTCTCATTAGCTCTACAATTCCCTAGGATATATCTGTGGCCGGGAACACAGAATATGTGAATTTTGAGCTGCTCAGCCGAATCCGAGGATACTTTACTGACTCTATGGGATCGTGATTATACCAATACTTACTTACACTGCAGTAGTTTGGTTTGCGGCGATGAAGAAAAAGTCTAACATAAGGACATTAAAACAGATCCAGAGAACATGCTGTTGTTGTAGTAGCCAAGAGCCAACTACTTTGTATGGAACATTCCACTATCCGCATCCTGTGGACTCGTTCGATAGCTCCCAGCTTAGATTCTCATGATAACGGTGAAAACCACACAGATCGAAGATCAAAGTATCAGTCTGTGTGGTGCTTATAGCTATCCCATATCGAGCCATGATGTCTTAGCATAGGCCTGGCTATGAAGAGCACGCCTACTAGGACTCTGGAGAATATTCGGGATATCCTGCCTATGGACATACAAATAAATATGTATGTCCACTGCGGCAAAGAGACTTAAGGAGATTCCAGAATGGATACAAGGTGGCAGGCCATGCCATAGGAGTATAAACGAGGCGACGATAGGAAACCTGGATGGAAGGAAAAGGTTTCGGATCAGATACCTGAGACAATACTTGAGGTAGCCTGGATGGAAAAAAGTTCCGGACCGGATACCTGAGACGATACTTGAGATAACCTGGATGGGAAAAATTTCCTGATCGGATATCTGATAAGACAATTTAGGTCAAGTGCGAGGCACTGATGCCAGCGAAAAGATCTTGGAGTGAACGAACTCTGCTATTGCGGTCTGCAAGTTCATGCTACGCAAATGGATCAAAGCTACGGAGAGAGTGAGCCTGGGAGTCTACATTGAGAACCCAGGGACTAAGAGCAGTTTACGACAGACAGTCTGACCATAATACGGTCCTGCAGGCGGAGACCCGGGCGATCACGGAATGAGTGAGGTAGAATGGTGTCAACACGAAGGTGTGGAGTGTAAACATTTTTACATGCAGTAAACTGACCATCATGGCTGTAACAAGCAGAACGGTCAGTTCATGTACAGTCTTGGAGTGTAAGGAGATTAACGCACCATCCGCACATTTTTGGGTGCCGGGCCATAGCGTAATAAGGCAGAATTAAAGGGCAGATAAATTGTGCGTACTGGCCAGAGGACTGTAATCAGAAACTTGATGAATGCAAGGGCTTTTGAAGCGATGCAGTCCAAGATAAGGACGACGGCAACAAACGCACTTTGGAACGGTGAAACGGTCGGTAGGACGACAAAAACCATGTGCGATCCGTATAGTGAGAAGACGGGGCTATTACTGAGAGGTAGCAAGAAGAAGGTCAGATACTGGGGCATTGGATTAGAATCCGCACCCTCTTTCCAATCAAACCTACCCCATGTTGGACGCAGATGTAAATGATATTTCGAATGAAATTTGCAACTTAAAACGCTGATAACTCCTTAAATATAATTTTGGACGGAGTAAAACCATATAAACGTGTTTTCGAATATTAGATCTAATTTGTTGCTTGGCCTCGCATAGAGTTTTGCAGATGTATAAAAACAGAACCCTTATTGTGGCCAAACAAAAATTCTATAAAACTTTTTACTTAATTTTACAATAAAACTTTTTCTCAAAAATTACGTTCACATGAGTAGACGGAGATAATATTTAGACTAAAAGAAATGCAGCTGGTTGGTTCTTCATTCGATAAAAACTCCAAAAACTCTTAAAGTTTTTTATCCACAAAAAATTCAAAATTCTACTTTGGTTAAAATTACATGCCATTGTAAGCGGGGCCGCCGCCACCTTCGGGCACAACCCAGTTAATGTTTTGCTTAGGATCCTTAATATCACAGGTCTTGCAGTGAATACAATTTTGGGCATTAATTTGCAGTTTCATGTTTCCGCCCTCATCATTGGGCACATATTCGTAGACGCCGGCAGGACAAAAGCGTTGTTCGGGACCTTCGTAAAGAGCCAAGTTGTGATCGACCGGTATGCAATCATTTTTCAATGTTAAATGAGCCGGTTGGTCACCTTCGTGGTTAGTGCCGGTCAAGGCAACCGATGACAATAGATCAAAGGAGATCTTGTTATCAGGCTTGGGATAGACAATTTGTTGGCACTGGCTGGCTGGTTTTAAGGATTCATTATCGGGTCCAGCATGTTTCAGAGTCCATGGTTCACGACCACCCATGAATATGGAGAAACCGCTGAGCACGAGACCTCCATAAAGGCCTAAGGGATTATGGAAGCAGGGACGAACATTTCTGATTTTATTCAAATCACTCCAGATGAAGGAATTTTTAATTCTTAAGAAAAATAAGAAAAAAATAAGTAAATGAATGAAAAAAAAAAATTAACACACTCACTTGTCTGGATAGGATTTAGGTGTATAACCGGCAGTTTCCTGAGATTCGCCCATAATTGATTCCAAAACACTTTCAGCAGCCAGCATACCTTAAGAGTAAATCGCAAAATGAGACATATTATCAATCTTGCACAGTAGGTTCTTTCTCTCTCCACTTACCACTCTTCATGGCATAATGGGATCCCTTGATTTTAGGCACATTGAGAAAACCAGCACTGCAACCAATTAAACAGCCGCCAGGGAAAGTCAATTTGCTGGGCAAACTTTGCAGACCTCCTTCGTTAATGGCACGAGCTCCATAGGCAATACGAGTACCACCTTCAAATGTTCCCCTAACTAGAGGATGAGTTTTGAAACGCTGGAACTCCTGGAAAGGACTCAGCCAGGGATTTTGATAATCCAGACCGACTACAAAACCAACGGCTACGGTGGGGGTGGGTTCATTCAAATGGTATAGGAAGGAACCGCCATAAGTGAATTTATCCAAGGGCCAGCCAATGGTGTGTTCAACCAAACCGGGTCTGGAAACAGACAAATCATACATCTTAAGTTAAAAATATTTCTAAATTGCTATTAAACGAGTCTTACTGATGTTTCTCGGGTTGAATTTCCCAAATTTCCTTAAGACCTATGCCATAAGTCTGAGGCTGGCTACCCTCGTTGAGATTGAACTGCTGCATTATTTGCTTGCTCAAGTGACCACGACAACCTTCGGCGAAAATGGTTGTCTTGGCGTGCAATTCCATGCCACGGGCAAAAGTGTCCTTGGGCGAACCATCCTTGGCAATACCCACATCATTGGTGGCAACACCCTTAACACTTCCATCCTCATGGAACAAAACCTCCGAGGCAGCACATCCTGGATAGATTTCTACCCCTAAAGCCTCGGCTTGCTCTCCCAGCCATTTAACCAAGTGACCCAAACGTACCACATAGTTACCGTGATTATCCATAGGCCAGCCTTTAAAAATTGGTATGGGTAAACGTCCAGTTTCTGTTAGGAACGAGAATTTGTCTTTTGCCACAGGGGTGTTTAGAGGAGCACCCATTTCCTTCCAATCGGGAAATAGTTCGTTCAACGATACTGGATCCACAACAGCACCAGACAAAATATGGCCACCAACTTCAGCAGCCTTCTCCACCACACAAACGCGGATTTCTTTACCCTGCTCGGCAGCTAATTGTTTGGCTCTTATGGCAGCTGACATGCCACCAGGGCCACCGCCAACAATGACAATATCGACCTCATCGACGAAACGTTCCATATCGACCTCTGTTGGTGTAAAGGAGATTAAATGGTTAGTGATGCCATAGCTAAGTTAAAATCAATGTCATTACCTTTCCATCGCTCGTCTTTTTCACGGGGACATATGGTGTAATGAGTGGTAATTTTAGGATATTTGGCAGCATCGGAAACACTACGAACGGCGGCAGGAGTAAAGAGTTTTTGAACTGAAATTTTTGAAAAGAAGATTAGTTTGAGAGCTAATTGGTGAAATAAAAGGTCACAAGAGAGAGAGAGGGAATAAACATTCGAAAGTAACTTGGCTAACTAAAATACGTCTACTAAAACCCCTTTAAGGGAAACCATACACCATAAACCTTCTACACTGAGGTTCCCAATATGGTTCTGTTCACAAAGTCTGAAAAATTTCATGCGAAGAGAAACTATCTCCATCTGCAAAGATTCCTGATAGCTTAGCCAAGGTTCTCACAAGGCAAAGTGGATGCCAATGGGGTGGATTCTGGTTTGTCCATTAAAGGTCACCTACGATGTAAGAACTAATCTAAGGCCAAAAAAGCGAGGGATGCCAATCCACCGGCTCTTTTTCACACAGAGGAAGGAAAAATCGAGTTCAGCAAGACTCAGCTCACATAGAGAGCGAAGAGAACAATCCGGCTTAACTGGAGAGCAATTTTTTGATACGATAGGACATACAGTAACGGAGTAGAAATCAGAACTTTATAGTCCACTCCATCTCTAATCGCGATCAGGGGTCGGTACTCATTCGTTGTTGTTGTTGTTATGGCCTCAATTGCATGTGGAGCTGGTGTTCCTCGTCAAGCTCTTATGGGCGAGCAAGATTGTTCCGGTCTATACGGTCATTGGTTATAAAAAGGGGCCAATAACTCGACTCTCGTATCAAGCATAATAGGCACTCAGTATTTAAGCAAGAGCCGTTTCCACCCGGCCTCTCAGCTCGATACCGCTGATTGTCGGCGACCGCAGTTGAAGCTACCCCGTATGGAGCATTCCACTATCCGCAACCTGTGGACGCGCTATCCGCAACCTGTAATAACGAAGAACACCACACAGCTTGGAGCTCAAAGTTCCAGCCATTCGCGGTGAAGAAATCGGTCTTTCAAATCGCAGCTCCCTGAGCCTGACCAAGCATCTTCCAGGTGTTTCTTGACCAGCCACAGCAATCACGGGTGTATACCTGAATCTCTCCCTGCTACGATGATGTAGACTTCTCTCTCAGCCTGGTATAGTCCTCTGCCCCTATTCAAGGTAGGCTCCTTTCCTAGCGATATTTGGAACTGTGGGCCGAGCATTGCAAATGCAAATTTACCCATGAACATTCCATTTAAGAATAGGGTCAAACTTCTTACATATCAATGAGGGCTGTCCGATTCAAGTTTAAGCTCAATGATAAGGGACCTCTTTCTTATAGCTGAGTCCAAACGGCATGACGCAGTGTGACACCTCTTTGGAGAGAATTTTTTAAATGGCTTCTATGCATGGTGTAGTACCTTACAAATGTCGCCAGCATTAGGAAACATAAACCATATTATGAGGACCATAGAGCTCTTTCGCCCAAATGACATCATAATCTCTGAACGCCAAAGCTGTGGCAACCCGTCCCCACAGGTTTAAACATTTCTTCGATCTGTGTGGTGTTCGTCGTTATCACGAGAAGGTCAGCTGGGACTGCCGCACTCGTCCACATGTTGCAAAGAGTAGAATGCTCCATAAGCAGTAGCTGCAACTGCCGTCGCGAAATCGAGTGGAAAGTCTTAGAGAAAGGGCGAGTTCCCCGGCTCTTGCTTAAATACTGAGTGCCTATGATACTCGGTATGAAAAAGGGAATTATTGACACTTTACATAATGGCTATCATGTTTCTGCAGCACTCGATCCTTTGGACCGGAACGAACTTAGTATTCTGTAGGTGCATTACGAGCATCACTGACTTCACATGCAAATATGTGGCTACTACAACTAGAACTATCCATCTTATGTTCGCAGGGCAGAGAAGGGTTGGCTCTGCTCAACCATCCCAGCAGCATCCCGCTTCATCCCAGCCGTTTGAATTCCTATCATGCAACCAATTTTCCCGATCGATGCAGTAAAATGAGCAGATGTTGTTGTTGGTGTAGCAGTGCACTGGGCGGCAACCATTGTCGATGAAGGTCTTCATTGGGTTAATCCGGTACGTATAACCGACTGCATTGGGATTGCAGATGTACAAAATGAACTTAGCCAAAGCAACCCTGGCAGCACGAGGATAAATGAACTTAGCCAGGAGATTAGAAAATTGGTTGAAGAGAACAAGCGAAAAAAATGTTAAAACATATCGGAAGTTGCAACACAAGCTCAGTTGCCAATGAACAGGCCGACAATTAAATCTACAACCACGAAGGAGCACAAAATACCAGACTCATAGAAGTGTGCAGCCAATTTTAGTAGACAATTGTCAAACACCCAAAGAGAAACATGAAGAATAGGAGATTTGTGCGGAAGGCAAAGAAGTTCCCAGGCTGCGCCAACTCCCGAACTCGAGGAAGAGGTGGATTGTGATTTGAATTGCGTAGTCTAAGCCCCGTAGAGTTAAACGTAGATTTTCCAAAGAGAGTGTTCTCTCCTCCTTATTCGCTATTTCTCTAAGCTCTATCCACCCCCGCTTTATGTCATTGGATAACGAAAGCACGGACAGCCTCTTCTTGCACCAACCCATACCACTGCAATCTGCGATTTAGCAAGAAACAAAATCCTTAAATCTTTGGCAGGCAACACAAAGAAACATTTGCGATAGGTTAAACGACTGCCTCAACAAACTTGCCGCTTATTTCGCTCCAAGAGATCTGAAGATATCTGCCACCAACTCTTCAGTCACATGGTTCACTACATAAACCCACGGTGAAGAGCTGAATATGATAAAGGATGGAGTAACAATTCCAACCATAGTGTTCCAAAATACTCGGTGTGACATTTTACAGCTCTTACATATTCCTTTCACATGCCACTGCAATTTGCGATAAGGTCAGAAATAGAAACAAGGTCACTTGCCGGCAGCACTTGGGATACTCAATCCCATGGCACCGGATTGACCCGATGGAATCCACATCGGCAAGGGCTGCCGCCTCAGTGTACGTGTTCGTCTTTTTTCGTCATGGGAGAGGCACATCCCGGAGTGCTTTCTCCGCACGCTTCTGGTCCGTGCCGGTATTGAAAAGAACCCCGGACACTGGTTCTGTTCGGTTTGCCAGAACCGCCTTCATCATCGGTCGGTGTCGGTGAGGTGTAACCGGTGCATGGAGTGGGTACATTTTCGTTGTTGCTCTGGCCATGTCGCAAGGTGCTGTGCGAACATAGCCAGCAGTGGGTCACAAGCGTCGCCGTCGTCGCCTTCGGCGTCCTCGTCGTCGGACTATGTGACCCCCCAATCTCTCTCGTACGGCAATTTATGCAACGACAGCACCCTAGCCCTACTATTGCCAGACCAGTACCGGGAAGTGTATCGTTCATGCAGTTAAACTGCAATGGACTGCGTGGCAAGATCGATGAGATCGTAGACTTTATGAGTCGGAAGAGCATATCGGTCGAAGCGATCCAGGAGACAAAGCTGACCAACACCTGCAGCTTGCACAGTTGTCACGGTTACAATGTGCTACGTAAGGATCGCTCAAGGAATGGAGGTGGGGGATTGGCCTTCGTTGTACACCATTCCGTGCAGTATAGCCCTGTCTCGCCTGCGCTTGACGCAAGTGACCCATACATGGAATGTATGGGGGTAGCAGTCAGGTCTGGTACTGCCGAGATAGAGATATACAACGTGTATATACCGCCGGTTGGTAGCTGTGTCCCGATTAATGGCCAGGTTTACAATCCCGACATAAGTGGGTTGCTATCTGGCCATAATCGCCTGGTTCTGGGGGATTTTAATGCACATGAGATAGCTCCACGTTTTGCACGGTGAATGAGGATGCCCCCACTAGGATTACGAGGAGGTGCAGCAGCTCGCCAGACATATCAATTGCATCCCGAGCTGAATTTGGAAATATACAGGATAGTCAACGAACATAAGCGGAATTTGTGGCTGGAACACTTGGAGCAATGTAACTTAGGCACCGGTGCAGGCAAACTGTGGGCCACTGTTAAGTCTCTCTCGAAGCCCGGTAGACGGGACGACAGGACCTCAGCCACTTTGGACGAGATAACCTTGACTGATCCGAAGAGATGCGCCAGGTTGTTCTACCGTCAATTTATTGTGCATCCCGAGAGAGACAGGGCAAGGAGGAGAGCCATTCGCCGTATTCGTGGTCTCCGAGCCGATGAACAGCCATTACAATTTACCGTGGGCGAAGTTACGAATGTCATCCGTGGCGCCAAATCTTCAAAGGCGTTGGGCCCCGACGGAATCTCTACATTGATGCTGAAAAATCTGGATTCACCTGGAGTTGAGTACCTTACCACTGTCCTTAACCTGTCATTGAACACTATTATAGTTCCCAATGTCTGGAATGGAAATGGGCAGAGTGATCCCGCTACTGAAGCCTGGAAAAGACCCGAGTTTGGGGGAGTCGTACAGACCGATCTCCCTTCTCTCACCAGTGGCAAAGACGCTTGAGGCATTACTCCTCCCGAGATACGCTGTTCGGACACGGCTATAAAAAGGAGGCCCCTTATCATTGAGCTTAAAACTTAAATCGGACTGCACTCATTGATATGTGAGAAATTTGCCCCTGTTCCTTAGTGGAATGTTCATGAGCAAAATTTGCAAATTCGCAACACTGATCGCAGCCATAAATTGATAAGCAGGGGCCGTGTTGGGACCGTCTTAAGATCTAGAGTTATCATTAGATTATTTAATAAAAACACACAAGACACTCAATTTATGGGGTCCACTTCGCTTGAAATATTAAAAACATGGTTTTTAGTTGAAATACCACCATTCTTAAGGGCATATCCATGTACACTCTAGTTAAACACTTTTGGGAGATCTTAGGTTGTTCAATATTCGTACATTTAAAGCATAATTAAACTTTCATTTCTCGTTCACTGCAATAAAATGTACTCGTATTTTGCTTTATTGTAAAATAACTGGTTGCAGGTGATGAATGCTAAGGGCTTACAGATTTGACTACATGATAACCTGACAACACCTATCTTGCATGGGTAGATAAGCGAGAAGTGTGTATGTAGGTATTAGCTTAGGACAGCACTATTGCACTATCGCTTATTGGACAGATTCACCTTATCAATTTTTTTTTTTCATCTATGCACCGGTAAGTAAAAGCAATAAATTTAGAAATGGCTTTATTATAACAAACAACTGTTGGACGGACACCCACACCTATCATCTAAGAATCAACTTTTGTTATTGTTATAACTGTATTCCACTTCGAGCTCAACAATATTTTTTATGCATTATGTAATTAAAAACAAAAGAAGGCATGCAAGAAAAAATTAATTTAAATTTTCGCTGATAATGAATTATTTTTTGGCGATCGACGATCATTGCAAGCACACAGCTGACAACTTGACTTACCTCTGGCCAGTCTCCGAAATTTAAGTAAAGCCGACATCTTTGCAGTCTAAACAAAAGTACTCCAATAAAATTTTATTGTTCCTCAACACAGCACAACGACACACGGGGGAAAACTGCAAATTTTCAAATTGTTTAAAAACACTCGGCAAAATAAAATGATTGTAAAAAAGAGATGTTGCCCGCACTTCACCACTCAAAACACTAAGCAAAAATAAACTCAGAGAGATACGAATTACAGTAGTAGCCAACATACACACGTACACACACACACTAGTCCATTATATGGGCTGACGTATAACAATCAAACAGCATAGAAAGTAAAATTAACAAAGCTAAACAATAACAATAGAAGGAGGTGCGGGGGTACAAAGCAAGCAAACACAAATTGAACTTTAGACCTTACAGATTTGTTGCCAAGGAATTGCGTTTTTTTTACATTATTCAGTTAATTATACATATTACACTTTTATGTTTTTTGTATGCTCACATAATCGCAAGAAATTAGCAACTTTTACACAAAATAATGTTCTCTGATTCTCTTACACTCAAAATGTTTTGTTTTTTTTTAACTTCTGCCGACACGTTTTCAAATGAGAATGGAAACACAAACCAGCTGTTGGTGCTCAAAGAGGGTTAGAAGAAGAAGAGAGAGTTTCTGCTTTGTCTTCTTTTTCTTCTTTGTCTTCTTCTTCTAACCCTCTTTGGTTTCTACACCCCAAAGTAAATAACAAAGCGACCAACTGTTGCATTCAGTCAGTGTTGCTACTAGCCCCTGCTAGAGGGCGCTACTTACAAATTGTGACATTTAAATCTCATAGCTGTTGCATTAAAAATCAGTTAATTGATTAAAAGCTATTAAACTTTAACTATTAACTTTATTTGACAATAAAAACAAATCTTTAAAGATTTTAGTAATACAAAATGAAGTCTCCACAGCTACGGCATTGTTGTTGTAGCAGCAAGTTATACACTGAAGCGGCTGCCCGATAAAGGACTCCACCCGGTCAATTCGGTATGTACAACCGGCAGTGTCGTATAATAGTATTTCGTGTATTTATCTTTATTACGCTAGCACCCAGGTTAAATATTCAGATCAGGAAACTTTGCAACAGGGGTGTGATGCCGCCAGAGTGATTTGTTAGTAAATCGAGTACGATTGACTGGCCATATGAATGTTCACAAACGGGACAAAAATCTCTCCCAGCACGAGATGACAATGAGCAACACACTGGTTGGAACTGTGAGCTCCCATTTGAGTGATGTTCATTATCATCACTACAAGCTCATCTACAAATTATCGGGCTCGTCCACAGGTTGTGAATAGTGGAATGCTGCGTACGGAGTAGCTGCTATTGCAGTCGCGGACAATTAGCGAGAGCCTTAGTGAGATGCCGGACGGCACCGTCTCTTGGCTAAATACTGAGTGCCTATTATGCTTGATATGACAAGGCAAGTTATTGGCGCCTTTAAATATCCCTAAGGACCGATCCCTGACTCCATGTGAGTAGAGAATGTACCATGAATGAATGAATGAAAATGAGAATGTACCAATGAATGCTCAAAACACCTGGGCGTTTTGCAGGACAAGAAATTGAACTTAAAATACAACATTTTGGAAAGGGCAAGAAAGGAAATTCTTGTCCTTTTCACCTGCAAGAGAACCATTCGCAAAAGTTGAGGGTTTAAACCGTGTTTTATGCACTGGTTATAGTTATTATTGTTGTTGTAGCACTTTGTTATACATTGAGACGGCAGCCCTTACCGTTGAAAAACTCCTCCACTGAGGACGACAACATCTGATTCACAATCATGGCAACCGGTTGTACGTACCGGGTTAACCCGATGGAGTCTTTCATCGACAAAGGCTGCAACCTCAGTGTATGTGTTCCTTCTTTTTTTTTTGTCACGGAAGAGGCACATTTCGGACTACCTTATACGTATGATTCTGTTTCGTGCCGGGATTGAAAAGAGCCCCGGACCCTGGTACTGTTCGGTTTGTTAAAACCGCCTCCATCATTGGTCGGTGAGGTGAAAACGGTGCATGGAGTGGGTACATTTCTGATCTTGCTCTGGCCTTACGGAAGTATAGTTGCACTGTATATGTTGAAAGGTGCTGTGTGAATATAGACATCAGTAGGTCACAAGCGTCTTCGTTCTATGTGATCCCTTCGAATTGTACCGTGCGGCAATATATACAACAGCAGCACCCCAGCCCCAATGTTACCGGGAAGTTTATCATTCTTGCAATTGTATTGCAATGGTCTCCGAGGCAAGATCGACGAGATAGTAGATTTTATGAGTCGGAAGGTTATTTTCGTTGCAGCGATACAGGAGACAAAGCTGACCAACAGCTGAAGTCTACAGAGTTGTCACGGATACAATACGCTACGTATGGATGGAGGTGGGGGATTGGGCTTCGTGATACACCATTCCGTGTAGTATAGACCAATTTCACCTGCGCCTGGCTATTGTGACTCCTCTTTGGAGTGTATGGGGATAGCAGCCTAGTCCGATACTGCCGAGATAGAGCTATACAACGTATAAATACCGCCGGTTGATTTTTGGGACTCAAGTCAAGCCTTTAGGGCCGACATTAGTGGCCTACTGTCTGGCTCTAGGAGACTTCAATGCGTATCACGTTTCATGACATTCTCCCCTAGGTAACGACCAGCGGTGGATAGCCGACTTTGGTGGCCTACTGATCATTTTTTTAATTCAGAAGTATGTTTCTCCGAGATTTAAAGGCTGCCTGACTGTCTAAGAATCGTCTTTATGAGCCATTCCACCACTGTTTTTCTGCAAGCATATCCGCTTAATACACACTACACAATGGTCGGGTAACCTTCTCGATATGACCATTCCTGGTTCTTCGGAGTACACCCCAAAGCCCACCGGGTCGTCTAGTTTAGAACCATCCATGTTAGAAAAGAAAATGCAACATATGTTTGCCTTTGAAAATATCAACTTAAATTGTGTTTTTATTATTCATTTTCGTTTTTTTCTTCTTCTTCAAACTTTCAATAAATATCTTTGGTTTTTCTTTTCTGGTTAATCATATGAAGAATACAATGTTAAACATGTCTGTTAAAACTAGTTTTTGTTTTCAATAGTTTTTGTTACATAAAAGTGAATTTTTCTATCCAGCCCTGTTGAAAAAAATTCACTCATTTTGGGATTTGTCATCTACATTACGGTAATACTGTATAAAGTTTGCTCTAAAAACTTAATATGAAGTTCACTACTTTATGTCTCTTAAGTATTGTGTGTTGTATATGAATATTAGTATATAAAATATGCTTTACTATTTACATAGATTCCCTAGTCCTGGTTTCTTTTTTGCCATTTAAAATCCATTGACGTTAGCCCGTTGTTTCAAGATCCTATTAATTTGACATTTTAAAAAAATAATCCAACTCTGCGTTTTGTTCGTCTGAAGGCTCCTCGTGTTGTGTAGAGTCGGCCGAGGGCTCATCATCGTTATCGAGATGTTGATCGTGCTGTTGTTCGTGTTTATCGAATAACACTTTGATGGCTTTATCGACAGGATTTTCATTATCGGCATTTTTGTTGGCTTCGTGTATCAGTTTAACCGCCTGCTTCAATTCACTTTTACCCATCTGCTGACTGGAGGTTTTATTTTCTGTTTTCTGGCCACTTTTACCAAAACGCATGAAATCAGAATGCTGGGCAGGTGTTCGGCCAAAGCGCATAAAGTTATCGGGTCTACTGTAGCGAACAAAATTATTTTTCTGATTATCTTGCGCAGAACTACGACCGAAACGCATAAAATCCTGCGCAGAGGAACCTCGGCCGAATCTCATAAAATCTTGGGCTGAGGGGGTTCGGCCGAATCTCATAAAATCTTGACCTGCGGAAGCTCGGCCAAAGCGCATGAAGTCTTGAGGTGAGGGAGAACGACCGAAACGCATAAAGTCCTGGGCAGAGGGGGCTCGGCCAAACCTCATAAAATCTTGTCCTGCTGTTGCTCTGCCAAATCTCATGAAATCTTGTCCCGGTGCTGCTCGGCCGAATCTCATGAAATCTTGTCCCGCTGCTGCTCTACCAAATCTCATGAAATCTTGTCCCGCTGCAGCTCTACCAAATCGCATAAAGTCTTGCCCGGGTGCAGCTCGGCCAAATCGCATAAAATTATCCTGACTCCCGCCTCGTCCAAAACGCATAAAGTCCTGATGTCCAGCTCGCCCGAAACGCATAAAGTCATTGCCGTTTCCTCCATCAGTTGAACGACCAAAGCGCATAAAATTATCATCACCACCATTGCTGCCGCCAACCGAACGACCAAAACGCATGAAATTATCACCTCTGGAATCTCGCACCACTTGATGGCTATGAAAGTCCATACGTGCCAAAGAATTCTTATCGCCATAACCATTTCTGGATATAGGATAATTTTCGTACGATCTTTTGCCCCAGCGCATGGCGTTCTCCTGTAACGATCTTAATCTCTTGATTTCCTCTGGATCCGGCTTGTTATATTTGTTGGTATTGGGATTGGTAAACCTCAAAATAACCGCATTTCGCAAATTATTCACACCAACCCATTGTATGGGTCTAGGGAATTGCAATTCTGTTTCATCCTCTGTAGACTGTATCATAGGTGTATTGTCATCATTGTCTTGAGCCCCGTTAATAAGGGCTGCAATGTCATCTCCATCATTGGAGTTGTTTTCTTCTACATTTGAAAATTCACTGAAAGCATTTGCTGAGAAGTCGGTGTGTAAAGGATTGTCGTCATATGGTGGTATTGTCTCCACAGGATTAGCCAGTGTAGTTATGTGGCAAAATTGTATAGCCAATAGAAGTATGAGAATCGATGTCATGGCGTTGAATTCTACAAGGAAAAATTAAATGTGAAGAGGATTAGATAAAAGGTTGTAAGAATAGGGACATGGTAAATTTTTGGGAGAACTGAAAATGCAACAATAGGTTGCTTATTCAACATCACCTCCACATCCAACATGTGGTTCACTTAAGAAACGACAAGTAAAAGCGTGCTAAGTTCGGCCGGGCCGAGTCTTGGGAACCCACCATTATGGATTCTGCTAAAATATTGGAGCTATATCTAGTTATATACCGAATTGGACCGTACTTGGCGCATTTGTTGAGAGTCATAACAGAACACTATATGTAAAATTTCTGCCAAATCGGATAAAAATCGCGGCTTGTAAGGGCTCAATAAAACAAATCGGGAGATTGGTTTATATGGGAGCTATATCAGGTCCTTGACCGATTTGGGCTGTACTTGGCACAGTTGTTGGAAGTTTCAAACAGAACACTATGTGCAAAATTTCAGCCAAATCGGATGAAAATTGAGGCTTCCAGGGGCTCAAGAAGTCAAATCGGGAGATCGGTTTATATGGGAACCATATCAGGTTCTTGACCAATTTGGACAGTACTTAGCACAGTTGTTGGAAGTTTCAAACAGAACACTATGTGCAAAATTATAGCCAAATCGGATGAAAATTGCTGCTTGTAAGGGCTAAAAAAGTCCAATCGGGAGATCCATTTATATGGGAGCTATATCTTGTTCTTGACCGATTTGAACCGTACTTGGCACAAATTTTGAAAGTCATAACAGAACACTATGTGCAAAATTTTAGCCAAATGGGACAAAAATTGTAGTTTCCATGGGCTCAAGAAATGAAATTGGGAGATCGGTTTATATGGCAGCTATATCAAGTCCTTGACCGATTTGGACCGTACTTGGTACAATTGTTGAAAGTCATAACAGAACACTATGTGCAAAATTTCAGCCAAATGAGAGAAAAATTGTAGCTTCCATGGGCTCAAGAAATCAAATCGGGAGATCGGTTTATATGGGAGCTATATTCAAATCTGAACCGATATGACCCATATGCAATCCCTAATAACATACATCAATATAAAGTAGCTTTGCATAATTTCAAGCGCCTTGCTCTACGCGTTCGACCGCTATCGTGACTTCGATAGACGAACGGACGGACATGGCTAGTTGTAAACAGAATTTCGAGACGATCAAGAATATATATACTTTAAGGGGTCCTAGATCAATATTTCGAGATGTTACAAACGGATTGACTAGGTTAGTATACCCCCATCCTATAGTGGTGGCAATAAAAAGTAAAAGCGTGCTAAATTCGGCCGGGCCGGATCTTATATACGCTCTACCATGGATAGCATTTGTCGAGTTCGTATCTCTAGTAAAGAAGTGCTATGCTATTGGAGCTTTATCAGATTATGGACCGATTTGGGCCATACTTGGTTTGGATGATGGAAATCATAGTAGAAGTCATTGAGAATCATCTATGAATCATTATTTCTTTGACTCGCAATCATTGACAAATTCTTTCGATCAATGAAATGAGTATAAATTTCTTATCCGAATTTGTTTTGATTATACTTCTTGAGCCTCTAGAGGGCGTAATTCTTATACGATTTGTCTAAATTTTGTACAACGACTTCCTATAGCCTTCAATATACCTATCAAATATGGTATGAATCGGTCCATAACCTGATATAGCTTTCATATAAACCCGTCTCCCGATTTAACTTGAGTCCCTATAGGGCCAATTCTTAACCGATTTGGCGGAAATTTTGCACAATGACTTCTACTATGGTATCCAACATCCGAACCAAGTGATTCGAAGCGGTCTAGAATCTGATATAGCTCGAATAGCATAACAACTCTTTTTATACCCTCCACCATAGGATGGGGTCATTACGTTTGTAAGACCTCGAAATAAGCGTCTAAGACCCCATAAGGTATATATATTTTTGATCGTCGTAAAAATCTAACACGCTCTAGGCTTGTCCATCTGTCTGTTGAAATCACGCTACAGTCTTTAAAAATAGAAATATTGAGCTGAAACTTTGCACAGATTCTTCTTTTTTGTCCAAAAGCAGGTTAAGTTCGAAATTAAGCTATATAGGACTATATCTTGATATAGACCCCATATAGACCGATCCGCCGATTTAGGGTCTTAGGCCCATAAAAGCCACAATTTTTATCTGATTTTGCTGAAATTTGGGACTGTGAGTTGTGCTAGGCCACTCCACATCTTGATATATCTGCCATATAGACCGATCTATCGATTTAAGTTTTCGTCCCATTAAAGACGCATTTATTGTCCGATTTTCCCAACATTTGGGACAGTGAGATGTTCTTGACTCCTTTCTGCAATTTGGCCCAGATCGGTCCAGATTTGGATATAGCTCCCATATAGACCGATCTCTCGATTTAAGGTCTTGAGCCCACAAAAGGTGCGTTTATTGTCCGATTTCGCCGAAATTTTGGGACAGTGAGCAGTGTTAGTCTCTCCGACATCTTTCTGCAATTTGGCCTAGATTGGTCCAGATTTGGATATCGCTGTCATATAGACCGATCTCTCGTTTTAAGGTTTTGGTCCCTTAAAAGACGCATTTAATGTTCGATTTCGCCGAAAATTTGGGACAGTGGGTTGTGTTAGGCCTTTCAACAGATTTGGATAAAGCTGCCTATAGACCGATTTCCCGGTTTGACTCCTTGAGACCTTACAAGCAGCAATTTTTGTCCGATTTGGCTGAAATTTTGCACATAGTGTTCTGTTATGACTTCCAACAAATGTGCCTAGTACGGTCTAAATCGGTCTATAAGCTGGTATAGCTGCCATATAAACCGATCTTCCTATTTGATTTCTTGAGCCCTTACAAGCCGAGATTTTTATCTGATTTGGCTGAAATTTTGTACATAGTGTTCTGTTAAATCGGTATATAACCAGATATAGCACCCATATTTTAGCAGAATCCATGATGGTGGGTTCCCAAGATTCGGCCCGGCCGAACTTAAAACGTTCTTACTTGTTTTTGCTTATAAAGAGGTACCGGACATAGAACTTGACAAATGCGATCCATATATAAGATTCGGTCCGGCCGAACTTTGCACGCATTTACTTGTTTTTCTTTGTTAGGTCCATTTGCTTTTGGGCCACAGTGTTAAAATCAATTCAAGTTGAATTCTTGCTGTTAAACAATTAAAAAAACAATGATTAAAGAAAATTTTTGGGGGCATGAGTAGTGTTTATTTGGTTAATAAATTAAAGAAACGCATACAAACCAAATTACAAAATTAGAAAAAAAAAACATTGTCATTTGCTACTGTGTCAGATTTTTTTGAAGATGTTTTGAAAACTTTTTTGACTTCTTTGATTCATTCCACTTTGGTACTTTGTAAATTTAAATGTCTTAAACAATTTTCCAATTGGCAAAAATGTCAGCATATTTTCTGCCACTTCATTAACATTTATGATGTTAGTTTTTTATGACTTTTGATTTCTTGCGGCATTTTTATGTTTCAAAGCATGTGTGTCGAATGGGTCATTAAAAGGGTTAACACGCGGAAAAGCAGATGTCTAGTTTTTACACTTCGCTTGGATGTTGAAAGTTATAACAGAATCCAAAATGCAATATTTGTGGGAAATTGGATGAGAATTGAGATCTCCGAAAATGATGATCGGTATATACGTGAGCAATACAGAACTTTGGACTGTTTAGATTCGGAATGTCAAAGCTTGTTTGTTAAAATGCATTTGACAGAAAGACGAATTGATGGACAGACAACGTTGAATGGAGTAAGAATGTCATGGCGATCCAGAATGTGAGTAATTCATAGAGTCCTAGATCTCCCATCTGTGTGGAGAGGATTATTCTAAATATATGGACAGACAGACTTACGGAAAGACATGGCAATATTGTTTTAAAACATGGTTCTGGGTCCATCCATATACTACCTATTTTTGGTTTGGTGTCACAATCAAGTGCATAACAAAAAATGCTAACCGCCTCCTTAGATATTTTTTTTAAGTGTAGTTTGGCTATACGCTGTAGTTGCAATTGTTTTGTACAATGTCATAAAAATTTAAAAATCATAATTTATGCCAACATCATTGTCTTTTTTAAGATGTGTGTAAGTAAGTGATTTTTTCAACATTTTGTCAATATTTTTATTTGAGCCAATATAATTTTGTCAATATAATTTACTGTGCTGTCCAACTGGCAATGCGTATCCAAATGCAGGCAACAGTGGATCTCAATTGGTCGTGACTTATCCAAAGGTTAATATTTGTCCAGCTATAAACTTTAACATGGCCTAGGCTTTATGCTGCAACAGGTACAAAAGTGCTTAGTTCGACCGGGCCGAATCTTGGCAGCGCACGAATATGAATTCTGCTCAAAATTGCCACAAATGAACTCAGTTCAAGCACATGTGTACTTTACATAACAAGTTTCTACCATATCAGGCAAAAATTTAAGTTCATAGGGGCCTTAGAAGGCTTATCGGAATATCGGTGTATATGGGAGCTATATCAGGTTATAGACTTATTTGGACAATGCTTACCTTGGATGTTGAAAATCATAAAAAACACTATGTGCAAAGGTTAGCATGTCCGCCTATGACGCTGAACGCCTGGGTTCGAATCCTGGCGAGACGATAAGAAAAAAATTTCAGCGGTGGTTTTCCCCTCCTAATGCTGGCAACATTTGTAACATGTAAATCTTCTCTCCAAAGAGGTGTCGCACTGCGGCACGCCGTTCGGACTCAGCTATTAATCAGCCTTATCATTGAGCTTAAATTTGAATCGGATTGCACTCTTTGATATGTGAGAAGTTTGCCCCTGTTCCTTAGTGGAATGTTCATGGGCAAAATTAGCAATGTGCAAAATTTCAACCAATCGGTTAACAATCGCGGCTTCCAGAAGCTCAAGATGTCAAATTCGAAGATCGGTTTTTATGAGAGCTATATCAGGTTATACCCCGAATTGTACCACACTTGACATGATTGTTGGATATCGATAACAGAACACTACGCGTAAAATGCCAGCTAAAATTTCCGTTTTTAGGGGCTTAAGTAGTGGAAAGAGCCCTTTATATGGTAATTATATTCAAATCTGAAACGATATAGCCCTGGGTGTGGATATCAAATTCGTGTTCTAATATCAAACACCTTTTATTTGTAGCATTAAATTTTGTGCATCAGATGGTGTCGTCCTCAGTGCGGCTGTGATGCACAAACAAGCCATCCTTTGGATCCGGTTAAGTATTGAGCAGTAGGTGGACTTTTGAAGCTCCGTCCACCAGACCACAACACCATATAGCATTATTAGTCTGACAACTGCAGTAAATAACTTATTTACGCTGGAATTTGAAACCAAGCGTTCGGCGTCATGGGCGGACATGCTAACCTCTGCGCCACGGTGGCCTCCGCCTAAGACAACTCATTGAACCAAATTTCAGTGAAATCGGTTATTTTTCATTGGAAACCAGATATTCGACTTCTTGGGCGGACATGCTAACTTCTGCGCCACGGTGGCCTCTGCCTAACACAACTCATTGAGCCAAATTTCACCGAAATCGGTTAATGGTGCTTTAATGGGCCCAAGAACTCAAATCGGGAGATATGTCTAAATGGAGGCTATATCAGAATAAAGTCCAATATAGCTCATCTTCGAACTCAAACTGCCAATGGATGAAGAAAGCGTGATTTCAATAGACAGACGGATGGACATGTCTAGGTCGTTCTAGATTTTACGACGGCCTTTATACGACAATACTTTGTAGAGACAGAAATGGATATTTTGATGCGTTGCAAACGAAATGACAAAATCAATATACCTCGATTCTTCGGTGGTGGGTATAAAGAATTATTAAACGCGTTAAAGCGTGCTAAGTTCGGCTGGGTCGAATCTTTTATACAATCCACCATGGATCGCATTTGTCAAGTTCTTTTCCCGGCATCTCTATAATAAAAGAAAAGATTTGCTCTGATATTAGAGCGATATCAAGTTATGGTCCGATTCGGACCATAATTAAATTATATGTCGGAGGATCAGGTTATAAGCAGATTCACGTATGTTGATGGCCATTAGAGGAGCCGTCGTACAAAATTTCAGACAAATCGGATTATAATTGCAACCTCTAGAGGCTCAAGAAGTCATGATCCCAGATCGGTTTATATGGTAGCTATATCAGGTTATAGACTTATTTGAACCATATTTGGCACAGTTGTTGGAAGTCATGACAAAACACTTCATGCAAAATTTCAGCTAAATCGGATAGGAATTGCGCTCTCTAGAGGCTCAAGAATTCAAGACCCCAGATCGGTTTATATGACAGCTATATCAGGTTATGGACTGATTTCAACCATACATAGAACAGTTGTTGGAAATAATAACCAAACACGTCATGGCAAATTTCAGCCAAATCAGATAAAAATTACGCGTTCTAGTGGCTCAAGAAGTCCAGATTCAAGACGGTTTATATGGCAGCTATATAAGGATATGGACCGATTTCAACCATACTTAGCACAGTTGTTGGAAGTCATAGCGAAACAGGTCGTACAAAATTTCAGCCAATTCGGATAACAATTGCGCCCTCTAGTGTCTCAAGAAGTCAAAATCCAAGATCGGTTTATATGGCAGCTACATCAAAACATGGACCGATATGGCTCATTTACAATCCCAACTGATCTATACTAAAAAGAAGTATTTGCGTAAAATTTCAAGCGGCTAGCTTTTCTCCTCCGAAAGTTAGCGTGCTTTCGACAGACGGACGAACAGGCGGACAGACAGACATGGCTAGATCGACATAAAATGTCATGGCGATCAAGAATTTATATACTTTTTGGGGTCTCAGACGAATATTTAGAGTGGTTAGAAACAGAATGACGAAATTAGAATCCTAATGTGGAGGGTATAAAAAACTTGTACCATATGAAACATGGTGGGAGGTTTATAAGATTCGGCCTGGCCGAATTTAACGAGCTTTTACCTGTAATGTTTACCATCTCACTATGCAGAGTGTCGCATGTTCTCGCCAGTATTTGAGACGTTCTGGAGTAACCACCGTCTCTTTTGTTCTTATCATCTCCATTATAGTTTTCAGCCTGTTATGATTTAGCCATGAGTTAATGCAATCATGGCTACGTTAGTAACAACAAGTAAAAGCGTGCTAAGTTCGGCCGGGCCGAATCTTATATACCCTTCACCATGGATCGCATTTGTCGAGATCTTTTCCCGGCATCTCTTCTTAGGCAAAAAAGGGATTTAAGAAAAAATAAAAGAAATGTCAGCCAATTCGAATAAGAATAGCGCCCTTTGGGGGCTCAAGAAGTAAAATAGAGATCGATTTATATGGGAGCTGTATCGGGCTATAAACAGATTCAGACCATAATAACACCCATGTGTTGATAGTCATGAGAGAATCCGTCGTACAAAATTTCAGGCAAATCGGATAATAATTGCGACCTCTAGAGACTCAAGAAGTCAAGATCCCACTTCGGTTTATATGGCAGCAATATCAGGTTGTCAGCCGATTTGGACCTTTTTTGACACAGTTGTTGAAAGTAAGAATAAAATACGTTTTGCAAAAATTCAGCCAAATCGGATAGGAATTGCACCCTCTATAAGCTCAAGAAGTCAAGACCCAAGATCGGTTTATATGACAGCTATATCAGGTTATGGACCGATTTGAGCCATACTTGGCACAGTTATTAGATATCATAACAAAACACGTCGTGCAAAATTTCATCTCAATCGGATGAGAATTGCGCCGTCTACAGGCTCAAGAAGTCAAGACCCAAGATCGGTTTATATGGCAGCTATATCAATACATGGACCCAATCCCAATCGACCTTCACTAATAAAAACTATTTGTGCAAAATTTAAAGCGGCTAGCTTTATCCCTTCGAAAGTTTGCGTGCTTTCGACAGACAGACGGACGGACGGACAGATGAGAATTGCGAGCTCTATTGGCTCAAGAAGTCAAGATCCAAGATCGGGTTATATGACAGCTATACCTGATTATGAACCGATTTAAATTATACTTAGCACAGTTATTGGAAGTGAAAACACCACGTGCAAAATTTTAGTCAAATCGGACGAGAATTGCGCCCTCTAGAGGCTCAAGAAATCAAGACCCATGATCGGTTTATATGGCAGCTGTATCAAAACATGGACCCAATCCCAACCGACCTATACTAATAAAAATTATTTGTGCAAAATTTCAAGCGGCTAGCTTTACTCCTTCGAAAGTTAGCGTGCTTTTGACAGACAGACGGACGGACGGACAGATGAGAATTGCAACTCTATTGGCTCAAGAAGTCAAGACCCATGATCGGTTTATATGGCAGCTGTATCAAAACATGGACCCAATCCCAACCGACCTGTACTAATAAAAATTATTTGTGCAAAATTTCAAGCGGCTAGCTTTACTCCTTCGAAAGTTAGCGTGCTTTCGACAGACAGACGGACGGACGGACAGATGAGAATTGCAACTCTATTGACTCAAGAAGTCAAGACCCAAGATCGGTTTATATGGCAGCTATACCAGATTATGAACTTATTTGAATTATACTTAACACAGTTATTAGAAGTGATACGAAAACACCACGTGCAAAATTTCAGTTAAATCGGACGAGAATTGCGCCCTCTAGAGGCTCAAGAAGTCAAGACCCAAGATCGGTTTATATGGCAGCTATATCAAAACATAGACCGATTTGGCCCATTTACATATCCCAACCGACCTAAACTAATTAAAAGTATTCGTGCAAAATTTCAAGCGGCTAGCTGTATTCCATCGAAAGTTAGCGTGCTTTCGACAGACAGACGAACGGACGGACATGGCTAGATCGACTTAAAATGACATGACGATCAAGAATATATTGGGTTGCCCAAAAAGTAATTGCGGGTTTTTTCAAAGAAAGTAAATGCATTTTTAATAAAACTTAAAATGAACTTTAATCAAATATACTTTTTTTACACTTTTTTTTTCTAAAGCAAGCTAAAAGTGACAGCTGATAACTGACAGAAGAAAGAATGCAATTACAGAGTCACAAGCTGTGAAAAAATTTGTCAACGCCGACTATATGAAAAATCCGCAATTACTTTTTGGGCAACCCAATATATACTTTATGGGGTCTCAGACGCATATTTCGAGATGTTACAAACAGAATGACAAAATTAGTATACCTCCATGCTATGGTGGAGGGTATAAAAATCAAAAATGCACCGAATTTATTTGAATGTGCCCTTGAGGAATCATATTGAACTACTCTACCATCAATGACACTCAACTTCATACATAGAGGCACAGACGCTCAAATAACGAAATGTGTGCACATCCACAATAGGTGTTCATTAAAGGATACAACCAAACACCCAAAAAAAAACCATGTAGGCTGCCAAAAAAACTTAAAGAGTGAGCGGAAAAGTTAGATAGTAGGAGCTACCGCTTGCCTTAGGATAATAGAAAATAATTTGTGGTTTGTATTATGGCTCCATTAGTTTCAATGCGGAAGTCATTTGCACTGCAAACATTCGCCCATACTTCCATACTCGCGTTATGCAATAAACGACATAATAATTTCATATTTCCATTGAAAAGTAGTAGTCTCATATAAGCAGACACATAAACACACGACGCGGGGTTTTCCCTATTCTAGCGTATCCGGTTGAAATAAGGATAATATTGTGGTGCAAAGTTACACTTTAGCCTGCCATGGCACAAAACAAACGGTAGCATCGAAGGATTTTATGAAAGTGCTAAATATTAATTAATTATAACAAATATTATCATTTAACGATGCTTACAGCAACGCCTCGAGAATATGGATGCATATGGTCGCTAAGATGTAGCCATGTGTAGCAGATTAGAAAGTATGTGTGAATACACCTTTTTTATCTAGGTGTTAAATTCAACAAATTCCATAACGCTGGAGTGTCTTGAAGCTCTTTAAAAAGGAGGTGTAGACTGTGCCAAAAGTGTTTCTTCAATGTTAAGAAAACATTGCTTGCAAAGGTTTAAAGAATTAATGTAAATTATCAAAGGGACAATAGAACAAATTAGCTGCGTCTAATCGAACATTTTTTGGAGAAAAAAAAATTGGAGAATTTCTGTAAGATTTATTTTAATTTGCCATATTTGATGATGTCGCTCTTTTACAACGCAACAAGCACGATGCATTTGCACCTGTTGAAAACTTTTTCAAACTGTTAAAAAGTCTACGAAAATTAACTGCTATAAATTGGCTATAGTGAGAGTTGTTCTTTTTAAGCATACCTCTGAGTTTAGTTATGTGATACCACAAGAGCATGAGAAGATTGTATGGGAAGTAGAGTAATAATAAGCATGCTAAGTTCGGCCGGGCCGAATCTTATATACCCTCCACTATGGATCGCATTTGTCGAGATCTTTGCGCGGATATGCTATTGGAGCTATATCAAGTTATAGTCCGATTCGGACCATAAATGAATTGATTCTTGAAGACCATAGTAGAAGCCATTTTGTAATAATTCACTCCATTCGGATAAGAATTGCCCTTTGTAGGGGCTCAAGAAACAAAATAAGGAGACCGGTTTATATGGATGCTGAATCAGGCTATAGATCGATTCAGATCATATTGGACACGTATGTTGAAGGTCACGGGAGAAGCCGTTGTACAAAATTTCTGCCAAATCAGATGAGAATTCCGCCCTCTAGAGGTTTAAGAAATCAAGATCCGAAATGACAGCTATATGAGGTTATGTAAATATTTGCGTGATGGTAAGCACTGCTATTGGAAGTCATAACAAAACACCTCATGCAAAATTTCAACCAAATCGGATAAGAATTGCGCCCTCTAGAGGCTAAAGAAGTCAAGATTCAAGATCGGTTTATATGGCAGCAATATCAAAACATTGGCCGATTTGAACCATACGTAGTACGGTTGTTGGAAGTCATAAGGAAACAGCCAAATAAATTTCAGCCAAATTGGATAGGAATCGCGCCCTGTAGAGACTCAAGAAGTCCAAATTTAAGATCGGTTTTTATGACAGCTATATCAGGATATAGACCGATTTCAATCATACTTAACACAGTTGTTGGAAGTCATAACGAAACACGTCACGCAAAATTTGAGCCAAATAGAATAGGAATTTCGCCCTCTAGAGGCTCAAGAAATTTTGACCCCAGATCGGTTTATATGACAGCTATATTAGGCTATAGACCGATTTGAACCATACCTAACACAGTTGTTGGAAGTCATATCGATACACGTTGTGCAAAATTTCAGTCAAATCGGGTAGGAATTGCGCCCTCTAGAGGCTCAAGACATTATGACCCCAGATCGGTTTATATGACGGCCATATTAGGTTATAGACCGATTTCAATCATACCTAACAGAGTTGTTGGAAGTCATAGCGAAATACGTTTCAGCCAAATCGGTTAGGAATTGCCCCAGATCGGTTTATATGACAGCTATATCAGGTTATGAACAGATTTCAACCATACTTAGCAAAGTTGTTGGAAGTCAGAATTGCTCCTTGTAGGGGCTCAAGAAGCAGAATCGGGAGACCGGTTTAAATGGAAGCAGAATGGAATGGAAGCTATAGATCGATTCAGACCATATTGGACACGTATGCGAAATATCATGAGAGAAGCAGTTGTACAAATATTCAGCCAAATCGGATGTGAATTGCGCCCTCTAGAGGCTCAAGAAGTCAAAATCCCAGATCGGTGTATATGACAGATATATCACGTTATGGACCGATTTAAATCATACTTAACAAAGTTGTTGGAAATCATAACAAAACACCTCATGGTAAATTTCAGCCAAATCGGATAAGAATTGCGCCCACTCGTGCCTCAAGATCCAAAATCGGTTAATATAGTATCTATATCAAACCATGGACCATTAAATCCCAACCGACTTGCACTAATTAGAAGTACTTTTGCAAAATTTCAAGCGGCTAGCTTGACTCCGACGGACAGAATGTATACTTTATGGGGTTTTAGACCAATATTTCGAGGAGTTACAAACAGAATGACAAAATTAATATACCCCCATTCTATGGTGGAGGCAGATAAAAAAATACGGCAGATAAAAAAAATAGTTGAAGGGAAGGAAATTGATTTTCGGGAAAAGGATAGCATTGTACCATACCAGGTTAAGGAAATAGATAAGCCATACAAATAGGAGCGTCCTTAAATATTAAGCTCATGTTCAATCAAAGACTTTCAATTAGGGCTCATCATTACCGCCTTTTTTGTAAAGGAAGCTTTGAGGAGCTTTCAACCACTTAGCACAGTTGTTGGAAGTCATAACAGAACACTATCTGCAAAATTTCATCCAAATCGGAGAAAAATTGCGCCTTTCAGGGGCTTAAGAAATCAAATCGAAAGATCGGTTTATATGGGCAGTTCTGTTATGACTTCGAACTAGGCAAGTATTGGTTGCCCAAAAAGTAATTGCGGAATTTTTAAAAGAAAGTAAATGCATTTTTAATAAGACTTAGAATGAACTTTAATCAAATATACTTTTTTTACACTTTTTTTCTAAAGCAGGCTAAAAGTAACAGCTGATAACTGACAGAAGAAAGAATGCAATTACAGCGTCACAAGCTGTGAAAAAATTTGTCAACGCCGACTATATGAAAAATCCGAAATTACTTTTTGGGCAACCCAATAGTTCGAAGTCATAACAGAACACTATCTGCAAAATTTTAGCCAAATGCGACAAAAATTGTGGTTTCCCGAGTCTCAAGAAGTCAAATCAGGACATGGATTTATATGGGGCTATATCCGGTTATAGACCGATTTGGACGGTACTTAGCACAGTCGTTGGAAGCCATTACGGAACACTATGCGCCAAATTTCATACAAATCGGACAAAAACTGCGGCTTCCAGGGGTTGAAGAAGTCAAATTGAGAGAATGGTTTATATGGGTGTTATATCCAAATCTGAACCGATGTGGCTCATTTGCAATCCCCCACGACCTACATCAAAAGTAAGCATATGTGCAAAATTTCAAGCGGCTAGCTTTACGCGTTCGACCGCTATCGGAGGGACATGGCTAGATCGACTCAGAATGTCGAGACGACCAAGAATATATATGGGGTCTTAGATCAATTTTTCGAGGTGTTACAAACGAAATGACTAGATAAGTGTACCTCACCATTCTAAGGTGGTGGGTATAAAAAAAATTATTTTTAAAATAAATGGGCTTTCTCATCGTTGTCAAAGAAATACCGAAATTATGATTTGAGTCAATACTCGTATACTATTTTGATGTGGTGTTCCCATTTTCGTCTTACATTCACTCATAACACCGCCATAGGCAAAGACGATGTTAAGAGCGGTGGTACACGAAGCACACTCATATCAGAGTTGTGACCATAACACCGCATCAATTGCGGTGGCGATACTTACTAACACCGCATTTTTATGAGTATAAAGCAAATCAAAAAAAAATCCCCAGCGCTTGCAGTTCTCTGATTAGCACACCCTCCATCCCAATGAGAATGGGTAGAGATGGGCGATGGGAATTTACGCAGGTAAATTGGGTAAATACCCGGGAATTTGTAATTTTGCAGATATCTTGGGTATAAAAACATTTTGCAAACAATTGTTAATGATTTCGTATTCTTTGTATATAAACCTGATCTTCTGATCTCATAAAATCAGATTTTAGTTTTATATAGCCCCTGTATAGACTGATCTCCAGACTTAAAGCCTTGAGGCAATAAATTGGTCATTTCAAATCCGATATTGGGCACAGTGAGTTCTGGTAGACTCCTATCCATTTCTGTGAAGTGTGGTTCAGATCGCACTATATTTGGATATAGCTGCCCTATAGGTCGACCACCCGATCTCCCGATATATGGTATTGAGGCCATAAAAGATCCATTTATTACTCGAATTCGATGAAATTTGGCACAGTGTATTCTGGTAGATCCTTGTCCATTCCTGTCAAATTTGGTCTAGATCGGACCATATTTGGATATAGCTGCCATATAGACCGATCTCCCGATATAGTGTAATGAGCCAATAAAAGGAGCATTTTTTATCCTATTTCGATTAAATTTGGCACAGCTAGTTGTGGTACCCCTCTTAACACTTTTGTTTAATACCGTCCATATCTGATCATATTTGGATATAGCTGCTATATAGAACGATCTCCCGATATAGAGTGTTGAGTCCATAAAGGGAGCATTTTTCATCCGATTTGAAATTTGAAACGGTGCGTGTTGATAGACATTTACACATTTTTGGCGAACATCGTCCAGATCGGACCATATTTGGATATAGCTGCCATATATTGGGTTGCCCAAAAAGTAATTGCGGGTTTTTCATATAGCCGGCGTTAACAAATTTTTCACAGCTTGTGACTCTGTAATTGCATTCTTTCTTCTGTCAGTTATCAGCTGTTACTTATAGCTTTCTTTAGAAAAAAAAGTGTAAAAAAAGTATATTTGATTAAAGTTCATTCTAAGTTTTATTAAAAATGCATTTACTTTCTTTTAAAGAATAGATCGATCTTCCGATGTAGAGTATTGAGCCCATAAAAGTAGCATTTTCATCCGATTATAAATACCCAAAAAAGCGTTGGGTATTTACCCGGTAGAAACCTATCTCTGATTCGTGCAGCTTGCAACTCGTTTTTTGATCGACTCAGAGCAATAGTCGAGCCAAAAGCAGGTCATATCGAGCAAAAGTTATTGGATTCCGAAATTTAGATTACTTTCATAAATTTCTGCCATTTTAATAAATAATATTTTCACACAAAAAATAGTGATTGTTTCAATTGATAAGAAATTATTTCAGCTACCCTGTATCATTCAGGACTGATTTTTTGCCTACATTATTCCTTTAGAAATGCAAACATCGAAACCTTAAAATTTTGAAAAAAAATCCCCAACATTCTGCAATTTCATTGACCGGTTAATAAGGCCATATGTTATAGTCTGAAAAAACTCTGTTTCAATTTTTCGATATTGGTGAGATTCTTTAGTATTTCCGATGTAGGGGTCAACTACGGGACGTACTAGGTGGCTAATCGGACTCAACATTCCACATTTCATTGACCGGTTAATAAGACCATATGTTATAGTCTGAAAAAAAACTCCGATTCAATCTTTCGATCTTAGCCTGAGTGATTGTTCCAGGTAAAATGCCTCTATTGGTCTTGTTACTCTTAAAATTAGATGAAGTTTTTAAATTTTTACGATATAACGTAAAATCATTCAACTGATAGGGAGAGGGGGTGTTAAATTTCATTGCCTTCCTCTGAAGTGACAGACACCGTTCGCGTGTTAATTGAAATGAAACAAAAACATGTGAGCTTGCAGAACGAACATCGATAACATCGTTATCCTTTACACATATTAAGGAATATATTGCGAGTTTCTTTCAATGTAAGTGATGCTGCTGATGCCCTTTGATGTAGAAATCACTTCTACACCAACCTACCTTACCATCGTATTTGGGAGTTTTAAATCATAATCATTAAGGTTAACAGGACGAAAATACTCTTACGAATAACTCTGCATTTTGACATGTTTTGCATGAAATATGATATTTTGTAAATAATCGACTTTGAATGTATCTGTAGGTGTGTGAATGTGTTGGATTGTTGCTGCGGGTATATGTTACAGGTCTTATGTATGCTTTTAATTGAGTGTGATTTTGATATAAATATATATTCATTTGTGTTCTTTTTTTATTTTGTTTTTAAGATTTGATTAGAAGAGGCTGAACTGAATTCTTGAAGAATCCCTGTAGTAAATGGATTAATGGTAATGGCATTGTGACGCAGCAACATAACAAATAAACCAAAAACATTCATGTACGGCCTCACACTAGGTTAGGTTGAAAAGAGGGTGCAGATATTAATCCACCCCATGCCAATATGGCCATACACCTAAGCCAATAATCGGCTTGTTGTGCGCTCTAAAAACTATAAAGTAACGTCTAAAAACAAAATTTCAAGTTAGGAATTCCGTGCTACTTACAAAATCCTTAATTGTTTACAATACCACTCCCCTAAGTTGGTTCATGCCTGGTATTGTGTCTCCACCCAAGTGCCGGTATCTGTTAGACGCGAAAGCCGGGCAATGACAAAGGAAATACTCCAACACCTCATCACCTTCCCCGTATGCCCTACACATGCTATCACTTACCGCACCGATTTTACATAAGTGAGCTCGAAGTCCTATGTGTCCCGTTATGATACCAATAGCAATACTGACCTCCTTCTTACTTCCTTTCAGTAAAAGCCTCGTTTTCTCACGATCTCGATCCCCCCCATAGGATTTTCGCCGTCCTACCGACCGTTTCACAGTTCCACAATGATGCATGCGCATTCGTCGCCCACTCCCTTAACTCGGACTGCGTCGACCCGAAAGCTTAAGGTTAACCAAGTTTATTGACGGTAGTCCTCTGGCCTCCACTGTCAAATCATCTGCTTTCTCATTCCCAGTAACTCCGCAATGGCCAGGCACTCAAACGATGCGGATCGTGTCATCCTCAGAGAAGGCGTTAATCTCTTTTTTACATTCCAACACTGTCCGTGACCTTACCTTCCTGGTTGTTATTGCCCTAATGGCCTGTTTACTGTCCGTAAAGATGATCATACTCGACGTCCTCGCGTTAACACCACACCACCTGAGGCATTCCGTGATCGCCCGGATCTCCGCCTGTAGGATCGTATTATGATCAGGTAGTCTAAAACAGATCTCAGTCCCTGGGTTCTCAATGTAGACCCCCAGGCCTACACTGTCATATAGCTTTGATCCATCCGTGTAACATGATCTTCCAGCTGGCAATACTAGGGTTCCTTCAATCCAAGACTGTGCCGCTGGCAGCAGTGCCTCGCACTCGACCTCAAGGTTCATTTCAGGTATCCGATCGGATACCTCTTCCCTTCCTTCCATCCAGATTTCCTATAGTCGCCTCGATTATACCGCAATGGTATGAGCTGCTCCCATCCTCAATTCATTCTCCCATCGCCTTAAGTCTCAAAGCCGCAATGGCTACCTCACACTTCATCTGTATGTCAATGGGTCGAATATCTAGAATGGTCTCCAGTGCCCTAGTAGGAGTGGTCCACGTTCTCTGAACCTGTTGTATAATGCTAACCTTGCACTTTTTCTCCATAGCAGTCCACCAAACTACTGAGGTGTAAGTAAGTATTGGTCTAATGACGCTACTGTAGAGCAAGTGGGCTACATAGTGCCCAACATCTGTGAGCCTTCTCGGTACGCTTCTGAATATGACACTTCCAATTCAGTTCTCTGTCCAAGATCACACCTAAGTATTCGATTGGACAACATCGAAATAGTTTATTGAGCAAACATGGTGCATCAAATTGATCCACCTTCGTCTTCCCCGTAAACATGTTTCAGTCTTCTCAGGGTTAACATTGAGACCTCTGGGTCTAGCCCAGTCATGTGCCATATGCAAGACGCTTTCGACCCTTCTGCATAGCTGGTTCGGTTCCTTACCCCCTAGATGTTTTATAACATCGTCCGTGTAGCAGACGGGTTCAAATCCCTCCTCAGTCAGCATCCGTAATAGGTCATTTATGGTGGTCACCCATAGAATAAAAAAGCCCCCTGTGGCATGCCTTGTGCCACTTTCTCTCTTATATTGTCATGGGACACACAATTTATCCACCTGTTACTTAGGTTAGATTTAGGATAGGTTTAAGTGGCAGTCTGCCATCAGACTCAGACGTTTTCCTCTATTGTGATACCACAGGAACAGAAGAAGGAAGATGCCCTCTAGTTACTACCGTTGAACCATCCAGATCGCTTTAAAAAGCCCAATAACTTGCGAATGTTCACATCCGCTAAATCAATGTTCTCAAAGAAATGAGAAACTAAAGTAGAATTCCTTCTAACTGCTGGTGCGGGACGAACTCACAGAAGGTGTTCTATAGTCTTTTCTTTCTCGATTTCTCTACAGCTTCTGCAAAAGTCGTTGCTGGTAACCTTCAGTCTGTCAGCATGTTTTCCGATTAGACAGTGACCTGTCATGACGGACACAATGATTGAGACGTCTGTTCTAGCCAATGACAGCAAAGCAGAAGACCTCTTCAAGTCTAGATGAGGCCACATAGTTTTGAAATGCTCACAGCCACCTCTTTGTAACCATCTATCATTCGTTGGCCTTCAGGCCTACTCCTGAAAATTTAGCTTACATGTAGCTAGAGGCATACCCACAGATTCCGATGCCCCTGGAGTGTGTAAGGTAGTTCCTAGTGTCGCAAGCTCGTCTGCTTTAAAATTCCCTGAGATATCTGTGGCCCGGCACCCAGAACAGGTGAATTTTGAACTGTTCAGCTATCTCGTTGAGAGATCTGCGGCAGTTAAGGACGGTTTTTGTATTCAGAAACACGTTCTCCAGGGATTTAATGGCTGCCTGGCTGTCTGAGAAGATATTTATGTCAATCGTCGTAATGACATGACGACATTACAGTGTGCTTGATATACACTGCAGTGGTCGGGTAACCTATTCGATATGACTAGTTCTTAGATCTTTAGAGTACACGCCAAAGCCCACCTGGTCGTTTAGTTTGGCACCATCCGTATAGAAGTCTATGTAACTTCTGTTACCAGAGATATCGAAGTTCCAATCGGTTCTATCAGGAATAGTGGTACAGTACTGTACCACCTGTTCCTTAGCATATGGTTTAACCAATCTCTAAAGACCGGGTTCACCCGGTACTGATCTAAGGATTGGATAAGTGTGTCGGTCCATACATTGTTAAAAGCCCCCTTGATGTCAATGCATACCGCCAGTGTGTACGTTTTGGCAACGAAGGATTCTTCTATTTCATGCAGAACCTTAACTTGCCCAATACTTCTTCTGAGTAGTCTTCCGAATTTTGTCCAGTTGGTTTTCACTTTATTCTGTAAGCTTGTCGGATTCGGCGCTGGCCGGCGCTGGCTGCAGATCCTCGGCTGAGTAACAGTGTTACAGCAAACAAGTATAAATATTTCCCATGATCATCCCACTAAGGAACAGAGGCAAACTTCTCACATATGAAGGAGTGCAGTCTGATTCAAGTTAAAGCTCAATGATAAGTGGCCTCCTTTTTATAGCCGAGTCCGAACGGCGTGCCGCATTGCGACACCTCTTTGGAGAGAAGTTTTTACATGGTATAGGACCTCACAAATATTGCCAGCATTAGCATACCAGTGTTAGCATAGAATAATTGGTAGTTGATATGGTTTAGTCCAATATGAATATGAATCTTGCCCTTGTTGATTTTCTCCATCAGAGCGTAGCAGTCTCGCTCAGGTGGAGGTTTATTTGGAATACCTCAATCATTGGTCCTCCAGTAGGTAGGTGAGGATCTCATTGTCTGCTGCCTGTTCTTTAGACTACATTGACTTTCCTGTCACTGCGCTGCCTGATGATATAGTATTAGATTCTTTCTAAAATTTGTTAAAAGAAAAAATAACAAACAAGTAAAAGCGTGCTAAGTTCGGCCGGGCCGAATCTTATATACCCTCCACCATGGAGCGCATTTGTCAAGTTCCTTTCCCGGCATCTCTTCTTAGGCAAAAATGATATAAGAAAAGATTTGCTCTGCTATTAGAGCGATATTGAGATATGATCCGGTTTAGACAACAATTAAATTATATGTTGGAGACCTGTGTAAAATGTCAGCCAATTCGAATAAAAATTGCGCCCTTTGGGGGCTCAAGACGTAAAATAGAGAGATCGATTTATATGGGAGCTGCATCGGGCTATAGACCGATTCCGACCATAATAAACACGTATGTTGATGGTCATGAGAGGATCCGTCGTACAAAATTTCATTCCAATCGGATAAGAATTGCGCTCTCTAGAAGCTCAAGAAATCAAGACCCAATATCGGTTTATATGGCAGCTATATCAGGTTATTGACCGATTTGAACCATACTTGGCACATTCGTTGGATATCATAACAAAACATGTGGTGCAAAATTTCATTCCAATCGGATAAGAATTGCGCACTCTAGAGGCTCAAGAAGTCAAGACCCAAGATCGGTTTATATGACAGCTATACCAGGTTATATACCGATTTGAACCATACTTAGGACAGTTGTTAGAAGTGATACTAAAACACTATGTGCAAAATTTCTACTATTAATGTATGATTATTATACGCTATACCAGGGATGGAAAAGTCAGTTCTTTAGTTCTTTTTCAGTATTTTTTCCACCCGTGTAGTATCGTAGTACCCCCACGACCGATTTAGTATCTTTTGAAGCACTACGAATTTTTCGAACAATTCGGATACTTTCGAGTTTTTTTTTATCCTAAAAGACGGGAAGTTCTCAATTTCGCTAGTTAGTCGATGTCCGACTATCAAATTTGCGTTATGCGGACAATGAGGGGCAAAATCAGTTTATTTATATATATAGCTCCCATATAAACCGATTTCCCGATTTAACAACTTAAGCCCATGGAAGCCACAATTTTGACCGATTTAGCTAAAATTTTGCATATAGTGTTCCGTTATGACTTCCAACAACTATGCCAAGAACGGTCCAAATCGGTCTATAACCTGATATAGCTCCCATTTAAACCGATCCCCCTATTTGACTTCTTGAGCCACTGGAAGCCACAATTTTTGTCCGAAGTGGCTATAATGTAGCACATTGTGTTCTTTTATGACTTCCAACAACTGTGCCAAGTACGGTCCAAATCGGCCAATAACCTGATATAGCTCCCATATAAACCGATCTACCGATTTAATTTCTTGAGTCCTTGAAAGCGGCAATTTTTATCCGGTTTGGGTAGAATTTTGCAAATAATGTTCTGTTACGACTTTCAACAACTGTGCCAAGTACGGTCTAAATCGATCTATAACCAGATATAGCTGCCATATAAACCGAATTCCCGATTTGACTTTTTGAACCCTTATAAGCCGCAATTTTTGCCTGATTTGGCTGAAATTTTGCATGCGGTGTTCTTTTACGACTGCCAAAAACTGTCTATAACCTTGTATAGCTCCCATATAAACCGATCTGCCGTTTCGACTTCTTGAGTCCTTACAAACCAAAGTGCAAATTCTTTCTTGTACACAAGAAGCACGATCGTTTTTTAAACCGACCCCTGTTAGCACTACTTGTTACTAGTTCGGTAAATAGTGTTTGAGGGCCAAGTGCATAAATAACTACATTTCATAGAATTTTGAGTTAGATGGGGCATCAGAGACTAAATTGGCTTAAAAAGTTAGCTACTGAACTAGATGATGGTGCCAACTGGTTACTGGCTGCACAACTGGGTATTTTTGTGCTAAAAG